>NW_028238567.1:0-47906 GCF_009769465.1 Tauraco erythrolophus | reverse complement strand
TAGTTCCCCGGGTCTTCCTTTTTTTTCCTTTTTAAAAATGGGGGCTATGTTTCCCCTTTTCCAGACAGTGGGAACTTCACTGCACTGCCATGACTTCTCAAATATGATGGATAATGGTTTAGAAACTTCATCTGCCAGTTCCCTCGGGACCCGCGGATGCATCTCATCAGGTCCCATGGACTTGTGCACCTTCACGTTCCTTAGATGGTCGCGCACCTGATCTTCTCCTACAGTGGGCAGTTCTTCATTCTCTCAGTCCCTGCTTTTGCCTTCATTTTGCCTTCAAGAAGTCATTGAGTACCTCAGCCTTCTCCATATCCTGGGTAACCAGGTCTCCCGTTTCCTTCCGGAGAGGACCCACGTTTTCCCTAGTCCTCCTTTTATCACTGACATACCCATAGAAGCTTTTCCTGTTGCCCTTGATGTCCCTGGCCAGATTTAATTCTATCAGGACTTTAGCTTTCCTAATCTGATCTCTGGCTGGTCAGACAATCTCTCTGTATTCTTCCCAGGCTACCTGTCCTTGCTTCCACCCTCTGTAGGCTTCCTTTTTGTGTTTTTAGTTGGTCCAGGAGCTCCTTGTTCATCCATGCAGGCCTCCTGGTGTTCCTGCCTGACTTCCTCTTTGTTGGGATGCAGTGCTCCTGAGCTTGGAGGAGGTGATCCTTGAATATTATCCAGCTTTCTTGGGCCCCCCTTCTCTCCAGGGCTTTATCTCATGGTACTCTACCAAGCAGATCCCTGAAGAGGCCGAAGTCTGCTCTCCTGAAGTCCAGGGTAGTGAGCTTGCTGAGTGCCCTCCTTGCCACCCTAAAGATCTTGAACTCCACCATTTCATGGTCACTGCAGCAAAGGCTGCCCTTGAGCTTCACATTCCCCACCAGACCCTCCTTGTTGGTGAGAACAAGGTCCAATACAGCACCTCTCCTCGTTGGTTGCTCTCTCATTTGGAGAAGGAAGTTATCATCAATGCATTCCTGGAACCTCCTGGATTGCTTATGCTCTTCTGTGTTGTCCTCCCAGCAGATATCGGGGTAGTTGAAGTCCCCCAGGAGGACCAGGGCTTGTGAACGTGAGGCAGCTCCTATCAGTCTCTGGAGGGCCTCATCCACTGGGTCTTCCTGGTCAGGTGGCCTGTAGCAGACCCCCACGACAATGTCACCTGTCCCTGCCCTCCCTTTAATCCTGACCCATAATCTTTCGGTCAGCTCCTCATCCATCCCCAGGTGCAGCTCCATGCACTCCAGCTGGTCTTTGACATAGAGGGCAACACCACCTCGTTTCCCCTGCCTGTCCTTCCTGAAGAGCCTGTATCCTTCCATTCCAACACTCCAGTCAAAGGAGTCATCCCACCACATCTCTGTGATGCCAATGTGATCACAGCCCTGCAGGTGTGCACACACCTCTAACTCCACTTGTTTATTCCCCATGGTACGTGCGTTTGCATAGAGGCATTTAAGTCGGGCCCCCAATGAAACTGACTTCCTGGCTGGAGTGGCTGGAATTCCTTTCTGCTGTTCTTCAGGTGCTTTCAGCTTGTCTTGATCAAGCCTGATATTACCCCCCTCCCCCTTCATGTCTAGTTTAAAGCCCTGTCAAGAAGCCTCACTAGCTCATGTGCTAAGACCCTCATTCCGTTTTGAGAAAGGTGAATCCCATCTGGTGCCAGCAAGCCTGGTGCCATGTAGGCCATCTCATTATCGAAAAAAACAAAATTGTGGTGATGACACCAGCCACGGAGCCATGTATTAATAGACTGGGCACATCTGTTTCTTCCAATGTCACTACTCACAACTGAAAGGAGAGAAGAAAAGATAACCTGTGCCCCAGACCCCCTTACCATCCATCCCAGGGCCCTGAAGTCTCTCTCTTGATCACCCTTGAACTTCATGTTGCGATTTCATTGCCACCCACATGGAAGAGCAGTAACGGGTAATAGTCCAAGGGCCGTACCAGGGTAGGAAGTTTCCTAGCGATGTCCTTAACCCAGGCGCCAGGGAGGCAGCAGACTTTCCTAAGAGGAGGATCTGCCCGGCATATTCTGTAAATAGAACTTACAACCCAACTGCAGGGCTTTGTGTTTGTGTGTATGTATGTTCTTTAACCATCTCCCCTCCCCCCTTTTCTTTTCTATTTACAGAATACATTTATGAAAATCATTACAAGAGATGCAGGCCTGGGTCTTCTGAAACATTTTTTCAGTAGCTCTGGTCATGGGGAAAGGTCCATACTCATATTTTACAAAAGGCATCACCATCTGGTCATTTTGTACTAGATCGTTAGAATACAGTTTTAAAAGCTCTTCAAAAGGTAGCCCATTGTTATAGTGATGTAGGAAAAAGACACAATGGTATCCACAGGCTGTGGAGAGGGGATGCTGCAGTTGCTTCCTGTGGCAAGCAATATCCATAGCGTTGTGTTTTAAAAAGGACATGATGCTTTCAGGAAAGAGAGTGCTTTTTGAGGGGGGGATAGCCATACGAGTCAAAAAACTGTGCGGTTCTGATCTGCCAGGAAAATTCTAGCCAGTGCTCTCCAGGTCGGTTATGTAGATGCATATTCACAACCACACTCACTGGTCTTAGAGAAACATGGGCTCTAAGAAGCCAGTCACTTGGGTACACGCCTAGAAATGTTTTTATGGCATTGAAATCTGCTGAAAAAAAAAACCAAACAGGAAAAGTGTTTGGTGTCCATCTCACATATAGTCAAAGAGCAGGTGTCTCCACCAGTTTATTTGAAGTATTGTCAAATACAGATACATTGTACACAATCATATTAACAGTGGTGGTGAAGGCCCCTGTAAAGCATACTTAGAATCATAGAATCATAGAATGGCATAGGCTGGAAGGGACCTTAGAGATCATCTAATCCAACCTCCCTGTCATGGGCAGGGACGCCTCTCAACTAGATCAGGCTACTCGAGGCTCCGTCCAACCTGGCCTTTGAACACCTCCAGGGAGGGGGCATCCACAATGTCTCTGGGCAATCTATTCCAAAGTCGCACCACCCTCATACTGAAGAATTTCTTCCTAAGATCTAATCTAAATCTGTTCTCCTTCAACTTAAACCCATTTCCCCTTGTCCTATCAGTGGACACTCTTGTAAAAAGTCCCTCCCCAGCCTTCCTGTAGGTTCCCTTCAGGTATTGGAAGGCAGTTATTAGTTCCCCCCAAAGTCTTCTCTTTTCAAGGCTGAACAATCTCAGCTCCCGCAACCTGTCCTCGTAGCAGAGGTGCCCCAGCCCCTGGATCATCTTTGTGGCCCTCCTCTGAACACACTCCAACAGATCTATGTCTCTCTTATGGTGGGGACACCAGAACTGGACGCAGTATTCAAGGTGGGGTCTCACAAGAGCAGAGTAAAGGAGGAGAATCACCTCTCTTGACCTGCTGACCACGCTTCTCTTGATACATCCCAGGATGCGGTTGGCATTCTGGGCCGCATGAGCGCACTGCCGGCTCATGTTGAGCTTCTCATCTATAAACACCCCCAAATCCTTCTCTTCAGGGCTACTCTCAACCCACTCTGTGTCCAGTTTGTATTTGTGCCTAGGATTGGCCCGACCCAGGTGAAGGACCTTGCATTTTGACTTGTTGAAGCTCATGCAGTTAGCACTGGCCCATTTCTCAAGCCTATCAAGGTCCCTCTGGATGGCATCTCTTCCCTCAAGTGAGTCCACGGCACCACACAACTTGGTGTCATCGGCAACCTTACTGAGGGTGCACTCGATGTCGTCATCCATGTCGCTGACAAAGATGTTGAACAGCACTGGACCCAGAACAGACCCCTGAGGAACACCGCTTGACACTGATCTCCATGTAGACATTGAACCATTGACCACAACTCTTTGAGTGCAACCATTCAGCCAGTTCTTTATCCACTGAGTGGTCCATCTGTCAAATCCGTGTCTCTCCATTTTAGAGACAAGGATGTCATGTGGGACAGTGTCAAACGCCTTGCACAAGTCCAGGAAAATGACATCTGTTGCTTTACCCATGTCAACCAGCACTGTAGCTTTGTCGTAGAAGGCCACTAAATTAGTCAGGCACGACTTGCCCCTAGTGAAGCCATGTTGGCTGTCACCAACCACTTGGTTATTTTTTATGTGCCTTAGTACAGCTACCAGGAGAATCTGTTCCATGATTTTACCTGGCACAGAGGTAAGGCTGACTGGTCTGTAGTTTCCCGGGTTGTCCTTGGTCCCTTTTTTAAAGATGGGGGTTACTTCTACTCTCAGGTTTTCTCTTTTAATCAGGGAATAGTGATCTGCACATTCTTGATCTGGAGACAGGTCAAAGGCGAACAGGGTATAGCCACAGGTGAACTTTTCCCTGTCAATCAGCAGGGAATGGTCTTTCATATGGCTGCCAATCACCTAAACAAGCTACATGCATTCTCTCACACAGCATTCATTCTCAAAATCAGGCTGCAGTGGTTGTACATCATATTTAAAGTTGAAAGAGTTCTTCGCATAATTACCACTAAAAGCATTGTTAACCCCAAAATAAAAAGCTTGGGCAGCTGCCTCAGGAACAAATTTTCCTAGTTGCTGACATGACTGCTGGCTGGTATGCTGAACACTTTCATGTCCATCCTATCCACTGTGTATTTAACTTTGACTATAAGTAATGCCCCAAACACACTCCAGGCACCATCCATCCTTTCTTCACAAACATTGAGGCATAGGTAATAATCAGCTTTCAGGCTCCTGCTACCTGGGACCTCATCAAACAAAAGCTGTCTTTGCTGTACATCAGCTTAATTTTATATCCACACCATTCAAAAAAGCTTGCCTTGAAAGAACAGATCACTGTGGAGGGGTCCTGATAGTTCAGTCCTCCTACTCTGGGCCATCAGAGCCAAGTGTTGCCTAAACCATCCAGCATGACTGCTTCCTGCTGCTCAGCTGTGTAGAACAGCCCTGTGGAGAAGTGTGTTGACAAAGTGACACGACTGTAATTGAGAAACAACTCAATGAAGGCACAGTAAGGGTAGCAGTTGTTGCTCTGGCTTATCAACTGATTCCCTAGTGTAACATTCACCTGGCTGAAAATATAGATCAGTGGATAATTCATGAGCCCCACAGCCTCACCAGCAAGGTTGGACTTGTCAACTTTTTCAGTCCTACAGCAAAGGTACAGCAGGATGTTCAGATCTCTGCAATCTTCCCCATTCTCAGCTATGAAAAAGTCCAGAAGTGCAGACTACATAATAGTGGAAAGTGAAGCCACCTCAATGAATGGGCTTATTCTCAATGGTCGTCTATGTTGGTGACACTTCAAACAAATCCAGCTCAGATTTGGTACATTCTTCTGAGCAGCCATGAACGAAAGCCATCCCTTTTAAAATATATCTCCTTTATCTAGCAGTAGAATGGGCCCTCTTTCTCTGAGTTTTCTGTTTCTTTTGTACCATTGGGGTTGACTTGTTCTTTTTCTTCTTCTTGTCCTGGTCAGACTGTTGTCTGGCACCCCCCTGTATTTGGATTATGTGACAAGGTTTTGGCAGTGTCAGGGCTGCAGGAGTGGCTTCTGTGAGAAGATACCAGAAGCTGCCCCATGTCAGACAGAGCCAGTTCCAGCCAGCTGCAAGACAGACCCACCGCTGGCCAAAGCTGAGCCAGTCAGCAACGTTGGTAGTGTCTCTGTGATAACATATTTAAGAAAGGGTAAAAACTGCTGCACAACAGCATCAGAGAGAGAGGAGGGAGAATATGTGAGAGAAACAACTATGCAGACACCAAGGTCAGTGAAGGAGGAGGGGGAGGAGGCGCTCCAGGCGCTGGAGCAGAGATACTCTCATAGCCCGTAACGAAGACCATGGTGACACAGTGTAGGGCAGAAGACTTTGTTACTGTAGCCCAGGATAGTTCACCTCCTCCATCCGAGTATGTAGAGTCCCAAGCAGGTCTTATCTTGTTGTCACGGTAACCCAAGATAGTTCCCTTCCCCCCCCATCTGCACCTATCTTTGCAGGGACACCAACCTGACATCCAGCTAGACCTGCATTACATTAGTGAGTTTGCTGATTGTCATGGTTTAGGCCGATCCGGCAACTAAACTCCACACGACCGCTCTCTCACTCCTTCTCCAGTGAAATGGAGAGGAGAAATATATAATTAAAGGACTGAGGGTCGAGACAAGAACAGTGGGAGCACCCACCAACCATGGTCCCAGGCAAAACAGACTCAGCTTTCTTAAAACAAAACAATTTATTAACAGTTGCTTAAAAAAAACAAAGGGCAACAAAATCGGTTACTTGAGAGGATAAAAAGAAAACAAGGCCAGATCTTAAAAACACCTCCCCACCCCCCTTTCCTTTTGTTCCCAGCTCTACCTCCCCCCCAGCAGTGCAGGGGGACAGGGAATGGGGGAGTGCAGGTCAGTTCATACATGTTGTTACTGCCGCTCCTTTCTTAAAGGAAGAGGAGTCCTTACACCATTTTCCCTTGCTCCAGTGGATCCCCTACTCACAAGGAAAAATCCACAAACTTCTCCAGCGTGAGTCCTGCCCGCAGGATGCAATCCTTCCCCACTGGATTGCTCCAGTGTGGGCTTTACCACAGTCTCGGATTCTTAGAGAGTTGTGGCCACTCGCTCCGGCATGGGTCGTCCCACGGACTCTAGATGCCTCACTACCTCGTCGTGCATCCCATGCTCCATTATTAACAGTTACTCGTCATGCATCCCATGCTCCACAACCTCTCTCAGGCTCAGGCATCTCTTCCCTGATGTGGGCTTCTCCACGGGCTGTGAGTGGGTCTCTGCTCTGCCAAGTCCATCCTGGCTGCAGGGGGGCTGCCTGCCGTCTTGTCACTGGTTGCAGGGGAAAACTCAGCTCCGGCACACCTCGTCCCGCTCCATCTTCACTGACCTGGTGTCTGTGTGGCCGTTTCTCTCAGGTCTTAGTCCTCTCTGGGTGAACTCGGCCCAGCGGGTTGCTCCCCGAGTTCCCCAAGTGGCTCCGTCGCCGCCATCTTGAGCACGTGGTTTTATGTAACTCCTTATATGCCCTATGTATTCACTGTGGTGCTGTTCATCATTGCTGGGAGAGGGATCAGGGCTCTCATTGTGCTGTTCTGTGTAATATTGACTTACGATATGATAACAATGCTGGCCACGAGGCTAAGCTGGTCTGTGTATCTGTCATTGGTGTCATGCCTGTACCTCGAGCGCCACCTCTCAGAATTTATTAGGGGGTCATTGTTCCACAAAGACCTCTTGCCTCCTTCCCTCCTGCTTGTAGTTATTTTCAAAAGTTGACTGACTTTTGTTAGCAGGGTACACACTGTGGTGGGTGGACTATGGCTGGACACCAGGTGCCCACTAAGACACTCTATCACTCCCTGTCCTCAGCAGTTCAGGGGGAGAAAAATACAATGAAAGACTCCTGGGTTGAGATAAGGACAGGGAGATCACTCAGCAATTGCCGTCACAGGCAAAATAGACTTGACTTGGGGAAATTAATTTATTACCAATCATATCAGAGTAGGATAATGAGAAATAAAAGCAAATCTTAAAACACCTTCTCCCTACTCCTCCCTTCTTCCTGGACTCAACTTCACTCCTGATTTTCTCTCTTTCCTCCCCCTGAGCAGCACAGGGGGATGGGGAATAGGGGTTGCGGTCAGTTCATCACACATTGTCTTTGCCCCTCCTTCCTCCTCACTCTCTTCACAAACTACTCCAGCATGGGTCCTTTCCATGACATACAGTCCTTCAGGAATGAGCTGCTCCAGCATGGGTCCCCCATGGGGTCACAAGTCCTGCCAGAAAACCTTCTCCAGTGTGGACTCTCCATGGGGTCACAGCCTTCTTCGGGTGCATCCTCCTGCTCTGGTGTGGGGTCCTCCGTGGGCTGCGTAGTGGCTAGCTTCTCCACTGTGGACCTCCATGGGCTGCAGGGGGACAACCTGCCTCACCATGGTGTTCACCATGGGCTGCAGGGGAATCTCTGCTCCAGTGCCTGGAGCACCGCCTCCCGCTCCTTCTTCACTGACCTTGGTGTCTGCATAGTTGTTTCTCTCACATATTCTCCCTCCTCTCTTCTGGCTGCTGTGCAGCACAACAGTTTTTTTCCCCCTCTTAAATATGTTATCACAGAAGCGCTACCACTGTTGCTGACTGGCTCAGCTTTGGCCAGCAGTGGCTGTCTTGGAACTGGCTGGCACTGGCTCTGTCAGACTTGGGGAAGCTTCTGGCATCTTCTCACAGAAGCCACCCCTGTACATCCCTGCTACCAAAACCTTGCCACGCAACCCCAATATACACACCCATGTTTTGAACTAAAGTAAATTAAATTTATAAGCTGTATTTTGAGAAGAGCTTTTGTTTTACTTTCCAGCTCTTAAGGTTTTTTTTATCTTTGCATAGGGGCATCCCTTCATCCTTCCCTGTCCGTAGAGCATGAATCACTTTAGCAAGTGATATTTGGGTGTGGGGGAGGGGAAGTTTGCCATTTTTTAATCCCATATGTGTCTAGGTAATGAGAGTAATTTCTAACCCTGCTGTAAAACTCTATTTTATTTATACTTCTAGTGTTGTTTCTGCTTTTTAACAAATAAAGTTGAATCCTTCTAGAAGATTGCTGGGAATATTTCTGAACTGCAGGATAAAAGCTAGGAATTAAAAGAGTAGGAACAGTTAAATATTTGTTTCTTGGCTAAAAAATCCATGGTAGCCAAAAGTTTTAATGCAAATTTTTTTCTGTGTTACGTTTCCAGTAACCTTGATTCTTGTTGGTGCAAGAACTATAATTTCTACATAAGGAAATGTCATGAGTATCTTTAACTCTGTGTGCTGAAACCTCTCTGTATTTATTGTCTCATTGTCTAGATACTGTGCTAAAGTAGGAGATAACATTTGTTTCTGCTATTTTGAAAGTTTGAATTGACTCCATAAATATATTTCAGAAAGCCAGTTAAATATAGCAAGAAACGTTATTGAGGATTTTATGTAGTTTTGTCTTCAGTGAAAAAATGTCGGTGTTACATTTAATACAGTATTTTCATTTTTTGTTTCATTTTTGCTTTTCTCTATTTTTTAATACAAAATGTTTTATAAGGTGCTGGATGAAGTGTATCTACTTTAAAAGTAATGCTATACAAAACTGGTAATGAAGAATCCTAAGTAGACCACAATTATAAGGAGAACTGGAAAAGGACATTTAAGACTAAAGAAACTTTAGTAGTAATGTCTCCAAAATAGAAGTTTTTTGTCAATGACTGGCAAATAAAATCGTGTTTAGCAAAACTATGAGAATTTTGTTTACTCCTATTTAATTAGATTGGGAGTTGTGATTTAGCTTGGCCAGCAACTAAACACCACACAGTCACTCGCTCACCCTCCCCCACCCCCAGGGGATGGGGAAGAGAATTAAAGGGGAAAGGGATAGAGACTCGTAGGTTGAGATAATAACAATTTAATAAGAACAAGAATATATGAATACATATGTATGTATAATAATAATAATATATACAAACAAGGGATGCTTGCACACCACCCAATTGCTCACCACCCAGTGACTAACGTCCATCCCGTCTTGATAAACAATCCCGAAACAGTTAAGTCCCGACACTGCAATTCCAGATGAGTGAGAGGCCTGAAAAGAGAGAGAGAGAGAACTCCAAGAGACCAAGAGTCCAAGAGAGCCCTCCAAAGAGAATGAGAATTCCCAACTTCCTGGTCAACTCTCATCTATATACTGGGCATGACATTGCATGATATGGAATACTCCATTGGCCAATTTGGCCCTCAATCCTAAATTCAAATCATAAGAGGAGTTGTGGGCCCTTTGTCCTGGCTACACTTCCCCCCAGCCTGTTGTGCTCCTGCACACTGGCAAGAACACAGCAGCTGAAAAGTCCTTGAGACCTCAGTGCCAACTATAAACATCAGTGCGCTGTCAGCATTCTTCTCAGAGCAAGTCTCAGACTAAAACCAAAACACAGAGCTCTTCTAGCTGCTAAAAAGAAACCTAACTCTGTTCCAGTCAAAACCAGGACAGAGTGAAGTAGCAAGTTGATTTGAGACTATGAAGGGTAGTAGAGGCAGGAGCATTATTTAAGCCGCTCCTTCACAATCCCTGAACAGAAATAAAGTAGGCTTAAAATTTGCATTAGAATAGGGTTTTTTTTTTGCAAGTGAGATTTTCACGAACCTTCCCCTCTTACTTTATGATGATTGAATGGTGGTTAACCTTGATGGAGGGTTTTTTTGTTTGTTTTAATCCTATTTTATATAGGGGTGTCTAATTCCAAATGATTGAATAAAGTACTGAAAATGACATGGTACTTTCCTTCCCTTGCTTTTTGCCTCTTTGCTTCTCTGTCTGTGAACTCTCAAGTCTCAGTGCGACGGCTGAATGCACGGACTTCGTAGATGTGATAGCAGAGACACCTTTATTATTATTATACAGGCAGCTTTTATAGATTATTACTCTGGCCACGATGTGTCCACGCGCCCCTCACCCAGCTGTGATTGGTTACAAACAATAGTGCACGCACCTATTTTAACTTTACTATTGGCTATGCCTAAAAAGGAGCTATTTTCCACCTGCTAAACTAAACATCATTTTCTCACACACTCTATATCATCTTCCCATACTCCTCATGTCAGCTTCTCACACTCCCTGCACCAGCTGTTCACACTCCCTTTTCTTTCTCATCCTCTTTATCGGTGTTTTCCAGCTTCTTCAATAACACAGGCTTAAATCATCAAGGCCGGGCCCCAACGGTAACTGTGTGTATGATTCCACATCTCAGGATGGGAGGAAGTAGCAGCTTTAAAAGTTTGCAAACTGGTAATAGCACGCTGTAAGGGCAATCTCATTTGTGAAATGTTACTAAATCATTAATGTGTCTTACAATTTCCTATAATGAACTTTTTTTTCTACTGGACACTTACACACTAACTTTTCTTTCTTCTTTGAGTCTCGTTGCCTTTAAACATTATAAATCTATGTAGATTTTTTTTTCTGAAATCTTTTTGCTAGAGAGTCACTAGTTACTGTTTAGAGCAAAGGTGAGGCTGAAAATGAAGGAAAGGTGGATTGGAAAGCGATGTGACCTTTGCATTTTGTGAAACAGCTACACAGAGATAGTGTAGATGACATTCAAAGCAGAATTCAAAGTGTTCTGGGATCCACTTGCATATAATTGCTGTGATATCAACCATATATTTCCATGTTAAAGATGGTAACGGCTAGTGGTGGAAAGTTGTATCTGTAAAGGCACTGAACTGAAGATTTTGGAATAGCTGTGAGGGGAGAAAAGTCAAGACAAAGTAGTCTGTTTTCAAAAATAATTAAAAAAATATCCATAGAAATCTGAATATTGATTATTCTTAAGATACTTCTGAGAATCTTATGGTATATGTATTGAACAATAGTATACTGTTTACTTTGTTATAAATACACTAACCAAAAATCCCACAGTGTTTTGGTAGTGGGAGGGGCTGTAGGGGTGGCTTCTGTGAGAAGACACCAGAATCTGCCCCCATGTTGGACAGAGCAAGTTCCAGCCAGCTCCAAAACGGACCCGCCACTGGCCAAAGCTGAGCCAATCAGTGACGCTGGTGCTGCCTCTGTGATAACACATTGAAGAAAGGCTAAAAAATGCTGCACAGCAGCTGTGAGAGGAGTGAGAAAAATGTGAAACAGTCCAGCAGACACCAAGGTCAGTGGAGAAGGAGGGGAAGGAAGTGCTCCAGGCACTGGAGCAGAGATTCCCCTGCAGCCCATGGTGAACACCATGGTGAGGCAGGTTGTTCCCCTACAGCCCATGGAGGTCCACGGTGGAGCAGATATCCACCCTGCAGCACATGGAGGACCCCATGACAGAGTAGGTGGATATGCCCTAAAGGAATCTGCAGCCCATGGAGAGAACTCACGACAAAACAGGCTTCTGGCAGAAACTGTAGCCCGTAGAGAGGAGCCCATGCAGGAGCAGGTTTTCTGGCAGGACCTGTGGTCCCATGGGGGACCCATGCTGGAGCAGTCTGTTCCTGAAGGACCGTATGCCATGGAAAGGACCCATGCTAGAGCAGTTCTTGAAGAACTGCAGCCGGTAGGAAGGACCCACTTTGGAGAAATTCATGAAGGACTGTATCCTGTGGGAGGGACTTCACACTGGAGCAGGGGAAGAGTGTGAGGAGGAAGGAGTGGCAGAGACAAAACGCATTATGATCTGGCTGCAACCTCCATTCCTCATCCCCCTGTGCAGCTCAGGAGTGAGGAGGTAGATAATTTGGGAGTGAAGTTGAGCCTGGGAAGAAGGGAGGGGTGGGACGAAGGAGTTTTTAGATTTGTTCTTATTTTTCATTATCCTACTCTGATTTTGATTTGCAATAAATTAAATTAATTTCCCCAAGTCAAGTCTGTTTTATCCATGACGGTAATTGGTGAGTGATCTCTCCCTGTCCTTGTCTTGACCCACGGGCTTTTTTGTTGTATTTTTCTCCCCTGTCCTTGTTGAGGAGGGGGAGTGATAAAGTGACTTGGTGGGCACCTGACAGCCAGGCAAGGCAAGGTCAACCCACCACAGAGTTGCAGTACCCAGTAGGTCAGGTCTTGTCCATGATTATGCCTGTGGTAGTAACTGTTAGATGCCTCTTTTTTTTTTTTTTTTTTTTTTAAGATATGCTTACTGATATTATTGTGAATGGAAAAAATATGCAGCTGAGTATAGATGTTACTGTGGATGTGCTAATGGATGTAGATGGCCTCAAAGGAAAGGGGTTATAAGTGATCAAATCAACTAAAAGGATTAAAAAATAGAGTGGAAAGATACTTCAGTTTTTTGTACAGTACTACTCAAGAATATGTTTTTAACATATTTAAGAATATCAAGAGTATATTTATAGTATTTGTTATTAAAAGGGGGGCCAAAATAATTTTAAAAGGCAGATGTCTGATAGTTTTGTTATGAGACTCTGTAGAGTGTAAGACAAAACTGAATAGAAAAGTACTGATTATGGTTTCTGGGTGATAAAAATCTGATTTCTGAGATCCTCTCTCAGCTCCTTTATTGGCTAAAGGCTCTATTTGTGATCAATCTCTGTTTTATTTTCAGGAGAATAGCACTGTGCTTAAAATGGATGTAAATGGAGAGTCCAGAACTACCATATCTACCCTCCCTGTACCTCTTGCAGAGGTCAGTTCTGCAGGCAAAACAGAAGCAGAGAAACCACGATGTTCCAGTACTCCCTGCTCACCAATGCGACAGACAGTTTCAGGCTATCAGATCATTCGTATGGATTCTAACTACCTGGTTGGCTTCACAACTGGAGAGGAGCTGCTAAAATTAGCCCAAAAGTATACAGGAAATGAAGATAATGAAGGGGAATCCAGGCCTAACTTGCACTCTAAACAGCCTGATTCAGGACTTACATGTTCCTCCCGTTTGT
Organism: Tauraco erythrolophus; assembly: GCF_009769465.1. Lineage (NCBI taxonomy): Eukaryota > Metazoa > Chordata > Aves > Musophagiformes > Musophagidae > Tauraco > Tauraco erythrolophus. Next base: position 34,500 of record NW_028238567.1, on the reverse strand, counting down.
ACAAAACTAGAAGTAGGTATTATCAGCCATATGAGATCCCAGCAGTAAACGGGAGGAGGAGACAGATGCCCAGCTCAGGGGATAAATGCACTAAGGCTTTACCATATGAACCTTACAAGACACTTCATGGTCCCTTGCCTCTTTGCCTTTTAAAAGGTAAAAGGGCTCACTCTAAATCCCTGGACTACCTCAATTTAGATAAAATGAGCATCGAGGAACCTGCTGACACAGATATACTACAATTTCAGCTCCAACACCTTACCCTTAGAGGAGACCATATGTTTGCAAGAAATAACACATGAACTATGAACTATAATCTAGAATTTAGAACCAGTTTCTGGTTATTTCTCTGTTGCTGCAAAAATCCACTCATACTGTGTACATGACTGTCCACATTGTAGGTGGTAGCAGCTAAATGTTATCAGAAAGCAATTTATTTTAATAGAATTTTGACAGTGCATTGTGTTACAAATACTTGGAAGGAAAAAATCTTTCCAGAGCAAACAGCTTCTAATGCAAATTTGACTGCAGCTGGTGGATATTTCTTTGGACAAAAGAAAGGCTTTTGGTTTTTGGATTTGGGTGGGGAGTTTTGTACAGTTATATAGTATTTATGGTAATTTAATACTGAAAAATTGATGGTCTGTTTGGTTGTTGCTAATTTTGGCTTGATGTTAGAAATTGCTCTTAGATAAGTACTCAAGTTATCTTTTTGTTTCTTACTGTATTCTACAATAAAATGTATGTATGATTTTTTACATCATAGGAAGGAATGTGAGCTTGGCTAAATTGGATCACTTGTTATTTTAAACCATCCTATTCAAACATTTTGAAACTGGGTTTGCACTGGTGGTGAGGGGGAAATTCACTCATAAAATAAACCTTTGTTTATTTGCTACTTTAAACCTATTAAATTATTTTTTTTAGTTTCTTCATGGAAGTAATTGTTTGCCTCCTCTGTTTTACAAAACGAGTTTGGAATAAGTATTTGAAATATTAAAAAATATTTTTGAGAGTTAAGGGGTTGGATTTTTTGTTAATATGACTTATTTTTTATGTTGCCTTGACATGTAAACAAGGATTCACTTCAGATTCCAGTAAATACACTACAGTCTACATCAGTATGTCAATAAAGTTTTTCATTTTAATTCATGATTTCTATATAATATAGTAATGGATGATGTCAAATAACTCTAACATTTCTTTGGAAATTAGTTTATTTGAAGCACTGAACACTTTTATTAAGTTCTGGAAGACAGATTTTTAGATGGAGTGCAAGTGAAGTGTTTCTATATCAGTCCCGAAGAGCTGATTCTGGATTATACAACAGAGTAGATTAAATATACTGGCTTAATTTGTTGCTTAAGAATTTTTTTTCCGAATACGACATCGAATGGAGTTTTGACAGATATATTCTTAGATATATTTAAAACATGTTAGTAACTTATGTTTAAAAATTAAAAAAATATTTTAGACATTTTTAGGTGCAATCTATTATTGAAGCAGTGTGCAACTTCGTTTTGATTTACTTATTTAGAAGTTAAAATTAAGATCATGTTGTTTTGACAGATAGGAGCTGCCTCACGTTCACGAGCCCTGGTCCTCATGGGGGACTTCAACCACCCTGATATCTGTTGGAGGGACAACACAGCAGGGCATAGGCAATCCAGGAGGTTCCTGGAATGCATGGATGATAACTTCCTTCTCCAAGTGGTAGAGGAACCAACAAGGAGAGGTGCTTTGCTGGACCTTGTTCTCACCAACAACAAAGGGCTGGTGGGGAACGTGACGCTCAAGGACAGCCTTGGCTGCAGCGATCATGAAATGGTGGAATTCAAGATACTTAGGGAAGCAAGGAGGGTGCACAGCAAGCTCACTACCCTGAATTTCAGGAGAGCAGACTTCGGCCTCTTCAAGGATCTCCTCGCTAGAGTACAATGGGATGAGGCCCTGGAGGGAAGAGGGGCACAAGAAAGCTGGTTAATATTCAAGGATCACCTCCTCCAAGCTCAGGAGCAGTGCATCCCAACAAAGAGAAAGTCAGGTAGGAACACCAGGAGGCCCGCATGGATGAATAAGGAGCTCCTGGACCAACTCGGGCACAAAAAGAAGGCCTATAGAGGGTGGAAGCAAGGACAGGTAGCCTGGGAAGAATACAGAGCAATTGTCCGAGCAACCAGTTCAACAAGGCCAAGTGCAAGGTCCTGCATGTGGGTCAGGGCAATCCCAAGCACAAGTACAGGCTGGGCAGAGAATGGATTGAGAGCAGCCCTGAGGAAAAGGACTTGGGAGTGCTGGTGGATGAGAAGCTCAACATGAGCCGGCAATGCGCGCTGGCAGCCCAGAAAGCCAACTGTATCCTGGGCTGCATCAAAAGACGTGTGGCCAGCAGGTCGAGGGAAGTGATTCTGCCCCTCTACTCTGCTCTTGTGAGACCCCACCTGGAATACTGCGTTCAGCTCTGGAGTTCCCAACACAAGAAGGACATGGAGCTGCTGGAGCGGGTCCAGAGGAGGGCCACGAAGATGATCAGAGGACTGGAGCATCTCTCCTATGAAGACAGGCTGAGAGAGTTGGGGCTGTTCAGCCTGGAGAAGAGAAGGCTCCGGGGTGATCTTATTGCAGCCTTCCAGTACTTAAAGGAGGCCTATAGGAAAGCTGGAGAGGGACTTTTTACAAGGGCATGTAGTGATAGGGCAAGGGGCAATGGCTTTAGATTGAAAGAGTGCAGATTTAGATTAGATATAAGGAAGAAATTTTTCACTCAGAGGGTGGTGAGACACTGGAACAGGTTGCCCAGAGAAGTTGTAGATGCCTCATCCCTGGAAGTGTTCAAGGCCAGGTTGGATGAGGCTTTGGGTGACCTGGTGTAGTGGAGGGTTTCCCTGCCCATGGCAGGGGGGGTTGGAACTAGATGATCTTTGAGGTCCCTTCCAACCCTAACCATTCTATGATTCTATGAAACATAACTTATTTGATCAGTTGTTTCTGGTACAATTTAGGGTTTTTTTGTTTCTCCTTCAGAATGAATAGCAAGAACTAGTCAGTGCATGTGTTGTGCAAAATGAAGAGTTCTTTTAATTCTGTCACTTACTGCACAATTGTACCTGAAGGCAGTGAAGAGGAGCCCAGTAGACTATGTTTTATTGCTTTGGTTAATGTTTTCTGCCTTATTAGAATATTTACAACTGTTGTGCTGCGAAGCTCTGCTCTAAGCAAACACTACTCCCTTATCATACAGCATAGTTTTCTTATCCTTAACTTCAAGGGCATTCTGCCCTTGAGGCCTAACTTTAGAGCTCCAGTCCTTATTTACACAAGGTTTTCTTTGTGCAGTTTCTTCAAGGATCTGCACTCCGACAATTCCCCCTTTCTTTTCTTGCACAAAGAAAACCCTGTGCACGAGACTGTCAACCCCAGTTACTGGCATGTTATTTTGGTACAGCCTTGCAAAAGCAGTTTCTAGCATACTACTTCCCTTTCTGAGGGCTTTACTATTTCCACTATATCCAAGATTCTGCTGAGCAGGAGGGTGTCAGTCGGCAGGGTCGTTGTGGAGAAGAGAGGCAGGCACGGCACCTTCAGGGCGTCCCCTGTTTATCCACACAGTGTGCTCTGCAGCCTCCCTCAGCTCCGCTCTGAGCCATCCCTTTTACACCCTCAACAGAGTCTATGAAAAAGACACTGACTGGGCGTTGCTGCACGCATGGCCAGTGCGTGCAACAAGGTTGCCAGGTACGTGCTCTGCTGGCTAACAGCGGATTTTTAAGTTGTAACATATTTCTCCTAGCTTCCTTTTTCAAAGTTACGTGCTCACAACTAAGTCTAGTTTGTAATTCTTTGTCATTAATTCGGTACCAGTTAATTCTTCTCCTTCCAGTAGCTCCCTTCTGATTGGAAAAAACACACAAAGCATATATACAAGCAACTTTCACACACGTAATATACTAAATCATAAGAAACATAAAGACAGTTTACATATCAATATACAATCTTCTATTACAATTATTTTGAACTATTTTTCTCATTCTGCGTCTCTGTCACCCCTGTTTGATCTGTCAAATCTTGGATCCCTCTTTCTCTATCTCACTTCGCTGGAATTTAACACATTTACACAATTTACACATTTACACAATTTACACATGCCTTTCTTCATACAGACTAGCAGTAATTGTTCTAAGATTTAAGTGATGACATTTGCTTGTTTTTCTGACCAGCAAGCTAAGTTTTCCATTTGTTTCAATGCCTGGGCTGCCGCTGCTCCAGGCGCAATTATAGATGCAAAGACTCGCGCTGTTACAGACCACAGCCGCACTTCATCGTTGCAGTCAGACGTAAGACCTGTACTTCTTTTTGCTCGGTGCAATTGACGTGACACATTTAGCCATTGCCTATAATTAGGGGCCAACATTGTTAGCTGGCCAAGGTAGCGAGGTCCTCCATAAGCATTTTTTGGGCTACCTTGCCAAGCGCGGTCACCGCAAATCAGAAAAGCATTGGGGGGTAATTCTTTGGCAGTATCGTTATTCCATAACAGTAAAATTTTATGGCTTCGATTAAATGACGATTGGGCACCATAAGCGCCGAGGCTAATTTTTTGATTAGATTGTAATCCAATTTTTCCCAGGCCTGATCCGCAATATCTGTCTACCTTAAACACAAAACTTTGTATTGATCATTAGTTGGGGACACATCTGTCCAGCTGCCATCTTTGGAGACGTTATAACGGAAATGCCATCCCAAGATCTGAGCAGTTTGGCTTTGGAGGCTTGCTATGCTGGCATACTTGTCGCTAAAAACAACACGTTTGTGTAACGTGATTGTTGCTGGCACTACTGATAGGGGGATAGGTATAGGGATAGGTATAGGTATAGGTATAAAACTATATTAGCTACTATTTCTATGGATAGGTATAAGAGTAGACACAAAACTGCATAAAACTCTGGAATACATAGCTCTGTGAAGTAACTCTGTGAAATGTTAGAAGTTATCAAATACTAATCCCTGCTGTGGAATGCTATCCAGAAAGAAGGCCGGTAAGAGAGACACAATAAATGATGGCAAGGTTGTAACTCGTGACCCATAGGGAGAAAAACAGACAAGGAGGAGAGATAAGGACTAACAAGAACTAACATTTGTCTTCAAGCAATAACAAGTAGGAGACAGCCAGGTGCCCACTCAAGGCCAGGGAAACGGTTTAGCTCTACGGGCCCAGCCAAAACAAGAATTTCGGAGATTAAGGGAAGAAGTGAAAAACACACAGCGAGGAAGACCTGCGGCCTTCATCTCAAAGACCCCTGCCCACGACCACCAGGAGGCGTGTCAAGGAGGAGCCTGAGGCGGATCTTGAGGCGAGGACTATGGAAATGATCTCCCGAGAGAAAGACTGCCCGTTTGGGGAGGGGGTTATGAGTGTGTCTGTATAAATACAAGAAAACTGCCACGGTGGGGTGTGCACGTTTGTGGTGGAGCGATCCCCCGTGCACCCAGCGCTGCAATAAACATACCTACTTTACAACTTTCCAAGTTGTGGAGTCCGTGTCCGCACATCACTACCTACAAATTATTATCCTAATAAATTTAACTCTTGTGGGGAAATATACGGAAGACTGCCCCCTTTTTTTTTTTCTTTTGTTTATCAAGCATCAACAAAGAATATACATCCTTGATTAAACGATATTGGCTATACTTCTGTCGTGGGTTAGGCTGCTCCGACAACCAAACCCCCCCACAGTCGTTCACTCACCCTCCTCCAGCCCCAGGGATGAGGGAGAGAATTAAAGGAGAAATGGGAAACCCGTGGGTTGAGATAAGAACAATTTAATAGAGATGATTTAATACACAGTGTAGATGCTCACCACCCCCTCGTATGCGAAGCCCGTCTCGTCCCGAAGCTGCAATCCCGGATGAACGCGAGGCCCCAAAATAGAGAGGGAGAGAGAGAGATAGTACTCCGAGAGTGGGAGTACTGGAAGAGAGGGGGGGGGGGAAAGGCAATAGAGCGAAAGCGCAGAAGCGCAAAAGAGCCAAAGCGGCGAAAGAGCCAAAGCGCAAAAGCCCTTCTTTCCGGCTGACCCTCACCTTTATACTGGGCATGGCGCTGCATGATATGGAATACTAATTGGCCAGTTTGGCCCTCAATCTTAAGTTCCACCACAAATCACAAGGGGAATCGTGGCCCCCTTATCCCGGCTATGCTCCCCCCTTATCCCGTCGTGCTTCTGCACTCCAGCCAGGACATGGCACACTGAAAAGTCCTTGTCCAACTACAAACATCAGCGTGCTATCAACATTTTTCTCAGAGCGAGTCTCTGAGTAAAACCAAAACACGGAGCTCTTCTAGCTGCTAAAAAGAAAGAGCTAACTCTGTCCCAGCTAAAACCAGGACAACTTCTGACATTGTTTATAGTTTTACCAGATACTCAAAGAGAGATCAAAAAGAGAACAGATAAGGAGAGGACTGCTTGTGAGGAACAGCTAATGAGGAGGGAGGATGGAACGTACTGCCTGTGAGGAACAACTTGTGAGGAGGGAGAATGGTTAGTATCAGTTCCCTACCATTCCTTTATAGGTATTTTGTTTGCAAAGCGGCATACACTGAATTAGGCAACAAGTCATAATAATAAAAATTATTATAAGTACCAGAAACAAAAAATAGCTGTTTTATCCAATTAAGATTAGGAAGCCATGAGAGTAACTAAGAAAAATCAAATCCTCCTTGCTCTTTAAATCTAGTAGCTAAATCTTTCAGTTGTTGAATTTTCTTTTCTATCAATTGAGAATTGTCTGTCAAATTGAAACAACACATTTCTTTAAATTCTTCACAGCCATGATTATGTCTAAGGAGTAGGTAATCAATTGCTGCTCTGCTTTCAAAAGTAGCTTCTCTTATTTGTGTCATTTTGGTCCCAATAGCCGTGAGTGCCTGTGAAGTATAATTTATATCTTTAACTAAGGCACAAGCAATTCTTTTTATGGTATCATAGCCACTCAAACTCCAGGTGCTTTCTGCCAGTGGTTGTGGAAGCAACCACTGGATGGCTGGAAACCTAGGCTGTGCTCCATGCCACTGCCAGGAACACTATCCTGGGCCTTGAGAAACAAGTCCTATGGCAGCATGGCACCTCAGAAAGAACTGAGTCAGACAATGGGACTCATCTTCATAGCAACCTCATAGACACTTGGGCCAAAGAACATGGCGTTGAGTGGATATATCACATCCCCTATCATGCACCAGCCTCTGGGAAAATTGAACAATACAATGGACTGCTAAAATCGACACTAAGAGCAATGGGTGGTGGAACCTTCAAACATTGGGACGCTCATTTAGCAAAGGCCACCTGGCCAGTTAACACTAGAGGATCTGCCAATCGACCTGGCCCTGCCCAATCAAAACTCCCACATACTGTAGAAGGGGACAAAGTCCCTGTAGTGTGCATGAAGAATATGTTAGGGAAGGCAGTCTGGGTTAGTCCTGCCTCAGGCAAAGGCAAATCCACCCGTGGATTGCTTTTGCCCAAGGAACTGGGTGCCCTTGGTGGGTGATGCAGGACAGGGAAGTTCAACATGTACCCCAAGGGGATTTGATTTTGGGAGAGAATAGCCAGTGAATTAAATTGCATTATGTTAGTTGCTAAATAACTCTGTTACTGTATGTCATCATTACTGCTGTTGCTGTACGCTATATCAATGGTATTGCAGTAACAATCACCCGCATTAGCGAAGGATGGATTTTGATGAAATCGAGAAAAGCGCAGTGATGATGGAGCTAGAACGGGCTTTGGCAACTGGTGTCCAGCAACTTCCCTGAGATAGACATCTTGAACCCACAGACATGGATAGTGCCAGATACACCAACCGCGAGCTCCGGATGCAGCATCCAACAACCTAACACTACACGCCATTTTTCCTGACCTAAAAGGCTGTTATGATAGATGGAGCCTCAAAGTCATGGATTAAATGAACTCAATGGACATGTTAGAGGGACGGCCCACAGACTAAGAGGATGATATCTGCATATATATATATATATGTATATATATATAAATAAAAGACAGGAGCAGTGGTGGTGATTAATTGGAAAATATATGATCTGAGCATGACGCAAATGGTATAGAATAAGGGGTGGATAATGTCCTGGATTTGACTGGGATAGAGTTAACCTTCCACAGGAAAAGTGAGAGGAGGCACAGCACAGGCAACTGACCAGAATTAGTCAGAGGGCTATTCAATAACATATGCATCATGCCCGGAGACTATATATTGAGGGAGCTTGCCGAGGGAGGGGCTTTTTTTTTGCATCTTCGCAGATCGTGAACGGGCTGGGCTGTGCAGGGGTTCCGGGTTCTGGGTTCCGCGGTCGACGTGGTGAGCATTTGTACTGCTCCTTTGGTACTGCTCTCTTTTTGTTAATACTATCATTGTTTTTACTCTTTTCTCATTTTTTTTTCACTATTCTGTTAAATAGTCCTTATCCCAACCAACATGTTTTACTCTTTTTCTTCTGATTTTCTCCTCCCATCCCGCTGAGGGGGAGGAGTGAGCGAGCGTCGGCGTGATTGCTGAGCTACCGGCTGGGCTAAACCACAACACACTTGTGCAAGAATGTGTGTGAGAAAGCAAAATAGAAAAAGTGCAAGAGGATAAGAAAACAAAAGATGGAGAGAAAATAAGAGGGAGAGAAATTGATGAAAAGGAAGACCATGTGAGAAAGCTTGAGAGTGAGAATGTGAGTGCATGAAAGAGTGCAAGCAAGAGAGTGGAGGTGAGAGCGAAAGAGAGTGAGAAAGTGAGTGCAAGAAAGAGAGTGAGCAATAGAGCAAGCTCAAGGTGAGCAAGTGTAAGGAATAGAGAAGTTGAGAGGGCAAGTGAGAGATCGCAAGAGTATGTGAGAGAAGGCAAGTGTGATAAAGCGTGAGAGTGAGCAAGCACAGGAGTGAGTAAGCAGAAGAGAGCACGATAGCACTAGAATGAGAGTGAGAAAGTGTGAGAACAAGTTAGAGAGGAAGTGAGAAAGTGAGATTGAGAAATAGTGAGAGCAAGAGTGGGAAATTGAACACAAGCACATGAGCAAGAGAAAAAGTGAGTGTGAGAGAGAAAGAGTGGCTGACAGCAAGAGAAAGGACGAGAAAGTGAGAGCAAGAGAAAAGCAGGAGAAAGTGAAAGAGAAAGTGAGAGAGCGCCAGAGAAAAGGCATGAGAGAAAGCAAGAGGTAAAGTGACAGAGAAAACGCGACCAAGAAAGTGAGAGAGCAAGAAGACTAGCATGAGAGTGAGCGCAAGAGCAGCTGAGAGTGTGGGAGGTGAGGAGAGAAAGCATGCAAGAGAGCACGAGAGAGAGAGACAGCAAGAGCAGCGCAGAGTTAAAGACAGGGTTTGTGACATAACATAGAATCATAGAATCATAGAATCGTTAGGGCTGGAAGGGACCTTCAAAGGTCATCTAGTCCAACCCCCCTGCAACAAACAGGGATATCTCCAACTAGATCAGGTTGCTCAGGGCCTCATCCAACCGGGCCTTGAACGTCTCCAGGGATGGAGCATCCACCACCTCTCTGGGCAACCTGTTCCAGTGTTCTACAACTCTCGTGGTAAAAAATTTTTTCCTAATATCCAACCTGAATCTACCTCCCTCTATTTTAAAACCATTACCCCTTGTCCTATCACAACTGGCCCTCCTGAACAGCCTCTCCCCATCTTTCTTGTAGGCCCCCTTGAGGTACTGGAAGACCGCTATAAGGTCACCCCGGAGCCTCCTCTTCTCCAGGCTGAACAGCCCCAACTCTTTCAGCCTGTCCTCATAGGAAAGGTGCTCCAGCCCTCTTATCATCTTTGTGGCCCTCCTCTGGACCCTCTCCAACTGGTCCATGTCCTTCTTATGTTGGGGGCTCCAGAACATTGTCTCTTACATCTAATTCTCACATCATAATGATTTCCAGGCTCATGTTCTCCTTACTTTGGGGAGATTTTTATTTTGAAAAAGATTTCTTGCATGAAATATTATTTCATAGTTTATTTTGTACTAATTTATATTTGGACTGAAACTATACACTCTTTCACTCTTCCTACTCTTGCAGTACTGCCTCTCTCCCTCTGAGTTTTTTCTCTTTTTCTTCATCATTTCTCCCTACATGTTCTGGTGGATCCTCCTTTCTGCCTTCCCACTTGTCGTGGTTTTAGCTGGGACAGTGTTAGCTCTTCTTTTTAGCAGCTAGAAGAGCTCCGTGTTTTGGTTTTACTCAGAGGCTCACTCTGAGAAGAATGTTGATAGCAAGCTGATGTTTGTGGTTGGACGTGAGACTCCAAGGACTTTTCAGTGTGCCGGAGTGCAGAAGCACGGCGGGATAAGGGGGGAGCATAGCCGGGACAAGGGGGCCACGATTCCCCTTGTGATTTGTGGTGGAACTTAAGATTGAGGGCCAAACTGGCCAATTAGTATTCCATATCATGCAGCGTCATGCCCAGTATAAAGGTGAGGGACAGCCGGACAGAAGGGCTTTTGCGCTTTGGCTCTTTCGCCGCTTTTGCTCTTTTGCGCTTGCTGCGCTTTCGCTCTATTGCCTTTTTTTTTTTTCTTTCTCTCTCTCCCAGTACTCCCACTCTCAGTGTACTATCTCTCTCTGCCCCTTTCTATTTCGGGGCCTCGCGTTCATCCGGGATTGCAGCTTCGGGACGAGACGGGCTGCGGATAAGAGGGGGTGGTGAGCATCTACACTGTGTATTAAATCATCTGTATTAAATTGTTCTTATCTCAACCCACGGGTTTCCCGTTTCTCCTTTAATTCTCTCCCTCATCCCTGGGGCTGGAGGAGGGTGAGTCAACGACTGGGGGGGGGGGCGGTTTAGTTGCCGGAGTGGCCTAACCCACAACACCACTCTCCACAGAAAAGGAAAGCACTGTGCAAAGCTCTCCATGTTTGTCCTCTCCCTCTTTTCACTCCAGATGAATTATTTGATAAATAACATCAAGCACATGTAAGTTCAGACAACTATCTCCTAAAAAAGGATTAAATTTAATTAATTTAAAGTTAATTTACTTTTGTTTTGTTTTCAAGTCAGCTGATTCTGTGGTGTTTTTTTTTTCCTCACAGACTGACAGTCATCTTTCCTCAGGTCTTCTAATGAGGCCTAGATAATTTCTATGTACTTTTTCCTTGATGTCATTCTCTACCATCAAACTACTAAAGCTAAGAATAAGTTAAGAAGGATGCAAAACAGACTGGATTTTGAAACATCAGGTGAATGTCCCTCCCTCAAGCCGTTCCACAAAAATGCACAAGATAAGCAGGTTTAGCACTTCCACTACTGGAGCAGCAGCACTAAATTTTTACCACTGCCATGAAACCAGATGTTCAGAAGCAGCTAAATGCAACAACCAAAGGCAACTTCTGAGGAAGAAGAGTAATTGAGAATGATCTGTGTATTCTAGATAGGGAAACTAAGGTGACTTTTGATTGATTTAAGTCATCACTCGGATGCAAAGAAAAATGGCCAAAGAATTGGTTGATAATGATTTTTCAAACACAAGATATTTTTTATGACTCTATGATGCCTTATACCTCAGTTACCTGCATCTCATAACTTGTCCTACATCTCCCAAGCTACTCCCATGGTTAGAGGCAGATGAAAATGCCTACAGAAGTAGCTCACAAATATTTCTATACTTATGTATCATATATTTAACAATGATGCCCAGCTTTCACAAGATTAGAAGTGAGTACTTGAGAAAAACAGGGACTCCTCCTGCTCCTTTCAAAAACAAAGAAAGTTTTCAATATTCTAGTCCTGAATATAGAGCTATATTTTGCCTGAGAGCCCTTATGATGGAATAAAGAGGGAAGAACAGGAAAACTTCACTGGCAGAATAACTGGGGGAAAAAGCATAAACTGTCTGAGGGTTCTCAGGAATTTGAAAAGTTGGAATTAACCTCTGGCTAAAAACTGTGATGTGATATAGACAAAAATCATTTATGCAGACTTTATTAAATGTATTCTTCTGAGGATCTATCAGACATGTTTTTGCCACACTATTAGTGTTCAGTGTAATCACCCATCATGACCCAATTAACAGACAACACTGCAAAACCACTCATGCAAACTGTCAGTCCCCTAAAAGGGTGATCAATAAAATCATATTTGCTAACTGCTCAGACTACACATAAAGAAAAGTGCAATTTGTCTGTCAAGTTTTAACTTTCTTTAATATTAGCATTGTAATAACTCTACTTATCTTTCAATTTTAGATCTGATTTTTCCTACAATGGCTAAAATTACTACTCAGTTACATTTCTGTAACATAGCTCCACTTTAAGATTAGTCTTCCTCAAAGATTTTTTTTCTATTTTTTTCTGCTGTTCTCATTGAAGCTCATTTTTGCTATTGTTTTAGTATATATTTCTTTTTAAAATAAAGTTTAACGTTAAAAATTCACTTTACTCAGACCAATCTCCCAAGCATCCACAATTTCAGATTTTAATTATGTTGTACATTTTATGTTTCAGATCCTTTGGTAGCATTGAAAGAGCTGGAAACAATAGTGATGTTATCAATCAACAATTCTTTGCTTAGGAAGTATTACCTGCAGTATTGACCTTCATACTACCAAGATCCATTTGATCCATAAAACTTAACATTACTTTGTCATTGACCTTAAGGTTGTGTTTTATTTTTTTAACTGTGACTTACCAAATGAAAATACACTTTGAAACCCACTTTGATTTTTTTCACACCATAATTTTGTGCTCTGGATAGCTTTTTCGTCTTTTCAAAAGCAAATTATACAACCTGACATGACCTAACTTTATCTGAATTGTTTTGTCTATACAAGCAATAAGAACTGTTTTGTCTATACAAGCAATAAGAACTGCGCAATAAACGAGACTTGCTGCAGCTAACTCATATTGAGTCGTCTCAGGAACATCTCCAAATCCCTTCTCCGCAATTTGGCGCCCGAACAGGAACAGGAAGAATGAGCTGGACTCACTATCGTTTAGCTCGGGACATCTATTACTTGTTTTGAACGAGTGTTATTTTAGGGGAGAAGGGACGGCGACCACAGGCGGCCTATAGGGGAAAGCCGTGCAGATCTACATACAGGCGGCCTATAGGGGAAAGCCAGATGATATGCGAGATCCACTGTCGCGATTGTTGAGAAGCTTCTTAGAGGAGCGTGGATTAAAACTTGGGAAAAAGATATTAGCCTCCCTAATTGCGGTGGGATATGCAAAAAACATTATCAGGAAACACGAAGAATTAGGAACCAAAGGAAAGAAGAAGTAAGAATCTAAAGATAAAAAAAAAAAAGCAACAACTGCCTCAACAGGAGGCGGTAAGCGACTGGGAACGATGGGAAGCACGGCTTTAACAGAACATAAGTCTGTAGTTAAGGTGTTGACAAAAGTGCTAGAGAAACCAGCACTATTAACAGTTCTGACTTGATAAAACTCCTGGTACTCCTGGCTTGGGTATCAGCCATGTACCGGAGGCAAACACTTTAAATGTATACGTGATAAGGACTTGGGACACTATAGACGTTAAACTTTGGCGTGCAGACACCCGTGGGGATGCTGCCGGCCTGGAAAAGTCATCATCGAATCCTTTTGATCCAGGGCCCCGAACGAAAGACAGACTTATTGCTTTCCCCCTCTTCCAACGAAGTCGGTACACCGGCACCCCCGCGCCGCGTCGCCCACCGCGCCCGGCGGCGCCCCGGGAACGCCGCTGCTGCTGCCGGCCGGGGCCGCGGGCGCGGCGTTGGCCTCGGCGCTGCCGCTCGTGTGCGGAGCGAACCGCGGCTGGAGGGGACGGAGACGCGCTGCGGGCCTCGCTGCGCCGGTTCGTTCGCAGCTGATGGTCCCTCGGCGGGAGGGGGCGGCGGCGGTTACGGAGCGCGAGCGGCCGGAGCTGCGGCAACAACAACAACAGCAAGAACAACAACAAGGGGGGCGGCCGGCACAGGGCTGCTGGGTCGTCGTCGCCACCCCGCCACCCCCGCCTGGCTGAGGCGAGGGAGGGCTGACTCTCCGCCGCCGCTGCCCACCCCCACCCCGCCCCGGCCGCGCTTGGAGAGCGGCCGCTTGGCCCCGCCCCCCCGCCCGGCTGAGGCCCGGGGCCCAGGTTTTACCAAGAGACAGCGCATCTTAACTTGGATCGTCTCGATCGGCATTGCAGGAAATAACTAATCCTCTTCTGTTCCAACAATTTCAACAGTTAATATCAGTGTTGCAAAACCGTAAACATGCATATTCCATTGTACATCTGCGAGCGCACACCGCGCTTCCAGGGCCTATAGCAGAAGGGAACAGGTGAGCTGAGCCTCTCACGAGTGCAGCTCTTGTGCCAAACTCGTTAATGCAGGCAAAGATCTCGCCTGACTGCTACCATCAGAATGCTGATGCCATTAGGTGACAATTTGGTTTAACACGACAGCAAGCCCGCTCAATCGTACAATTGTGTAGTACCTGTCGAAATATGATCGTGCCACCAGTGAATGGTGTTAATCCTCATGGTTTACGCTCGCAGGAACTTTGGCATACACTTCTTATCAGACATATGTATTTTTGTCATCATAAGGTATTGAGCATGTTACTGGGATTCCTTAAAATCCTACTGGGCAATCGATCATAGAATACTCACATGGTACTTTGGAGAATATGCTTTTAAAACAAGAAGGGGGAATGATGGGGAAATCTCTCAATGAAACAATAGCTAAAGTGTTATAGGTGTTAAATTTCTTAAATCGGGAGCTAAATATTTTGGGATTAATAAAATGTCACACGTCAAAATCAGGCACAGGCAGGGTTACAGCAAGTGGCTTTCCAACAACTGACTGAATTGGTTAAGAGAGCATTAAGACGTGTCCCTGATTTTTGGGACAGGGGAGGCTTCCTTTGCTTCCATTCGGCAGGGAGCACAGGAACCTTATGAGGGACTATAATAGAGCTTAGCAGGGTATTCCTTCGCATATAAGGGGAGATCTATGTACTATAGGGACTTTAAGAATGTATTTACCTAACACCACCATGAATCTAAGTCATAGACACATCCGGAATAGGTGCAGCACGCATGCTTATGATAGCTAGTGCGATTCCAGAGCAGAATTTTGGGAACCAGCTAAAATCATTGCAGCTTCAATATTTACACCAGGAGTTGGAGTGGCACGGGCGTTAACTACACTGAATACGTTGGGTTGTTGGCTTGCAAAACAAACTAATGCTACAGCTTCTGCTTTATCAATGCTCTTAATTGATGTAGATTCTATAAGACACGCTACGCTGCAAAATTGAGCCGCCATAGATTTCTTATTGCTAATGCAAGGGCATGTTTGTGAAATACTAGAAGGAATGTGTTGTATGAACCTGTCTGATCACTCAGAATCAATTCATGAGACAATACAGAAATTGAAAGATCGGGTGAATGAATTTCAGGTTCATCAGGATTGATTGGGTAGCTTGTTCAAGAGTTGGGGAATTACAGGTTGGTTAAAGTCTTTAGTAAAAGCAGGCATTATATTGCTAGTAGTTCTTTTATGCATAGTAATAATCATCCCCTGCCTATTGTCATGCTCCCAGCGGACGGTACAGAGTACGGTTCATCAAGTAATGGTCATAGAAAAACAAAAAAGGGGAATTGTGGAATCATACACACAGTTACAGTTGGGGTTTGACTTTGATGATTTAAGCCTGTGCTCTTTTCTGAAGTTGGGAAACACCGATCAAGAGGATGAGAAAGAAAAGGGAGTGTGAACAGCTGGTGCAGGGAGTGTGAGAAGCTGACATGGGGAGTACGGGAAGATGATAGAGGGTGTGTGAGAAAATGATGTTTAGTTTAGCAGGTGAAAAATAGCTCCATTTTAGGCATAGCCAATAGTAAAGTTAAAATAGGTGCGTGCACTATTGTTTGTACCCAATCACAGCTGGGTAAGGGGTGCGTGGACACATCGTGGCTAGAGTAATAATCTATAAAAGCTGCCTGTATAACAACAATAAAGGTCACTCTGCTATCACAAAGAAATTTTGGACACAGACAGTCACAGCTGCACAACCTCCTTTAACAGTAATCATTAATGAGAAGGCTTTTTCTGGCCTAGTTGACACAGGGGCTGATGTATCTATAGTGAAAAATCCTGACTGGCCGCCCTCTCGGCCTCTGATACAAGCCCTGGCAGCTGTGACCGGAGTAGGTGGAACACAGATCCCACAGCAGAGTGCACAGACCTTGTTAGCAGTAGGCCCAGGTAACAAACAAGCTATTTTGAAACCATATGTTTTTGATGTCCCATGTACATTATGAGGTCGGGATTTGTTGAATCAGTGGAATGTGAGGCTAACCTCAAATTTTTAGCACAGGTCACTGATCTCCAGCCCTGACTCAAGCTGGACTGGTTGACTGGCAAGCCGGTCTGGGTCGATCAGTGGCCATTAAAAGGTGAGCGGCTGGAGTGAGCTCAAAAATTAGTCGATGAACAGCTCAAATTAGGACATATAATTCCCTCCACTAGCCCATAGAATACTCCAAAATTTGTTATCCCAAAGAAATCAGGAAAATGGAGATTTATGTTAAAAGATTTAAGAGCTATTAATGCAATCATTTCACCAATGGGTGCATTACAACCGGGTGTACCAAATCCTACTATGATTCCAGAATGTTAGCATGTGATGGTGATTGATTTAAAAGATCTGTTGGGTTTTTTTTTTTACTTTTTTAATTTCTTTTTATTTATT
Source organism: Tauraco erythrolophus (assembly GCF_009769465.1). Lineage (NCBI taxonomy): Eukaryota > Metazoa > Chordata > Aves > Musophagiformes > Musophagidae > Tauraco > Tauraco erythrolophus. Next base: position 17,780 of record NW_028238567.1, on the reverse strand, counting down.
TACACCCTAACGATTGTCCTAGATTTGCCTTTTCAGTTCCAGTGCTTAACAATGAACGACCCACGCAACAATATCATTGGGTTGTACTGCCTCAAGGAATGATGATTAGTCCTACAGTTTGTCAATTGGTGGTAGATGATGTGCTCTGTCAGGTCAGACAGCAGATCAAGCTCAGCAGATTGTACACGTCTGCCCTGACCGTCAACGTATTGTGCCTTCAAATACTCCAGCAGGAGTAAATCCAACAGGTTTATGTGCCAATGAAGTATGGCAAACTGATATTACTTATATTCCATCGTTTAATCGATCTAAATATGTGCATGTAACTGTTGATATGTTTTCTGTCTTTGTTGTTGCTACTGCTCACACTGGAGAAAACCATGGGAGTACCAAAGGAAATCGGGACAGACAGTGATCCGGTATGGTGCCTTTTTACAGGATTGGGGAGTGACTCACACTACCAGTATCCCTCATTCGCCTACGAGGCAAGCTGTTATTGAATTAATTCATTTAACATTAAAACAAATGCTTGATAAAAAAAAAAAAAAAAAAAAGGGGAGTCTTCTGTATATTTCCCCACAAGAGTTAAATTTATTAGGATAAAAATTTGTAGGTAGTGCCAGCAACAATCACGTTACACAAACATGTGTTGTTTTTAGCGAAAAGTACGCCAGCATAGCAAGCCTCCAAAGCCAAACTGCTCAGATCTTGGGATGGCATTTTCCCTATAACGTCTCCAAAGATGGCAGCTGGACAGACGTGTCCCCAACTAACGATCAATACAAAAGTTTTGTGTTTAAAGTAGACAGATATTGCAGATCAGGCCTGGGAAAAATTGGATTACAGTCTAATCAAAAAATTAGCCTTGGCGCTTATGGTGCCCAATCGTCATTTAATGGAAGCCAGCGTATTTCACTGTTATGGAATAACGATACTGCCAAAGAATTACCCCCCCAATGCTTTTCTGATTTGCGGTGACCGCGCTTGGCAAGGTATCCCAAAAAATGCTTATGGAGGGCCTTGCTATCTTGGCCAGCTAACAATGTTGGCCCCTAATTATAGGCAATGGCTAAATGTGTCACGTCAATTGCACCGAGCAAAAAGAAGTACAGGTCTTACGTCTGACTGCAACGATGAAGTGCGGCTGTGGTCTGTAACAGCGCGAGTCTTTGCATCTATAATTGCGCCTGGAGCAGCGGCAGCCCAGGCATTGAAACAAATGGAAAACTTAGCTTGCTGGTCAGAAAAACAAGCAAATGTCATCACTTAAATCTTAGAACAATTACTGCTAGTCTGTATGAAGAAAGGCATGTGTAAATTGTGTAAATGTGTAAATTTGTAAAATGTATGTGTAAATCGTGTAAATGTGTAAATGTGTAAAATTCCAGCAAAGTGAGATAGAGAAAGAGAGATCCAAGATTTGACAGGATCAAACAAACAGGGATGACAGAGACGCAGAACGAGAAAAATGGTTCAGAAGAATTGTAATAGAAGATTGCATATTGATATGTAAACTGTCTTTATGTTTCTTATGATTTAGTATATTACATGTGTGAAAGTTCCTTGTATATATTGCTTGTATATATGCTTTGTGTGTTTTTTTCCAATCAGAAGGGAGCTACTGGGAGGAGAAGAATTAACTGGTACCAAATTAATGGCAAAGAATTACAAACTGGATTTAGTTGTGAGCACGTAATTTGAAAAAAGAAGCTAGGAGCATTGTTATTAAACAATATGTTACAACTTAAAAAATCTGCTGTTGGCCAGCAGCGCACATACCTGGCAGCCTTGTTGCACGCACTGGCCACGCGTGCAGGAACACCGTGTCAGTACCTTTGTCATAGACTCTGTTGAGGGTGTAAAAGGGATGGCTCAGAGCGGAGCTGAGGGAGGCTGCAGAGCACACTGTGTGGATAAGCAGGGGACGCCCTGAAGGTGCCGTGCCTGCCTCCCTTCTCCACAACGACCCTGCTGATTGACACCCTCCTGCTCAGCGGAATCTTGGATATAGTAGAAATAGTAAAGCCCTCGGAATAGGAAGTAGTATGCTAGAAACTGCTTTTGCAAGGCTGTACCAAAACAATATGCTAGTAACTGGAATTGCCAGCCTTGTGCACAGGGTTTTCTTCGTGCAAGAAAAGAAAGGGGGAATTGTTGGAGCATGGATCTTTAAAGAGACTGCACGAAGAAAACCCTGTGTAAATAAGGACTGGAGCTCTAAAGTTAGGCCTCAAGGGCAGAATGCCCTTGAAGTTAAGGATAAGAAAACTATGCTGTATGATAAGGGAGTAGTGGTTGCTTAGAGCAGAGCTTCGCTAGGCGGGTGTCTGTTTGAAATAGGCTGTTAAACATGACAAGCATATGTATCATCCAATAATGGTGTAGAAAAGGTGTGGTCTCAGGACTATTGGCAAATACTGTCTATATAAGCAATAAGAACTGCACAATAAACGAGACTTCTTGCAGCTAACTCATATTGAGTCGTCTCAGGAACATCTCCAAATCTCTTCTCCACAAGAAGTGTTACTCAACAATGAAGGAGTTAAAACTTTTGTGTAAGAATTTCATGAAGGGTTTAGTAGGCAGTTTACACATACCTAAAGAACATAACAAGATGACCATCCTTGAAGCTGCCAGAAGTGATTAGAAGGGAGACTCTTTATCCAGAACTGTCAGCCCTTGAAGAGAACATCCCAGAGAACATATAAACTTTGTTCTCATGTTTTTCTGAATTGTGAACATGCGCAGCAGTGACTTGGGGAAAAGGTAATTCCAGCAGGGGGACATCGTGACCACCAACTCATGGACCACCTGCCCTAAACATACCCCAGACCCAAAAGAAAGGGGCGGAGGAAGAGAACTGAGCATGCAAAGTAATTTACATGTAAAGCGAGAGAAAATTAACCAATTGTTTAAGAGAATAACAATGAATATGTAAACATGTTGTGAATATGCATGATGTAGTGTATAACTAAGTTTCTGTCCAGGAGCCAGATGTGCATGCCAGGAGGAGATATCCCCCATGCACCTGGCACCACAATAAAGTAATTCCTGCTTTCTAAAACTCCAAAACAAGTCTTGGAAAGTTCATTTTCAATTACACCAACTTTTTGGGTGTCAGTTTTGGCGATCCAGATGGGACCCTCTCTGCTCAGCTGCAGGACCCATTGAGAAAAAGGACTCCCTTGGGCACCCCTGGGAACTTTTCCGGAGGGACTCCTCACCTCAGTTGGATCACTGCAGGAACAGACAAGGACTATCTGAATAAAGGTATTCTTTAAATCATTTTAGGGGCCTGGCCGTTAGGAAGCTGTTCATAAACCATGGGATGAGATCTTGCGTGGAACAGCATATACCGGGTTGCTAGCACCTTACTGGTATACGTTTGGGTATACTTCAGTGTTCATTTGGGTACATTTCGGTGTACATTTGGGAATACTTTTCAGTTCTGACGTTGGAAATTGTATTCTCGGATCTTGCAATTTTGGTTTTGTGCTCTCGGATCTTGCAATTTTGGTAATTTTGATAATGTAAAAGATTAAGTATGAGTAAGTGAGTGAAACATGCAATTGTGCACAAAGTGAGTACGGAAGTCTGGATCTGCGGTTCTGTTATTCTGCGAGGAAAACAGCCAGAGAAAGATGAAGTGAGAGGATAAGAGTGAATGGTGATTTTAAATAATTTATATTTTGTTTGTGTTTGTGGAGTATTGTTGCTAATGATTATAGTAATAATTTGTGTCTGTCATAACTGTAAAGGAACTCCCAACTGCATAGTATAATGAGTGGTCAATAGAGTAGGGGAATTTTGAAAAAGAGTCCATTAGGACAGCGTTGGAAAGATATTGGGGGTCCTCCAGGAGGAAATGTAAATAAGAAAACTTTAGTCAAATACTGTAACCAGTGGTGGCTGTTATATAAATTGGAAGATGAGGAAAAATGGCCAAATAATAATACTTATAATAGAATAATACAATACTTATAAAATATAATTATAATGCTTATAATACTTATAATGGAACTGTAATACTTTATTGCAATTGATGCTGTTTCTCAGAAGAAATTATAAATGGAATGAGGTGGTATATGCTGATATGTTTTTCACTTTAAGAAATCATCCCGAGTGGCAAAAGGAATGTGGTATAAATTTGGCCCGTCCTTGTTTTGGCATTAGAAAAGGATAAAAATAAGCAAAATGAAAAACTGAAAAGATGCTGTTGAGCAAGTAGCATTGGAAAGAGATGTTTGAAGTGTAATGGTGAGAAAGAAGATTTGGAGTTGATGGTGGCTCCCTGACAGAGATGGGGAGACACTGATAATGATGGTATTTGTAATGTGCAGAGGGTAGGAGAAAGGCGACGAAGGCAAAAAGAAGCCATCAGTGAAAGAAACTTGTAAACAGAGACAGAGGTGGTGTTCTGCATGTGATAATGGTGTGAGAGGAGAACAAAGTGTTGTACAGGATGACAGAGAAAAGCATAAGGATAAAACCTGCCGGTGAGCCTTTTAACTGCTGCCTCAAATAGAGGAAAAGAAAGACATTTTAAGAGAAATGCTCCTAGAGGAAGAAGTTGAGAATATATTCCTGGACCCTCGAGTAATGACCTGATTAGGCAGAATCAGTGTTTATTATGGCAAATTTATTGATGATGAGAAATTATAATTTTGAATGAGAGAGACACTGGAGTAAATTGAATCAGACCTTATTGCCTGTAAATAGACAAACTGTTAATATTGTAGGGGCAACCGGGCAGGGTTGCAGGCGCCGCAATAAAGAATGCCACTTTCTAACACTACAAAATGAGTCTTGGAAAGTTCAATTTCAATTGCACCGACTTTTCAGGTATCAGTGATACAAATGAGCCTTTCTTGTAATTGACTTCTGTTAGCTATGCTGTCTTATGGTGCTACAAGTGAACTGTTGTATTTTCTTAGAGGTAAGACAAGTACAAGTTACTACAATTTATTAATTGATGTAAACCTGTCAAGACAGATGAAAGACTTATGACTTCATCTACAGAAGTTTTTTTTTAAGTAGCTGCAAATAAGTGAAATAGCTTGAGTCCAATGGTAGATTTTTCAAGGTTGGAGACTGGAAGAAGTATTTTTAATTATAAACTTGGCATATGTGCATAGGAGTTGAAGATGGACTCCTGCCACTTTCCTGAGCTGTATGAGAAACACTCAGTAGGTGCTTTGGAGTGAACTGGACCTGTTCTTCCTCTGCCCCTGGGAAAGCGCTGGGATATGTGAGAAGGGACTGAGAGCTTTGTTCCATTTGACTTGTTTGTGTATTCGGCTGTGACCTGCACTCTATTGCCAAAGGGACAGAGAAAAATGCGTTAGTGATATCAATTGTGGCATACCACTTGACTGCCTTTGACTCCAGTTCGTATTGAAGTTCCAGCATATCTGGCACGGCAGCACTCAGCGGTGGTGTGACTTCATTCAGGCCACGATAGCCTATTGTTAGTCTCCACTCTCCATTAGACTTGTGCACTGGCACAAGTAGTCTATGCCCAGGATGCACGGGGCCTCTGGGCCAGTCACAATGGGGTGCTTTTGCCACTCATTCCCAGTTAGACTCACTTCAGCTTCCAAAACAGTTATGTGTTGGGATACCCCTGTTGCTCCAGAAATACAGATGGGTTCTGCCCCTTTATAGCTTGATGGCATTAGGGTGCACTGTGCACCGGTGTCCACTAGAGCCCTATATTCCTGTGGGTCTGATGTGCCAGGCCATCAAATCCACACAGTCCAATAGACCCTGTTATCCCTCTCCTCCACCTGGCTGGAGGCAGGGTCCCTCTAGTCCTGGTCACAGTATTCATCGCTCACCTTTTGTAAAAATGAACTAGAAGTCCCTTCAAGAGGCTCAGAAATGAGGTCAGCCCTTCTATACTGTCTGGGGAGCTGCCCACTGGAAACCAGAGCGACATTTTTCCTGGAAGAATCTCCTTTAGTGATTGTTTTTCCTTTCAACTCCTGTACCCATGCCCTTAGGATGGAGATGGGTTTTCCATCCCACTTCCTCATGTCCTCTCTGTGGTCACGCAGGAAAAAACACAAGTTACCCCGCAGTGTGTGCGCTCTGTGTTCTCTCTCTTGGTCAGAGGAACGCTTACTCCTAATAGCTGAGACACGGGTCCATACGAGTGGAGAGTGGGACATATCCTCTTTGAATTGCTGGAAGTTCTGGGACAGTTTCTCCACAGCTGCAACGCAGGCCTGTAGGGAGGAAGAGAGACTTCCTTCATATTGCTGTAGTTGATTAGCCAAATCCTGCACCGTTGGTTCCTCACCTTCTCTCCAGGACATTTTTGCCAATGATTTGGCATACGATGCTGGTGCTCTCCGTAGGAATTTCCGCCACATGGACTGATTGCACAGGACTTCATCTGGATCTATGGATAACTGCTCATTATTCAGATGGTTGTAAATCACCTCCAGCACAGCTAACTCCCTCAGGTACTGGATACCTCCTTCCATGGTGGTCCACTTGCCTGGGTGACATGTAATATCATACTTGAAGGGGTACCTTTCCTCCATGCTTGACAGAAGTTGCCTCCAGAGGCTGAGGATTCTTGGTTTTCTTCCAATCACCTTGTCAATGCCCCCTTACCTGGACAAGGATCTCAGCTGCCTGGCTTCCCTACTCTCTAGTTCATAGAATCATAGAATGGTTAGGGCTGGAAGGGACCTTCAAAGGTCATCTAGTCCAACCCCCCTGCAAGGAACAGGGATATCTCCAACTAGATCAGGTTGCTCAGGGCCTCGTCCAACCTGGCCTTGAACGTCTCCAGGGATGGAGCATCCACCACCTCTCTGGGCAACCTGTTCCAGTGTTCTACAACTCTCATGGTAAAAAATTTTTTCCTAATATCCGATCTGAATCTACCTCCCTCTATTTTAAAACCATTACCCCTTATCCTATCACAACAGGCCCTCCTGAACAGCCTCTCCCCATCTTTCTTGTAGGCCCCCTTGAGGTACTGGAAGACTGCTATAAGGTCACCCCGGAGCCTCCTCTTCTCCAGGCTGAACAGCCCCAACTCTTTCAGCCTGTCCTCATAGGAAAGGTGCTCCAGCCCTCTTATCATCTTTGTGGCCCTCCTCTGGACCCTCTCCAACTGGTCCATGTCCTTCTTATGTTGGGGACTCCAGAACTGGACGCAATACTCCAAGTGAGGTCTCACGAGGGCAGAGTAGAGGGGGAGAATCACCTCCCTCGACCTGCTGACCACGCTCCTCTTGATGCAGCCCAGGACGCGGTTGGCCTTCTGGGCCGCAAGAGCACATTGCCGGCTCATATTGAGCTTCTCGTCCACCAGTACTCCCAAGTCCTTCTCCTCAGGGCTGCTCACGATCCATTCTCCGCCCAGTCTGTATTTGTGCCTGGGATTGCCACGACCCAGATGTAGGACCTTGCACTTGGCCTGGTTGAACTTCATGAGGTTGGTACGGGCCCACCTCTCCAGCCTGTCGAGGTCCCTCTGGATGGCATCCCTCCCTTCCAGCGTGTCGATGGCACCACACAGCTTGGTGTCATCGGCGAACTTGCTGAGGGTGCACTCCATGCCACTGTCCACGTCACCGACAAAGATGTTGAAGAGGGCCGGGCCCAAAACGGACCCCTGAGGGATGCCACTCGTGACCGGTCTCCACTTGGACATCGAGCCGTTGACCACTACTCTCTGAGTGCGGCCATTGAGCCAATTCCTTATCCACCAAGTGGTCCATCCATCAAACGCATGCCTCTCTAGTTTAGAGAGAAGAATGTCGTGCGGGACAGTGTCAAAAGCTTTGCACAAGTCCAGGTAGATGACATCCGTTGGTCGACCCTTGTCCACCAATGCTGTCACCCCATCGTAAAAGGCCACCAAGTTGGTCAGGCACGATCTGCCTTTGGTGAAGCCGTGTTGGCTGTCACCCACCACCTCCTTGCTCTCCATGTGCCTTAGCATGGTTCCCAGGAGAATCTGCTCCATGACCTTGCCAGGCACAGAGGTGAGGCTGACCGGCCTGTAGTTGCCCGGGTCCTCCTTGTTCCCCTTTTTAAAAATGGGGGTTATGTTCCCTCTCTTCCAGTCATCGGGGACCTCGCCAGACCGCCACGACTTCTCAAATACAATGGCCAGTGGCTTGGCAACTTCATCCGCCAGTTCCTTCAGGACCCGCGGATGGATCTCATCAGGTCCCATGGACTTGTGCACCTTCAAGTTCCTCAGATGTTCCCGAACCTGCTCTTCAAGTACAGTGGGCGGTGGTTCATCCTCACAGTCCCTGCTAGTTCTTTCCACAGCTTGGGTGGTAAGACAAGAGGCTTTATCAGTGAAGACTGAGGCAAAAAAGTCATTGAGTACCTCAGCCTTCTCTATGTCCCGGGTGACCAGAGCACCAGTATCCTTCCGGAGGGGGCCTACATTCTCTTTGGACTTCCTTTTGTCCCCTACATACCTATAGAAGCTTTTCTTATTGCTTTTTATATCCCTTGCCAAATTCAATTCCTTCAGGGCTTTAGCCTTCCTCACTTGATCCCTGGTCACTCATACAGCTTCTCTGTATTCCTCCCAGGCTATCTGTCTCCGCTTCCACCCTCTGTAGGCTAACCTCTTCATTTTCAGTTGGTCCAGGAGCTCCTTGCTCATCCACGCAGGCCTCCTGGTCTTTTTGCCCGACTTGTTCTTCGTCGGGATGCACCTCTGCTGAGCTTGGAGGAGGTGCTCCTTGAATGTGGACCAACTTTCCTGGGCCCCTCGTCCCTCCAGGGCCGCCTCCCACGGCACTTTGCCCATCAGGTCCTTGAAGAGGCTGAAGTCCGCCTTCTTGAAGTCTAGGGCACAGAGCTTGCTGTATAGTTTCCTTGCTGCCATTCCTTGCTTTCTCATGGATGGTTCCATTGATCATTCGGCAACCTATTTGGATCCCTTCTCCGATTGTTCCCATCAAGAGGGGAGCCTCACTGTCCTTGTCCCAGCCCCACTCATGTTCTGAGTATATTTGCATTCCATTCATAACCACAGTAGCTAAATTTAAGTTCAAAGATGGTCCCATACTTCCTGTGGACTTAAGGTAGGCGTGAGACCATGGCCAACTTGGAGTGGAAGTGTTTACCATTTCAATCATACTTATCAGAACAGTGACAATTAACATCGGGTCAGTCTTATTGTTGTTGGTCCTGTGGCTTCTGCTCAGCCTGACATTTTTCAATGCATTCTACCACTTTCTTTTTATCCTTCCAATACTTTTGAGCCCACTCCTTCCCAACTGTGGAAGGGGCACATTTATGTTTTCGTAGCAGTTTATCCATGGCTATCCTGCCGACTACGCCAATTTTACTGTCACGTTTTGAGGTCAAAAGACCAGTCTATCAGCTCCCAAGTCAGGCGAGACCCTTGGGTCCGACTCCCCCTGCCCTCTCTTGGCAGCTCAGTAGGTCGGAGGGTGATTCGTCTGACTTATCGTGGGATCCGTCACTAATAGACAAACAGGAGGTAATTTGGCCAGTATACCAGCTCCCAAGTTAGACGAGACCCTTGGGCCCGACTCCCCCTGCCCTCTCTTGGCAGCTCAGTAGGTCGGAGGGTGATTCGCCCACTTATTAAGGGATCGTCACTAGTAGTACTATGGGCCAACTCCTTATAATAATTCAAAAGTTTCCGGAAACATGCATATATATTTTATTTGTGACAGAATACAGGTTCGAGGATAGCCGGTGATAGTGACTGACTACAAAAACAACTTTAATTGAAATACTGCAGTGATAATATAAAACGATTACTGATCAGTGATAATATTAAATAGCTAGCAAGATGTTAGTAAGTAATTAAGTAAGTGCACATAACACAGAGTTCTTACCCAATAGGCGTCCCTATGGGGGGGAGAAGAGAGGTTCAGCCCGTCGACTGATCCCAGACGTTCCGATGTGGGGGGCTTCTCCCTAACATCCCCTTTGTTTGCTGCCATTTTATACCTTTTTCGTATCTTTTAGGTGGAGCTCGAGTGACTCTAGTCATACATAACTTTATTAGGATTGGTGTAAATTTCTCTCGTGAGGGGTGTTCACTAATTGGGATTGGTGTAAATTGCTCATTTGAGGGGTGGTCGCAGCTCAGAGGCAAGTGGGGGTGTGATTTAGTAGCCGAAGGACACAATTTCGCCATCACTGCTGAGACAGCGGTTGTGATTCACTTCCCTCGATGGCATTTTTATGGTTATCTTTACCAGGCGCCTCTCATCCCTGATAACAGGGATGAGCCGTGATACCTCCGTACCACTCTACTCCCCATTTCAAGGGTATTGCGTGGGCCTTGTCCGTTGTTTCTTGTCCCCGATAACAGGGATGAGCCATGATACCTTCGTATCACTCTACTCCCCATTTCAAGGATATTGAGGCCTTGTTTGTTCCTGAGAGCAGCAGCTGTGCTTCATGTCAGAGCTGCTCTAATATTAGCTGAATTCTGGGGAACAATATTCTCCCATTCCCCTCCAATTTCAGTCATTTTCCCACATAATCCACCCCGTGACTATAGTCACTCGAGTTTCACAATGCCTAAATAGGTTTGGGGATGCCCATAGTGTGTGGGACATCAACTGTGTTATGCGCACTAGATATGGATTCTAAATAGGTTAAGCTCTTCATCATTGTCCACGTGCAGATCATTCAAAGTACCTGTAAAAGAAAAAGAAAAACACGCGCTCGGTTGCTAATACAACCGGCAAATGTAGTTAAAATGTTCTGAGCAATGTTAGCAGGTAGTGGTGTGCCTTTGTGGCTACCCACTTCTCTGCTTGCACCAGAGACAACAGGTCTTTGTGGCAATGGGAACCATGTTCACTGAACTTCCATTCTATACAGATAGGATCCATCAGGTGGATGAGACCGAGTTGTTGAAATAATCTCAGTCCTTTTATCAGGACCTCTAATGCATCTCCATGCTGGTTGGTCCAGTCCCATGATCTGCCTTTTTTGAGCAAATCATACAAGGGACGAGCAACAATGGAAAAACTGGGGATGCGTTTACGCCAGTAACTTAAAGTTCCCAGGATTTGCTGCAGCTCTTTTTTGTTGGAAGGATTTTGTCCGTGCTCTATTTTTTCCAGAGCGTCCGGAGGGACAGAAGTAGCTCCTTGAATTTGAGTCACTACTTCTGTGATGTTTGGTACGGCTGCTGTTAGAGGCGCAGTGTTGGCATTTAATTGCCTGTAACCGATGGTGAGCCTCCACTGTCCGTTTGGCTTTTCAAGCAGCCAGACAGGAGAATTGTAGGGGGAGTGAGCAATAATAGCTTGCTCCTCTTTCACCACCCCGTCAATTCCTGCCTGCGCTGCAGCTGGCAGAGGATTTTGTTTTGTATTTGTGACTCGGGATGGGGGCAGGGGAATAGACACTTTTAAGGGTTTCAGTTTTACAAAATCAGAATCGACCCACAGCCGATCTTCATTACGCCGCCCTGCAAAACTCTTTAAGGAACTATCAGGCAATTTCCATGACCTGCCATACAGCAAATCAAAGCTTAATATGTTAGTGCAGGCAGCACCGACTGGCACTTCAGCACGGGTTAGTTTTTTATCTCCTGGAAGCCACAGAGCTGTTTTTGCTGTTGGTTGTTCTCCTTTAGTCTCAACAACCTTCACTTTCTGGCGACTGGGTGTTATGTTTAGATCCTCAGCAGCTTTTTCAGTTACTACTGATGTTTTTAAACTATCAGGGAGACCACGAATTAGAGGTGTTAATTGTGCTCGATCAATGGGAGCCAACACTGAGGATTTTCTTGTCGGGTCTCTCTCATGCATTGCTTGTGTGCATGCCACCTTTGGCACTGAGGAAGCCAAATCAGAGAACCCCACAGTGGTAATTCTCAGCAGATCACCTTTTTCCTGAGGATCTATACCACCTGCCCAGTATGCCACTCGTGTAGTTAAAGAACAATAATGGTTTCCAGGTATAGTAGTTAAAAACACACCAGGACCCCAAAAACCTTCTGCCTCCTCCTCACTTAGTAAAATCTGATCTCCCTCTGTAAGGGAGACTCACCACACGTATTCCGTTTCTGACTCCTCGAGATGTTTGGAGTATTTTTGTTTTAGTTTTGCCGATTCAGCAGGGGACCAGGGGACTGTTTGCACAGTGGTGCGAATTTCTTCACTGTTATCAAGAGCAGTTTCGATCTTAATTAACGGTCTTAAAGAAAGTGGCTGAGAGTTGGGATCAGGGGTCCCTATGATTTCTCCGTCCCAAGTCTCAGCGCCTGTGTACTGAACAGACTTACGGACTTGTTCGATCGAAACAGAGGATTGTTTTTCCAGCACCTCTCTCACTCTGCGCTGTGCTTCAGCAAGCAGAGTTTTAAGGTGGTCCAATTCTGATTTAAGATGATCATTTTGTTTTTTCAGTTTTTCTTTTGTCTCCCTCTCAAAAACTAATGATGATTTCAATGTCTCGTTTTCTGATTTTAAAGCAGTGTATTCTACATCTGCAATTTGTGTGGAGGGGGCAGAAAAATCTTTAGCTTCTTGCTGTACACAAGACAAACGGGCTCCAAGCACTGCACAAAAAACTGCTTTACCCTCTTTAAATTGCTGCTCAGCCTGACATTTTTCAATGCATTCTACCACTTTCTTTTTATCCTTCCAATACTTTTGAGCCCACTCCTTCCCAACTGGGGAAGGGGCACATTTATGTTTTCGTAGCAGTTTATCCATGGCTATCCTGCCGACTACGCCAATTTTACTGTCACGTTTTGAGGTCAAAAGACCAGTCTATCAGCTCCCAAGTCAGGCGAGACCCTTGGGTCCGACTCCCCCTGCCCTCTCTTGGCAGCTCAGTAGGTCGGAGGGTGATTCGTCTGACTTATCGTGGGATCCGTCACTAATAGACAAACAGGAGGTAATTTGGCCAGTATACCAGCTCCCAAGTTAGACGAGACCCTTGGGCCCGACTCCCCCTGCCCTCTCTTGGCAGCTCAGTAGGTCGGAGGGTGATTCGCCCACTTATTAAGGGATCGTCACTAGTAGTACTATGGGCCAACTCCTGATAATAATTCAAAAGTTTCCGGAAACATGCATATATATTTTATTTGTGACAGAATACAGGTTCGAGGATAGCCGGTGATAGTGACTGACTACAAAAACAACTTTAATTGAAATACTGCAGTGATAATATAAAACGATTACTGATCAGTGATAATATTAAATAGCTAGCAAGATGTTAGTAAGTAATTAAGTAAGTGCACATAACACAGAGTTCTTACCCAATAGGCGTCCCTATGGGGGGGAGAAGAGAGGTTCAGCCCGTCGACTGATCCCAGACGTTCCGATGTGGGGGGCTTCTCCCTAACATCCCCTTTGTTTGCTGCCATTTTATACCTTTTTCGTATCTTTTAGGTGGAGCTCGAGTGACTCTAGTCATACATAACTTTTATTAGGATTGGTGTAAATTTCTCTCGTGAGGGGTGTTCACTAATTGGGATTGGTGTAAATTGCTCATTTGAGGGGTGGTCGCAGCTCAGAGGCAAGTGGGGGTGTGATTTAGTAGCCGAAGGACACAATTTCGCCATCACTGCTGAGACAGCGGTTGTGATTCACTTCCCTCGATGGCATTTTTATGGTTATCTTTACCAGGCGCCTCTCATCCCTGATAACAGGGATGAGCCGTGATACCTCCGTACCACTCTACTCCCCATTTCAAGGGTATTGCGTGGGCCTTGTCCGTTGTTTCTTGTCCCCGATAACAGGGATGAGCCATGATACCTTCGTATCACTCTACTCCCCATTTCAAGGATATTGAGGCCTTGTTTGTTCCTGAGAGCAGCAGCTGTGCTTCATGTCAGAGCTGCTCTAATATTAGCTGAATTCTGGGGAACAATATTCTCCCATTCCCCTCCAATTTCAGTCATTTTCCCACACAGTGTCAAAAGCTTTGCACAAGTCCAGGTAGATGATATCCGTTGGTCGACCCTTGTCCACCGATGCTGTCACCCCATCATAAAAGGCCACCAAGTTGGTCAGGCACGATCTGCCTTTGGTGAAGCCATGTTGGCTGTCACCCACCACCTCCTTGCTCTCCATGTGCCTTAGCATGGTTCCCAGGAGAATCTGCTCCATGACCTTGCCAGGCACAGAGGTGAGGCTGACCGGCCTGTAGTTGCCCGGGTCCTCCTTGTTCCCCTTTTTAAATATGGGGGTTATGTTCCCTCTCTTCCAGTCATCGGGGACCTCGCCAGACCGCCACAACTTCTCAAATACAATGGCCAGTGGCTTGGCAACTTCATCCGCTAGTTCCTTCAGGACCCGCGGATGGATCTCATCAGGTCCCATGGACTTGTGCACCTTCAAGTTCCTCAGATGTTCCTGAACCTGCTCTTCAAGTACAGTGGGCAGTGGTTCATCCTCACAGTCCCTGCTAGTTCTTTCCACAGCTTGGGTGGTAAGACAAGAGGCTTTATCAGTGAAGACTGAGGCAAAAAAGTCATTGAGTAACTCAGCCTTCTCTATGTCCTGGGTAACCAGAGCACCAGTGTCCTTCTGGAGGGGGCCTACATTCTCCTTGGACTTCCTTTTGTCCCCTACATACCTATAGAAGCTTTTCTTATTGCTTTTTATATCCCTTGCCAAATTCAATTCCTTCAGGGCTTTAGCCTTCCTCACCTGATCCCTGGTCACTCGTACAGCTTCTCTGTATTCCTCCCAGGCTATCTGTCTCTGCTTCCACCCTCTATAGGCTATCCTCTTCATTTTCAGTTGGTCCAGGAGCTCCTTGCTCATCCACGCGGGCTTCCTGGTCTTTTTGCCCAACTTGTTCTTCATCGGGATGCACCTCTGCTGAGCTTGGAGGAGGTGCTCCTTGAATGTGGACCAACTTTCCTGGGCCCCTCGTCCCTCCAGGGCCGCCTCCCATGGCACTTTGCCCATCAGGTCCTTGAAGAGGCTGAAGTCCGCCTTCTTGAAGTCTAGGGCACAGAGCTTGCTGTATAGTTTCCTTGCTGCCCCGTGGATCTTGAACTCCACCGTGTCGTGGTCACTGCAGCCAAGGCTGTCCTTAAGTTTCACATCGCCCACCAGTCCCTCCCTGTTGGTGAGCACAAGGTCAAGCATGGCACCCCTCCTTGTCGGCTCCTCTATCACCTGCAGGAGGAAGTTGTCGTCCACGCATTCCAGGAACCTCCTGGACTGCCTGTGCCCTGCCATATTGTCTCTCCAACAGATGTCAGGGTGGTTGAAGTCCCCCATGAGGACCAGGGCTTGTGACCGCGAGGCTGCTCCTATCTGGCTATAAAGCGCCTCATCTGCTCTGTCCTCCTGGCCAGGTGGCCTGTAACAGACCCCTACTGTAACATCCCCTATCCGTCCCCGTCCTCTAATCTTGACCCATAAGCTCTCTGTCAGCTCCTCCTCCGACCCCAGGCGAAGCTCCGCGCACTCCAGCTGGTTGCTGACGTAGAGAGCGACACCCCCTCCTCGTCTCCCCTTCCTGTCCTTTCTAAAAAGCTTATACCCCTCCATGTTGACACTCCAGTCATAGGAGTCGTCCCACCACGTCTCCGTGATGCCAATAAGGTCGTAGCCCTGCTCATGTGCACGCATCTCCAGCTCATCCTGTTTATTTCCCATGCTGCGTGCGTTGGTGTACATACACTTCAGCTGGGCTCCCGACAAAGCCGACTCGCTGGCTGGAGTGACAGGGGTTCTCTTGGACGGCAGTGTAAGTTCATTTGAACATACCTGCGATCCTTCCTCAGCCTCTGGCCCCTTGGTGCTGGCACTGATGCCATGCTGACAGCGGTGGGCTGAACCGTGCTCCCCCTCCCCCAGCAATACTAGTTTAAAGCTCTTTGGACAAGTCTGGCAAGCCTTTGTCCAAGCGCCTTCTTCCCCTTCTCGGTTAGGTGCATGCCATCTGCCCCTAGCAACCCAGGCTTCTCAAAAATCACCCCGTGGTCAAAATGCCCAAAGCCCTGGCTGTAGCACCAGTCCCTGAGCCATGAGTTAACCTGCCAGATACGTTTGGCCCTTGCAGGTCCCTGCCCCTCGACTGGGAGCACTGACGAGAACACTACCTGTGCCCCAGAGTCCTTGACTGTTGCACCCAGGGCCCTGAAGTCCCTTTTGATGTTTTTCAGGTTGCTGCCAGCTGTGTCACTGGCACCCACATGAAACACCAGTAGTGGGTAATAGTCTGTGGGCTGTATGAGGCTAGGTATTCTCTCAGCAACATCCCTGATACGAGCCCCTGGGAGACAGCATACCTCCTGAGACAGCGCATTGGGTCGGCAGATGGGTGCCTCCATACCTCTCAGGAGGGAGTCACCCACTACCACCACGCGCCTTTTTTTCTTGGTGGCGCTAGTTACCACACTTGTTGGTTGGGCTGCCTCGTCCTTCTCCAGTGCCTCCCCCAAGGTGCTAGGTTTTACTTCTTCAGTCTGCAGATTGGCAAAGCGGTTCTGCAGGGGCACCACGGGGTTCTGGGGAAGCTGCTTCTTCTTCCTGCTGCGCCGTGCAACTTCCCATTGGTTGGCATCTTCTGCCTTCTTACTTACCTTGTGTGTCAGTGGAGGGGTTTTTGGTTGGTGCACTGGTTGCTGCAGTTCGGGTGCAGACTGCGCCTGGAACCAAGTATCCAGCTCCCTCTCAGCCTCCCTGATGTCCCTCAGCCTCCTGACAGCCTCTTGCAGCTCAGCCACCTGCCGCAGGAGCTCCTCCACCTGGATACACCTTCTGCAGTCAGGGCTGGTGCCTGTCCCTGCCCCAGAAGTAGGATCCAGGCACTGCCTGCAGCCCAGGGTCTGCACCGCAGCCTCTCCCCTTGGCTGTTCTGTCTGCACGGAGGCATCGACTACCGCAGGGGGAGCCGGTGCAGACCTCGCGGCTGAAGCTGCAGCCCTTGCTCTAAGGCGGGTGTTGGCCATGTTGTCCTGAGAACCAGGAACAGCAAACGCCCCGGTTCGGCGCCCTCCCTGCGCGAACTGCCGCGCCCCTAGTTCTGCCGCGCCACGCCCCTGTTTGCCCGCTCCGGGTCGCAGCGCTCCCCAGGGCCGTTTAAATCTCCCGCGTCAGTTTCCGGGGCCGCCTCCCCGCGTCAGCAGTCACGTAGGCACTGCCGGAACCGGGACACAGGAGAACCTGGCTCCCCGCCGGCGATACCTCGCTTTTGCCTCGCTTATTCCGCCCCAATCCAGCTCCCGGCCGCAGAACTCACCGCCCTTGCCGCCGAGCGTCGCTGAAGTTTCAGGCCATTGGCTCCATTATCCCAGTATCGGAGCAGCCAGGTGACGACATTCTCGTTTTGAAGGTGGCTGAAATCCTTTCACATATCTTGCAGCTCACCCTGGGATAGAGATCGGATGATCACAGTCTCATGTGCGGGCTCTGTCTCATCCTCCTCCTGTCCTCGTGATGGCCCTGGTTCATCTTCATTCCTCACAAAGTGAACTGATTTCTTTATGCACTTCCACTTCTGTACAGGGGCGACTGATACCGGAACAGGTGGGTTCTCTGGTTTGACTGCAGTGTCTGTCATTTTGTCATCAGACCCAGGGACCTCGTCTCCCCTTTGAGGGTGCTGAATAGTGTTAGACAAGGCAGCTCGGTAGGTGTGGGCCAGGCCCCAGCACATTGCACCGATCTCGGTCTCCCAGGAATTGCCAGGGTGACTGCACACTTTTCTAAACATTCTATTAGTTTTTCAGGATCCTGCACTTGTTCAGAGGTGAAGTTCCAAAACACTGGAGGTGTCAACCGTCTCAGGCATTTGCCCATGCTCTCCCACACACCCTGCCA
>NW_028238566.1:0-48224 GCF_009769465.1 Tauraco erythrolophus | reverse complement strand
ATCTTCTATTACAATTCTTTTGAACCATTTTCCTCGTTCTGTGTCTCTGTCATCCCTGTTTGATCTGTCAAATCTTGGGTCCCTCTTTCTCCATCTCGCGTTTTTATCTACACATGGTCTTCCTCGTGCAATCTTTCTAATGATCCATGTCCATTGGCTATAAGCCAAGCTCCAATGATTCCTTCTTTCTTTTCTTGCACGAAGAAAGTCTTGTGCACGAGACTGGAAACAGCTCGCTGAATAAGTTTCCATATAATTCCTAAGCCAAGCAATAATAAGAGTATTATGATAAGCCATCGCAAGCCTTCTTTTACTAGGCTTAACAGCCAAGGCGACAGGTCGCCGAACAAGCCTTTTAACCAGGAATCGAACCAACCATCCTCTGCTACCACTTTTCTCGAAAGCTCCTTAAGCCATTGCAATTGTTTGTGGATGGACTCACTATGGTCACTTAGATTAAAACAACACATGCCTTCAAATTCTTCACAGCCGTGTCCTTGAGCTAGAAGCAAAAATCAATAGCTGCATGATTTTGTAAAATAGCGTGCCTAAGACTATTTTGGTCTAGTGGTAGCCGTTCCAAAATTTGAGTGGTGACACCTGCTTGTCCTTCTGACCAGCAGGCCAAATCCTCAATTTGCTTCAATGCCTGGGCTGCCGCCACTCCAGGCACAACCATAGATGCAAAGACTCGCGCTGGCACAGACCACAGCCGCACCCCATCGCCGCAGCCAGACGCAAGACCTGCACCTGCACCTGCTCGGCGCAATCGGCGTGGCACATTCAGCCACCACCTACAACTAGGGATCAACACTGCCAGCTGGCCAAGACAGCAAGGCCCTCCACAAGCACTCCCCGGGATACCTTGCCAAACGCGGTCACCGCAAATCAGAAAAACACCGGGGGTAACTCCTTGGCAGCATCGCCATTCCACAACAGCAAAATTTGCTGGCCTCGATCAAATGACGACCGGGCACCACAAGCGCCGAGCCTAATTTTCTGATTAGACCGTAATCCAATTTTTCCCAGGCCTGATCCACAATATCCGTCCACCTTAAACACAAAACTTTTGTATTGATCATTAGCTGGGGACACGTCTGTCCAGCTGCCATCTTTGAAGACGTTATAGGGAAAATGCCATCCCAAGATTTGAGCAGCTTGGCTTTGGAGGCTTACTATGCTGGCATACTTGTCGCTAAAAACAACACGTTTGTGTAACATGATTGTTGCTGGCACTACCTACAAATTTTTATCCTAATAAATTTAACTCTTGTAGGGAAATATACGGAAGACTGCCCTTTTTTTTTTTTTTTTTAAGCATTTGTTTTAATGTTAAATGAATTCATTCAATAACCGCTTGTCCCATAGGTGAATGAAGGATACTGGTAGTGTGAGTCACTCCCCAATCCTGTAAAAAGGCACCATACTGGATTACTGTCTGTCCCGATTTTCTTTGGTACCCCCATGGTTTTCTTCAGTGTGAGCAGTAGCAACAACAAAGGCAGAAAATATATCAACAGTTACATGCACATATTTAGATCAATTAAACGATGGAATATAAGTAATATCAGATTGCATAATTCATTGGCACATAAACCTGTTGGATTTACTCCTGCTGGAATATTTGAAGGCACAATATGTTGACGGTCAGGGCAGGCACGTACAATCTGCTGAGCTTGATCTGCTGTCTGACCTGACAGAGAGCATCATCTACCACCAATTGACAAGCTGTAGGATTATTCATCATTCCTTGAAGCAGTACAATCCAATGATATTGTTGCATGGGTCGTTCATTGTTAAGCACTGGAACTGAAAAGGCAAATCTAGGACAATCATTAGAGTGTAAATAAATAAAAAAAGTAAAAAGGTGAAATAACCCAATCTTTTAAATCAATCACCATCAAATGCTAACATTCTGGAATCATAGTAGGATTTGGTACACCCGGTTGTAATGCACCCATTGGTGAAATGATTGCATTAATAGCTCTTAAATCTTTTAACATAAATCTCCATTTTCCTGATTTCTTTGGGATAACAAATATTGGAGTATTCTATGGGCTAGTGGAGGGAATTATATGTCCTAATTTGAGCTGTTCATTGACTAATTTTTGAGCTCACTCCAGCCGCTCGCCTTTTAATGGCCACTGATCGACCCAGACCGGCTTGCCAGTCAACCAGTCCAGCTTGAGTCGGGACTGGACATCAGTGACGTGTGCTAAGAATTTGAGGTTAGCCTCACATTCTACTGATTCAACAAATCCCGACCTCATAATGTACATGGGACATCAAAAACATATGGCTTCAAAATAGCTTGTTTGTTACCTGGGCCTACAGAAGGACTGTGCACTCTGCTGTGGGATCTGTGTTCCACCTACTCCAGTCACAGCTGCCAGGGCTTGTATCAGAGGCCGAGAGGGCGGCCAGTCAGGATTTTTCACTATAGATACATCAGCCCCTGTGTCAACTAGGCCAGAAAAGCCTTCCCGTTAATGATTACTGTTAAAGGAGGCTGTGCAGCTGTGACTGTCTGTGTCCAAAATTCTTTTGTGATAGCAGACTGACCTTTATTGTTGTTATACAGGCAGCTTTTATAGATTATCACTCTGGCCACGATGTGTCCATGCGCACCTCACCCAGCTGTGATTGGTTACAAACAATAGTGCATGCACCAATTTTAACTTTACTATTGGCTATGCCTAAAAAGGAGCTATTTTTTACTTGCTAAACTAAACATCATTTTCTCACACACTCTATATCAACTTCCCAAACTCCCCATGTCAACTTCTCACACTCCCTACACCAGCTGTTCACACTCCCTTTTCTTTCTCATCCTCTTTATCGGTGTTTCCCAACTTCAGAAAAGAGCACAGGCTTAAATCATCAAGGTCAAACCCCAACTGTAACTGTGTGTATGATGCCACAATTCCCCCTTTTTTGTTTTTCTATGACCATTACTTGATGAACCGTACTCTGTACTGTTCGCTGGGAGCATGACAATAGGCAGGGGGTGATTATTACTATGCATAAAAGAACTACTAGCAATATAATGTCTGCTTTACTAAAGATTTTAACCATCCTGTCAATTAAGAGCATTGATAAAGCAGAAGCTGTAGCATTAATTTGTTTTGCAAGCCAACAACCCAACTTATTCAGTGAAGTTAACACCTGTGCCACTCCAACTCCTGGTGCAAATATTGAAGCTGCAATGATTTTAGCTGGTTCCCAAAATTCTGCTCTGGAATCACACTAGCTCTCATAAGCATGCGTGCTGCAGCTATTCTGGGTGTGTCTATGACTTAGGTTCATGGTGGTGTTAGGGAAATACATTCTTAAAGTCCCTGTAGTACATGGATCTCCCCTTATATGCGAAGGAATGCCCTGCTAAGCTCTATTATAGCCCTGCAGAAGCAGTTACTAGCATTTTGGTGTTTTGTTTGTTTGTTTGTTTGTTTGGCTTTTTTTTTTTCCTCAGAATCAATTACCCTTGGGAGTACAAACAATCCTAATTTTGTGGTGGATGATCGTCCCAGCAATAGTGCACATAATCTTTGTGATATAAGACCAAAGACACCAGTAGGAATTAAATGCACCAACGTGTCAGTGATTACTGTTGACCAAAACATTTAGCTGCCAATATCTCTGCTTTATAGTGTTCCGAGCCCACATTCTGACACGCCTTTACTAAATCTGCAATCATTTTTGCCCGATTTCCGATAAGATCAAGAGCTTGTTGGCAGTCTATGTTAGCATTTTCAATGGCTAACTGGAATACCAACACATCTGCAGTAGCCAGATTTTCTGTTTATCTCTGAACTGCCATTTGTAACTGATCAAGGAAATGCTCATAAGGTTCCTGTGCTCCCTGCCGAATGGAAGCAAAGGAAGCCTCCCCTGTCCCCAAAATCAGGGACACGTCTTAATGCTCTCTTAGCCAATTCAGTCAGTTGTTGGAAAGCCACTTGCTGTAACCCTGCCTGTGCCTGATTTTGACATGTGTGACATTTTATTCATCCCAAAATATTTAGCTCTTGATTTAAGAAATTTAACACCTATAACACTTTAGCTATTGTTTCATTGGGAGATTTCCCCCTTCTCGTTTTAAAAGCATATTCTCCAAAGTACCATGTGCGTATTCTATGATCGGTTGCCCAGTAGGATTGTAAGGAATACCAGCAACATGCTCAATACCTTATGATGACAAAAATACATGTCTGATAAGAAGCGTATGCCAAAGTTCCTGCGAGCGTAAACCACGAGGATTAACACCATTCACTGGTGGCACGATCGTATTTTGACAGGTACTACACAACTGTACGATTGAGCGGGCTTGCTCTCTTGCTATACCAAATTGTCACCTAATAGCATTAGCATTCTGATGGTAGAAGTCATGCAAGATGTTTGCCTGCATGAGCGAGTTTGGTACAAGAGCTGCACTCGTGAGAGGCTCAGCTCGCCTGTTCCCTTCTGCTACAGGCCCTGGAAGCGCGGTGTGCGCTCGCAGATGTACAATGGAATATGCATGTTTACGGTTTTGCAACACTGATATTAATTGTTGAAATTGCTGGAACAGAAGAGGATTAGTTATTTCCCACGAGGCCGATCGAGACGATCCAAGTTACGATGTGCTGTCTCTTGGTAAATCCTGGGCCACGGGCCTCAGCCGGGCGGGGGGGCGGGGCCAATCGGCCGCTCTCCAGGCGCGGCCGACGGGTGAGGGGTCAGCAGCGGCGGGGGGGGGGGGGGCGGGGAGGCAGCGGCGGCGGAGGGTCAGCCCTCCCTCGCCTCAGCCGGCCGGGGGGGGGGGCGGGGTGGCGACGACGACCCAGCAGCCCTATGCCGGCCCCCCCCTTGTTGTTGCCGCAGCTCCGGCCGCTCGTGCTCCGTAACCGCCGCCGACCCCTCCCGCCGAGGGGACCATCAGCTGCGAACGAACCGGCGCAGCGGGGCTCGCAGCGCGTCTCCGTCCCTCCAGCCGCGGTTCGCTCCGCGCACGAGCGGCAGCGCCGAGGCAAACGCCGCGCCCGCGGCCCCGGCCGGCAGCAGCAGCCGCGTTCCCGGGGCGCCGCCGGGCGCGGTGGGCGGCGCGGTGCGGGGGTGCCGGTGTACCGACTTCGTTGGAAGAGGGGGAAAGAAAGAAGCCTGTCTTTCGTTCGGGGCCCTGGATCAAAAGATTCTATGATGACTTTTCCAGGCCGGCAGCATCCCCACGGGTGGCTGCACGCCAAAGTTTAACGTCTATAGTGTCCCAAGTCCTTGTCATGTATATATTTGAAGAGTTTGCCTCCGGTACATGGGCTGATACCCAAACCAGGAGTACCGGGAGTTTTATCAAGTCAGAACTGTTAATAGTGCTGGTTTCTCTAGCACTTTGTCAACACCTTAACTACAGACTTATGTTCTGTTAAAGCCATGCTTCCCATTGTTCCCAGTCACTTACCTCCTCCTGTTGAGGCAGGTGTCGCTTATTTTTTTTTCTTCAGTCGCTTACTTCTTCTTTCCTTTGGTTCCTAATTCTTCGTGTTTCCCGATAATATCTTTTGCATACCCCACTGCAATCAGGGGGGGCCAATATCTTTTTCCAAGTTTTAATCCACGCTCCTCTAAGAAGCTTCTCACCAATTGCGACAATGGATCCCGCAGATCGTCCGGCTTTCCCCTATAGGCCGCCTGTATGTAGATCTGCCCGGCTTTCCCCTATAGGCCGTCTGAAGTCGCCATCCCTTCTCCGCTAAAATAACACTCGTTCAAAACAAGTAATAGATGTCCCGAGCGAAACGATAGTGAGTCCAGCTCATTCTTCCTGTCCCTGTTCGGGCGCCATAATGCGGAGAAGGGATTTGGAGAAGTACTGAGACGACTCAATATGAGTTAGCTGCAGGAAGTCTCGTTTATTGCGCAGTTCTTATTGCTTATATAGACAGTATTTGCCAATAATCCTGAGACCACACCTTTTCTACACCATTATTGGATGATACATACGCTTGTCATATTTAACAGCTTATTTCAAACAGATACCCGCCTAGCGAAGCTCTGCTCTAAGCAAACACTACTCCCTTATCATACAGCATAGTTTTCTTATCCTTAACTTCAAGGGCATTCTGCCCTTGAGGCCTAACTTTCGAGCTCCCGTCTTTATTTACACAGGGTTTTCTTCGTGCAGTCTCTTCTGCACTCCAACAACATTCTTTTACAATTAATACTGTTTTGTAGGTAAGAAGAGATGTGAGATGAGGTCCCATATGTGGATTTGTTCTTTACATTAAGAAATCTTACAGAGCAGCAGAGAGATTGTGGAGATGTTCCACAGGACCCCGTGGTATTGGCATTAGAAAAGGAAAGGGGAAATGAAAAATTGAAAATATGATTTGAAGTTGATGATTGCTCCCTGACAGAGATGGAGAGATGCAGGGAATAAGATCATGCAAAAAGGAGGGTCAAACACCTGAGGCAGATTTAGTGATGATAGGAAATTATGACTCTGAATGAGTGGGACTGGGGGGGGGAATCTAAAAGCCTCCCCAGCAGATCCCCTGGTTCCAATACAGCTGAGGAATGAAATTATTAGCTTCTTGACTGATACAGGGGCAATCTAATCAGTGGTGACTAGTTGTAAGGGACCTTTAAGTAAATTCTCTATGCCAGTTGTTGAGATCACGGGAAAACCTGAGGTAAAACTTTTTTTTACGACCAATGGAATGCAAAATTTGGAATAAGGTTTTATATATGCCTGAATGTCCAATACCTCTCTTGGGTCGAGATTGATTAAACAAATTGAGAGCACGCACAAATAACTTTTTCTAATAATTTGATTCAAATTCATATCCCACAAAATAATGCTTGGAATGCCCAGCTGTGTCTGTTACAGGAAAAAAGTTGAGAATCTTGAGGTACCGGAAGAAATTCTGAATGCTGTTATTCCTACAGTCTGGGCTCTGAAGGTACCCGGGAAGGCAAAGGCTGCAGGGCCTGTGAAAGTGGAACTGAAACCTGATGCCAGATTGAAAGTCAACAGTTGTTTGCTTTTGAATGGGAAAGCTCATCCACCGGGCGGAAAACCCAGCCTTGTTGGGCAGTGCTATCACAAGGATTCAAGAATAGTCCTACCTTGTTCAGTAATGTATTGGCTGAAGAACTAGAACATTGGCAAGGTAAGAATTCTTCTATTACTCTTTTGCAATATGTGGATGATACACTTCTGGGAACAGATACAGAACCACAGTGTAAAGAAGCAACTACCAGCTTACTAAGTTTTCTGGGACTGGCAGGGTACTGGGTGTCTAAGAAAAAGGCACAGGTGGTACAAAAGTGTGTTTCACAAGGAGAAAAGCTGGGAACTGAATGAAAGGAGGCGATATGTCATACTTCCGCCCCCTCAGGTCAAAGAGAGAATTAAGGAGGTTTTTGGGAATGGCAGGATGGTGCAGATTGTGGATACCAATTTTGGACTGATGGCCAAATCTTTGTATGAAGCCATAAAAGGGCCAGGAGAAGCCCTGGAGTGGACACCAGAGTGCCAGAAAGGCTCTGATAATATCAAAAGACTTTAATGAAAGCTCCTGCCTTAAGACTGCCAAACTTGACCAAACTTTTTACATTATATGTATGTGAAAGACTACAAGTGGCTTTGGAAATTTTGACCCAGATGTTGGGGGATTGAAAAGACCTGTAGCATATTTCTCAAAACAACTGGATGAAACAAGCAAGACATGGCCTGCGTGCCTTCGAGCAGTTGCTGCCACAGTATTATTGATGCAAGAAGCTCAAAAATCAACTATGGGACAGAAGATCACTGTATTCATTCCACATGCAGTACTGGCAGTCCTGGAACAAAAAGGACATAATTGACTATCCCCAGATAGAATGGTTCAGTATCATGCTGTGTTAGTTGAACAAGATGATATAACACTAAAAACATCTTCTACTTTCAATCTAGCAACCTTGTTACCCACCAGATTTGAAAGACCTTGTGATCTGATCTAGGTGGTCCTGCTCAGGCAGGGAGATTGGACTAGATGATCCTTTGAGGTCCCTTCCAATCCCTAACATTCTGTGATTCTGTGATTCTGTGACCTTCCCCTGAAGGATGCAGATGGTAGTAGCTTCATTTTGGAGGGAGAACAAAAAGCTGGATACGCAGTAGTAACTTTGGGAGAAGAGGTGGAGGCATGCCTTCTTTCGATAAATGCTTCTGCACAGAAAGAAGAATTGATTGCTCTCACAAGAGCTCTGGAAAACGGGTAAATATCTATGCTGATTCTAAGTATGCCTTTGGAGTTATACATGCTCATGGAGCCATATGGAAGGAACAAGGACTGCTATCCTCTCAAGGAACTCCTGTAAAACATGGAGTAGAAATTCTGAAACTATTCACAGCAGGTTCTTTACCCAAGGAAGTGACTGTAACAGATCAACATGATTAAAGGAAACTAAAGAGGCAATGAAGTAGCAAAAGAGTATCCTTTAGTAAAATAGTTGGTGCTCTAATTCCAGAGGTAAAAATAGAATCAAAAGCTCCGAGATAGAATAAAAAAGAAAATGAATTAGCTAAACTTTTGAATTGTGATAAGAAAAATGAATGGTGGGTCACCCCCAATGGACAAGTGTATAGTTACAGCTTCAATTATGAGGGAATTGTTGCATCGAACTCATAAAGATACACATATGGGAGCAGATGTGTTAGCTTTGGCTGTTGAGATATGCAATTGGACCCAGAATGCAGCAGCATGCAGAAGGAATTGTTAAAAAATGTCAAATTTGTTGTAAAAATAATCCAAGAATACAAAAAACCCTCCACCTAGAGAGGTAAAACAGGGATATCTCCCTGGGGAATACTGGCAGATTGATTTTCTTGAATTACCTAGAAGTAATGGATATAAGTACCTTTTGGTAATAGTAGACACCTTTTCAGGATGGCCTGAAGCTTTCCTGTGTTGAACCAACAAAACTAGAGAAGTAATAAAATGATGTTAAGAGAAATAATTCCTAGGTTTGGGATTCTAGAGGGAATATCATTGGATAGGAGTCCTCATTTTGTGGTGAAAATAGTACAAGAGGTTTAATTTTTATTTTTTAAATAAGGTAGCATTTACAAGTGGAAAGGTTGAAAGCACAGATCAGTCTAAAAAGACAAATGAGTAAGATATGTCAAGAGACTCAGCTAAGATGGCCTGATGCATTGCCACTAGCTTTATTGAGAATCAGAATCAGACCAAGTTCCACAGAGAAGTTAAGTCCTTATGAAATTTTATGTGGGAGGCCCTATCAAATTGTAACTGGAACTGGGGAGACATATGTTATTGGGGAAAAATCATTAAAAGATTATGTCATATCTTTGGGAAAAAGTTCTCTTCTCTTTACAGAGGTACATCACATTGACTGCACCTGTCACCTGGGATGTTCAGGTGCATAATTTTCAGCCAGGAGACTGGATCTACATTCGAACCTGGAATGATGAACCTTTGAAGGAAAAGTGGAAGGGACCATACCAAGTCCTGCTCACAAGGCATACGGCAGTGAAAGTCCCCAGGATCGAAACCTGGATTCACTACAGTAGGATAAAGCCAGCTGCAGCCCCAGAATGTGAAGCTGAACAAGTAGGACCAGCACATCTAAAATTTACTCGAAAATCTAATAATCTGTTTGAACCAATTAGGAGTACTATGCACAGAGGAGAGTGAAGAGAATTTAATTTTGGCTTTGATCCGAGGATTTGGAAAAATATGCAATCTTACTAGTGTAATGGCCTGCATACCTATCCTACAAGCAGCTGGCCAGCCCTTGCCATGGGGAATAATTCCTGTAAATCTATCAGTTATAGAGGGATATGATAACATTTCTGTCCTGGTTTTAGCTGGGACCGGGTTAGCTCTTCTTTTTAGCAGCTAGAAGAGCTCCGTGTTTTGGTTTTACTCAGAGGCTCGCTCTGAGAAGAATGCTGATAGCAAGTTGATGTTTGTGGTTGGACGTGAAACTCCAAGGACTTTTCAGTGTGCTGGAGTGCAGAAACACGGCAGGATAAGTGGGGAGCATAGTTGGGACAAGGGGGACACGATTCCCCTTGTGATTTGTGGTGGAACTTAAGATTGAGGGCCAAACTGGCCAATTAGTATTCCATATCATGCAGCGTCATGCCCAGTATAAAAGTGAGAGTCAGCCGGAAAGAAGGGCTTTTGCGCTTTGGCTCTTTCGCCGCTTTTGCTCTTTTGCGCTTGCTGCGCTTTTGCTCTATTGTTTTTCTTTCTTTTTCTCTCTCTCTCTCCCAGTACTCCCACTCTCGGAGTACTATCTCTCTCTCTCTGCCCCTCTCTATTTCGGGGCCTCGCGTTCGTCCGGGATTGCAGCTTCGGGACAAGACGGGCTTCGCATACAAGGGGGTGGTGAGCATGTACCCTGTGTATTAAATCATCTGTATTAAATTGTTCTTATCTCAACCCACGGGTTTCCCGTTTCTTCTTTAATTCTCTCTCTCATTCCTGGGGGTGGGGGAGGGGGAGTGACCGGCTGTGTGGGAGGGTCAGCCTAACCCACGACAATTTCTAAGGCTTTCATTGCAGCTAATGTATCTTATTATCTTGACGAGGATGCCAAATGCAAATGACACAATGATGAGCTCCAGGATCCAATGCCCTGGAGGCCAGGTGATAACAGAATTGTGTTTGGGAAAGAGACATGTGCATACATATCTCAAACGTGACAGATGATTTAAAAGTGCAACTCCAAAGGATGAAACAAATAGCAGAGGACAGTAAAGCTATTAAGGACTCATCTGAAAGCAACTGGCTAAACAAAATCTTAAAAGGAATAGGGGGATGGTCATTAAAAGGGTGGCTGCCACTCTGTTAGAAGGAATAATACTGCTACTCATTGTAATTATGATCATTGCAATCAGCATTGGGTGTATGAGAAGAGTAATTGAAATGAATGGAATGGAATGTATGGAAATAATAAGATACATTAGAAGCATGAATAAACTAACTTTTGTTAGTTGAGAGGCATGAATAAGACTTTTGTCAAGTTGTGAAGCATGAATAAGATTCATTTTTTTAATTTATAATAATTGCTTTGCTTATTGTAGATTGATAATAATAAGCTGTGTGAAAATGTTGTACAAAAGACACAAAAGGTGAGACTCATCTACAATTGATATTAGATAAGTCTCAAAGGGGGGAATTGTTACCCAACAATGAAGGAGTTAAATTTTTTGTGGAGGAATTTCATGAAGGGTTTAGTAGGCGGTTTGCACATACCTAAGGAATATAACAAGATGACCATCCTTGAAGCTGCCAGGAGTGATTAGAAGGGAGACTATCCAGAACTGTCTGCCCTTGCAGGGAACATCCCAGAGAACGTATAAACTTTGTTCTCATGTTTTTCTGAACTGTGAACATGCACAGCAGTGACTTGGGTGTTGGAGTGTGGCTCTCTGAAGAGACTGCACGAAGAAAACCCTGTGTGAATAAAGACGGGACCTGGGAAGTTAGGCCTCAGGGGTGGAATGCCCTTGAAGTAGAGGATAAGAAAACTATGCAGTATGATAAGGGAGTAGTGTTTGCTTAGAGCAGAGCTTCGCTAGGCGGGTGTTTTTTGAAATAGCCTGTTAAACACGACAAGCATATGTATCATCCAATAATGCTGTAGAAAAGGTGTGGTCTCAGGATGACTGACAAAAGTTGTCTATATAAGCAATAAGAACTGCGCAATAAACGAGATTCCTGCAGCTAACTCATATTGAGTCGTCTCTGGGGTCTTCAAATCCCGCTTCCGCAGTGGCACCCAACGTGGGGCAAGCCACGGCCCCGGAGAATGAGCTGGACTCACGTTCGAGACCCGGAGAATGAGCTAAACTCACGTTCAGGATATACCTGAAGAATGAGCTAAACTCACATTCGGGACATTCCGGAGAATGAGCTAAACTCACGTTCGGGAGATTCCCGAAGAATGAGCTAAACTCACGTTCGGAATATTTATTACTTGTCGTGAACGAGTGTTTCGCAGAAGGAAGGACGAGCGACTACAGGCGGCCTATAGAGGAAAGCCGGAGTGGATCCACTGTCGCGCCGGAGAATGAGCTGGGCTCACGTTCGGCACCTACCTGAAGAATGAGCTAACCTCACGTTCGGGATATTCTCGGAGAATGAGCTAACCTCACGTTCGGGACCCTATACTTGTTGTGAACGAGTGTGCTAATTTCGCAGAAGGAAGGACGAGTGACTACAGGCAGCCTATAGAGGAAAGCCGGAGCAGATCTACTGTCACGAATTAGGAACCAAAAGAAAGAAGTAAGAATCAAAAGACAAAAAAAAAAAAAAAAAAAAAAAAATAAGCGACAACTGCCTCAACAGGAGGAGGTAAGAGATTGGGAACGATGGGAAGCACAGCTTTAACAGAACATAAGTCTGTAGTTCTGTAGTTAAGGTGTTGACAAAAGTGCTAGAGAAACAGAACAGCACCATTAACAGTACTGACTTGATAAAACTCCTGGTACTCCTGGTTTGGGTATCAGCTCACATACCAGAGGCAAACTCTTCAAATATATACATGACAAGGACTTGGGACACTATAGATGTTAAACTTTGGGACGCAGCCACCCGTGGGGATGCTGCCGTGCACCGACAGCTGACAGCCTGGTGTGCTGTGTTCGAGGCCTTGAAGGGCGCGGCGGGAGAGAGCGAGGGCGAGGGAACACCAGCGTCCGCCTCCCCCGGTAGCCTCGGCAGCGCTGCTGGCACCGGCAGAGCCAGCAGCCCCATCCCTGCCTCCCCCGTGGCCCCCCCGGCAGAGGAGCTATGCGGAGCTGCCGGCCTGGAAAAGTCATCATCGAATCCTTTTGATCCAGGGCCCCGAACGAAAGACAGACTTATTCCTTTCCCCCTATTCCAACGAAGTCGGTACAGCCCCGGGAACGCCGCTGCTGCTGCCGGCCGGGGCCGCGAGCGCGGCGTTTGCCTCGGCGCTGCCGCTCGTGCACGGAGCGAACCGCGGCTGGAGGGGATGGAGACGCGGCAACAACAACAGCAACAACAACAACAAGGGGGGGCGGCCGGCACAGGGCTGCTGAGTCGTCGTCCCCGTGCGTCCCCCCCTCTCCCCCCCCCCCAATCCGGCGGAGGTGAGGGAGGGCTGACCCTCCGCCGCCGCTGCGCCCCTCCCCGCCGGCCGCGCCTGGCGAGCGGCCGCTTGGCCCCGCCCCCCCGCCCGGCTGAGGCCCGGGGCCCAGGTTTTACCAGGAGACAGCACATCTTAACTTGGGTCGTCTCGATCGGCATTGCGGGGAATAACTAATCCTCTTCTGTTCCAGCAATTTCAGCAATTAATATCAGTGTTGCAAAACCGTAAACATGCATATTCCATGGTACATCTGCGAGCGCACACCACGCTTCCAGGGCCTATAGCAGAAGGGAACAGGCGAGCTGAGCCTCTTACGGGTGCAGCTTTGGTACCAAACTCGCTCATGCAGGCAAACATCTTGCATGACTTCTACCATCAGAATGCTGATGCTATTAGGTGACAATTTGGTATAACAAGACAACAAGCCCGCTCAATTGTACAATTGTGTACTAGCTGTTAAAATATGATCATGCCACCAATGAATGGTGTTAGTCCTCGTGGTTTACGCTCGCAGGAACTTTGGCATACACCTCTTATCAGACATATGTATTTTTGTCATCATGAGGTATTGAGCATGTTACTGGTATTCCTTACAATCCTGCTGGGCAACCGATCATAGAACACGCACATGGTACTTTGGAGAATATGCTTTGAAAACAAGAAGGGGGAATGATGGGGAAATCTCCCAATGAAACAATAGCTAAAGTGTTATAGGTGTTAAATTTCTTAAATCGAGAGAGAAATATTTTAGGATGAATAAAATGTCACACATGTCAAAATCAGGCACAGGCAGGGTTACAGCAAGTGGCTTTCCAACAACTGACTGAATTGGCTAAGAGAGCATTAAGACGTGTCCCTGATTTTTGGGACAGGGGAGGCTTCCTCTGCTTCCATTCGGCAGGGAGCACAGGAACCTTATGAGGGGCAATAATAGAGCTTAGCAGGGCATTCCTTCGCATATAAGAGGAGATCCATGTACTATAGGGACTTTAAGAATGTATCTATCTAACGCCACCATGAACCTAAGTCATAGACACACCCAGAATAGCTGCAGCACACATGCTTATGATAGCTAGTGCGATTCCAGAGCAGAATTTTGGGAACCAGCTAAAATCATTGCAGCTTCAATATTTGCACCAGGAGTTGGAGTGGCACAGGCGTTAACTACACTGAATAAGTTGGGTTGTTGGCTTGCAAAACAAATTAATGCTACAGCTTCTGCTTTATCAATGCTCTTAATTGACAGGATGGTTAAAATCTTTAGTAAAGCAGGCATTATATTGCTAGTAGTTCTTCTATGCATAGTAATAATCACCCCCTGCCTATTGTCATGCTCCCAGCGAACGGTACAGAGTACAGTTCATCAAGTAATGGTCACAGAAAAACAAAAAAGGGGAGTTGTGGAATCATACACACAGTTACCTTTGAGGCCGGGCCTTGATGATTTAAGCCTGTGCTCTTTTCTGAAGTTGGGAAACACCGATAACGAGGATGAGAAAGAGAAGGGAGTGTGAACAGCTGGTGCAGGGAGTGTGAGAAGCTGACATGGGGAGTATGGGAAGATGATATAGAGTGTGTGAGAAAATGATGTTTAGTTTAGCAGGTGGAAAATAGCTCCTTTTTAGGCATAGACAATAGTAAAGTTAAAATAGGTGTGTGCACTATTGTTTGTAACTAATCACAGCTGGGTGAGGGGCGTGTGGACACATCGTGGCTAGAGTAATAATCTATAAAAGCTGCCTGTATAACAACAATAAAGGTCACTCTGCTATCACAAAGAATTTTGGACACAGACTGCCAACGAGCTCTTGATATTATCAGAAATCGGGCAAAAACGATTGCAGATTTAGTAAAGGCGTGTCAAAATGTGGGCTGGGAACACTATAAAGCAGAGATATTGGCAGCTAAATGTTTTGGTCAACAGTAAACGCTGACACGTTGGTGCATTTAATTCCTATTAGTGTCTTTGGTCTATATCACGAGGATTATGTGCACTAGCTGGGACGATCATCCACCACAAATCAGGATTGTTTGTACTCCCAAGGGTAATTGATTCTAAAAAAAAAAAAAAAAAAAAAAAAAAAGAAGAAGAAGAAAAAAAATATATATAAAAAGGAAAAACAAAAAAGGGGGAGCCTTCCGTATATTTCCCCACAAGAATCCTCAGACAAAGCTACATATGTTTTAAATTTTCTTAATTCGCCTGCTTCTAGGCAACATACTACGGCTGTGGATCATAATTTTAAACCCAGTGCCATTTTTGTACGAAAAAACAACAGTATATTATAAGAAACTGGGCTCAACTCATGGGATGGCCCTGTGCCTCTGCTTACATGGGGAAGAGGGTCTGCTTGTGTTCTCTTTCCCACAGGTCCATACTGGTTACCAGCAAGAAACGTAAAGCGATGACAGAGACGCAGAATGAGGAAAATGGCTCAAAAGAATTGTAATAGAAGATTGCATGTTGATATGTAAACTGTTTTTATGTTTTCTTATTGTTTGGTATATTACGTGTGTGAAAGTTGCTTGTATATATGCTTTGTGTGTTTTCTCCGATCGGAAGGTGTATGGATTCCACCCGTAGCTACTGGAAGGAAAAGAATTAACTGCTACCGAAGTAATGACAAAAAATTACAAACTAGACTTAGTTGTGAGCACGTAACTTTGAAAAGAGAAGCTAGGAGGATTGTTATTGAACAACATGTTGCGATTCGCAAAAGCTGCTGTTAGCCGGCAGAGCACATACTGGGCAGCCTTGTTGCACGCACTGGCCACGCGTGCGGCAACGCCGTGTCAGTACCTTTGTCATAGGCTCTGTTGAGGGTGAAAAGAGATGGCTCAGAGCGGAGCTGAGGGAGGCTGCAGAGCACACTGTGTGGATAAACAGGGGACGCCCTGAAGGTGCTGTGCCTGCCTCCCTTCTCCACAACGACCCTGCCGATTGACACCCTCCTGCTCAGCGGAATCTTGGGCATAGTGGAAATAGTAAAGCCCTCGGAAAGGGAAGTAGTATGCTAGAAACTGCTTTTGCAAGGCTGTACCAAAACAATTTGCTAGTAACTGGAATTGCCAGCCTCGTACACAGGGTTTTCTTCGTGCAAGAAAAGAAAGGGGGAATTTGTTGGAGTGTGGCTCTCTGAAGAGACTGCACGAAGAAAACCCTGTGTGAATAAAGACGGGAGCTGGGAAGTTAGGCCTCAGGGGCGGAATGCCCTTGAAGTAGAGGATAAGAAAACTATGCAGTATGATAAGGGAGTAGTGTTTGCTTAGAGCAGAGCTTCGCTAGGCGGGTGTTTTTTGAAATAGCCTGTTAAACACGACAAGCATATGTATCATCCAATAATGCTGTAGAAAAGGTGTGGTCTCAAGATGACTGACAAAAGTTGTCTATATAAGCAATAAGAACTGCGCAATAAACGAGATTCCTGCAGCTAACTCATATTGAGTCGTCTCTGGGGTCTTCAAATCCCGCTTCCGCACTTGGGGAAAAGGTAATTCCGGCAGGAGGAGATCGCGACCACCGACTCAGAGGGGAACGAGGATCTTAGCGCAAAAGCTAGCAGGGCTCATTGACAGGGCTTTAAACTAGATTCGAAGGGGGAGGGGGGTAATATCAAGAATGATAAAGATATGCTGGAAGCACCTGAAGAACAGAAGAAGGGAATTCCAGCCACTCCAGCCAGGCAGTCAGATTCATCTGGGGCCCAACTTAAATGCCTTTACGCTAATGCACACAGCATGGAGAATAAGCAAGAGGAGTTAGAAGTGTGTGCGCGCCTGTTGGGATATGATCTTATTGGCATCACGGAGATGTGGTGGGATGAATCCTATGACTGGAGTGTCAGAATGGAAGGGTATAGACTGTTTAGGAAGGATAGGCAGGGGAGAAGAGGAGGAGGGGTTGCCCTCTATGTCAAAGACCAGCTGGGTGCATGGAGCTGCACCTGGGGATGAATGAGGTCCCAACTGAGAGCTTATGGATTAGGATTAAAGGGAGAGCAGGGACAGGGGACATAGTAGTAGGGGTCTGCTACAGGCCAGCTGACCAGGAGGACCGGGTGGATGAGGCCCTCTACAGACAGATAGGAGCTGCCTCACGTTCACGAACCCTAGTCCTCATGGGGGACTTCAACCACCCTGATATCTGATGGAGGGACAACACAGCAGGGCATAGGCAATCCAGGAGGTTCCTAGAATGCATGGATGATAACTTCCTTCTCCAAGCGGTAGAGGAACCAACGAGGAGAGGTGCTTTGCTGGACCTTGTTCTCACCAACAAAGAAGGGCTGGTGGAGAACGTGACACTCAAGGACAGCCTTGGCTGCAGTGACCCTGAAATGGTGGAATTCAAGATTCTTAGGGAAGCAAGGAGGGTGCATAGCAGGCTCACTACCCTGGATTTCAGGAGAGCAGACTTCGGCCTCTTCAGGGATCTCCTCGCTAGAGTACAATGGGATGAAGCCCTGGAGGGAAGAGAGGCCCAAGAAATCTGGCTAATATTCAAGGATCACCTCCTCCAAGTTCAGGAGCAGTGCATCCCAACAAAGAGAAAGTCAGGTAGGAACACCAGGAGGCCTGCTTGGATGAACAAGGAGCTCCTGGACCAACTTGGACACAAAAAGAAGGCCAACAGAGGGTGGAAACAAGGACAGGTAGCCTGGGAAGAATACAGAGCAATTGTTCAAGCAACCAGAGATCAGGTTAGGAAAGCTAAAGCCCTGATAGAGTTAAATCTGGCCAGGGACATCAAGGGCAACAAGAAAAACTTCTATAGATATGTCAGTGATAAAAAGAGATCTAGGGAAAATGTAGGCCCTGTCTGGAAGGAAACGGGGGACCTGGCTACCCGGGATATGGAGAAGGCTGAGGTTCTCAATGACTTCTTTGCCTCCGTCTTCACTGGCAAGAGCTCCAGCTGCACAGCCCAAGTTACAGAAGGCAAAGGCAGGGACTGGGAGAATGAAGAACCACCCACTGTAGGAGAAGATCAGGTTCGAGACCATCTAAAGAACCTGAAGGTGGACAAGTACATGGGACCTGATGAGGTGCATCCGCGGGTCCTGAGGGAACTGGTAGATGAAGTTGCTAAGCCACTATCCATCATATTTCAGAAGTCGTGGCAATCTGGTGAAGTTCCCAATGACTGGAAAAGGGGAAACATAGCCCCCATGTTTAAAAAGGGAAAAAAAGAAGACCCAGGGAACTACAGGCCAGTCAGTGTCACCTCTGTGCCCGGCAAGATCATGGAGCAGATCCTCCTGGCGACTATGCTAAGGCACATAGAAAATAAGGAGGTGATTGGTGACAGCCAACATGGCTTCACTAAGGGCAAATCCTGCCTGACTAATTTGGTGGCCTTCTATGATGAGGTTACAGCATTGATAGATAAGGGAAGAGCAACTGACATCATCTACCTGGACTTATCCAAAGCATTTGATACTGTCCCACACGACATCCTTGTACAGGCTTGAGAGTAGCCCTGAGGAAAAGGACTTGGGAGTGCTGGTGGATGAGAAGCTCAACATGAGCCAGCAATGTGCGCTGGCAGCCCAGAAAGCCAACTGTATCCTGGGCTGCATCCAAAGAAGCGTGGCCAGCAGGTCAAGGGAGGTGATTCTGCCCCTCTACTCAGCTCTCGTGAAACCCCACC
The DNA here is from genome assembly GCF_009769465.1 of Tauraco erythrolophus. Lineage (NCBI taxonomy): Eukaryota > Metazoa > Chordata > Aves > Musophagiformes > Musophagidae > Tauraco > Tauraco erythrolophus. The sequence goes on along the minus strand of NW_028238566.1, from coordinate 29,467 downwards.
TGGAATACTGCGTTCAGCTCTGGAGTCCCCAGCACAAGAAGGACATGGAGCTTCTAGAGCGGGTCCAGAGGAGGGCCACGAAGATGATCCGAGGGCTGGAGCCCCTCTCTTATGAAGTCAGTCTGAGAGAGTTGGGGCTCTTCAGCCTGGATAAGAGAAGGCTCCGGGGTGATCTTATAGCAGCCTTCCAGTACTTAAAGGGCCTACAGGAAAGCTGGAGAGGGAATTTTTACAAGGGCATGTAGTGATGGTACAAGGGGAAATGGCTTTAAACTGAAAGAGGGGAGATTTAGATTAGATATAAGGAAGAATTTTTTCACTCAGAGGGTGGCGAGGCACTGGAACAGGTTGCCCAGAGAAGTTGTAGATGCCCCATCCCTGGAAGTGTTCAAGGCCAGTTTGGATGAGGCTTTGGGCAACCTGGTGTAGTGGAAGATTTCCTTGCCCATGGCAGGGGGGTTGGAACTAGATGATCTTTGAGGTCCCTTCCAACTCTAACCATTCTATGATTCTATGACTCACGGACCACCTACCCTAAATACACTCCAGGCTCAAAAGAAAGGGGCAGAGGAAGAGAACTGAGCATGCAAAATAATTTACATGTAAAGAAAGAGAAAATTAACCAGTTGTTTAAGAGAATAACAATGAATATGTAAACATGTTATGAATATGCATGACTGTAGTGTATAACTAAGTTTCTGTCCAGGGCCAGGTGTGCATGCTAGGAAGAGATATCCCCCATGCACCTGGTGCCGCAATAAAGTAATGCCACTTTATAACACTGCAAACTGTGTTAGAGAGTTTCTGTCCAGATGTTCGGTGACATCCAGTCCCATGCTTGCAGCCCAAGAGAGACAGAGACTGCCCTTCAGCCTGGGGCAGCTCTAGCACTTCTGAGGCTACATGGGCATGAAGGGGCAGCAGCAGGCTGAGCCCCAGGTGCAGAAAACATTGCAAGGTGCTTTGGAGGCTCCTGAACTTCTCCCTCCATAGTTTGGAAAGCCTCTGAACTTTCCTCTCTGGTGCATGCTGCTACCAAGAATTCATCTCATCCCTTTGAGGGATCCTTGTAATTGTGAGTTCAAATTGCAGGCAGTGGTGAGGCTGAGGTTGGCTGCTGCATTCATTAGCATCTCGCTTTTTATTGAGCATCACCTGCAGTGGTGGATAGGAGAAAGGTGAACCCTGGCAGGCCGAGGCCTGGGGGAAAGCCCGCGGTAGCCTCTTGGATTTCAGAAGCCCTGCATCCACACAGCCCGTAGATTGCTATAGCTATTTCTTTTAATACACCCGAGTGCCTCTTTCCTGAAGGACCATGCTGGAATGAAGCAGTGATCGACCGCCCGGGGGGCGAGAAGCCTGCACGTCTCCCTCTGCAGTGCAAATCACCATCGACCAGCTGCAGCCTCCCTTCCTTGCCTCTGATAGGGGCTTTGCACCTCCCGCCCTCCTCCCTGGGAGCCGCTTGCCCCCCTTCCCGCCCTCTCGGCTCCATCACCTCTCCTCCCGGCCCGGGGAGCTCTGTCTCCGCAGCAACAGTGGCCCCTAGCCATGACAACAGGGAGGGGTGCGGCGGAAGTGGTGCGTGGCTCTTTCCGGCCGGCGGCAAGATGGCGGCGGGGATGGTGGAGATTCGGTGGCTGCAGTGGCGATTGGAGGACTTGGAGCAGCGTGTCGGCGAAGGGACCTGCGGGCCGTGCAAGGTGTCGGGAGGTGCCGCAGCGCTCAGGGGACGGCTCTGGTCCCTCGGGGGTCCAGCCCGGAGCGAGGTGCCTCGGCCCGACCAGATCTGATGGGCCCGTCCTCTTCCTTTGTGCCTCTGCAGGTGGCGGACGAGCTGGTGAAGGTGCAGGTGGTGCTGAGCAATATCGCCGGCAAGAGGGAGAGGATCAAAATCCTGTTTAAGAAAAGTGAGCGGCCTCGGGGAGGGGACCCGGGGGGAGGAGGTGGGGAAGCTTGAAAACCCCTGTGGTTTGCTCCTCTAAACAAAAATCCTTTCCATGCTCCCTGTGTGAGCCCCTTTGATTTTGAGTTCTTGTTTTGCGTGTTTGGCAGAAAAGTAAGCAAGTGGGGTGTCTTTCTGCTTGTGCTTCTTCTACTCAGCTGTTGGGGGTGGAAAATGGGCTACTGCAACCTGTTATCTGTTTTATGTCTGCCTATATCGGCACAGCGATTTGCTCTGCCTGAAATGCAGCCCTCAAGGGTTGCTGGAGCATGAGCTCCTGACATGGTCTCTTGCATGTTTGGGCTTCTTGGGCATGCTAGAGTAGTTCTCCCCTGTGTGTGTGGTGGGAGCAATAAGGATCACATGCAGCTACTGGTGGATGGATCTTGGGAGTCGACTCTCAACTGAAGGATATCGGGAGTGGATATCGGAGTGGTGCTTTGTCCTGCAAAGCTGTCTTTTGGCCAAATTTTGCTGTCTGGTATCACAGAAGGAACAGGCTGTGTAGGGAGGGTTGTTGTGGTCTAAAGCTGAGGTGGCTGTTTGGTATAAATGTGTAAACTGTATTTGTAGATAGTCCTCCATCCTTAAAATTATTTCCTGGTTTGGTTTCAAGGGCAAGAAGAAGCAGATTTCACTTGCCTCTAATATTGTTAGCCAAATAAAAAACAAGTGTTGCAGATGTCTGTAACAAAGCAGTTACTTGGCTTGAGCCATTTGTAAGTTCTTGGCCACAGTGTTCTAAAGTCACCTGTTTTTGAGTGCTGTAGAAATTCATGAATCTGAACAAAAGTGACTCTAAATGGGTAGTATTTACAAAGTAACCTGATGTATAGCATGGGGAGGAATTGCACCTGTAAAGGCGATAACATCTCTCCTACTAGTTGTCTCCAAACCTATTTTTCACTCTAGTTGAAGATGTAATAAAATACCTCGACTCTCAGTACATTGATAGGATGGCTGTTCCAGATGCCATGAAGTTGCAGTTCATCTTGGCAGGTATGGCATGAAATGAGAGGAGACAGAGTTGCTTGCTGTGGGATTTTTTTTTTTTTATCACTGCAAAAGTTGTCTTTTACATAAGCTGGATTGGGATGGATTTCTTTTCTTTAGTTGTAAAGATATAGCAAGGCACTCTCTTTAGACCTTTCGAAGAGATGGTTTGTACGAGGATGTCTGTCACCCCTAGTGCTCCCTTGTGCATGTCCATGCTGTGGTTTTATCAGTTCTGATCTTTCTAGTATTGATCAGCTTAACCTTGAATTAATAAAAGTTTGAAAAGAAAAACTGAACAGTTTTCCTCACCTCATTTCTAATGCTCTCTAGGCTGTGACAAAAATTGAAGACCTTTGGATGTATATTAAACACCTTATAGCCTTATCCTCTTTTGCTCTAAAGAATTTGGTTCAGCCTTGTATTGATATAGTCTGTGAATGAAACTTGGAGATTCTCCTGCCTTAAGTTGGCGTGAATGGGAATCCAGTGGTGAACAACACGCAAGTCTAAATAAAATCATAAAAAAAAGCCCCTTTCTGTATAGTGAGATCAACTGGAAAAGGGAAGCTGAAATACAAGTGTCAGTCTTAGCTCTTTGATCATCAGTTTGGAGCAGAACAATCCACCCTTGGGGTGTGGGCTAGGGTCGACCTGTTTAAGAGCACTTGTCCCTCGGAGACTTTAGAGTCTGCAGTTTGAGGTTTTTGTGACTTTGCTCTAGCTTTGGCTACGAGATGCTTTATATTTGTCAAGCCGTGTGTTAGATGTGAATGGCTTAGGAAACCGATTTGTACCCATTAATCCAAAGTTACCTTGCCAGTCTTTGTGAAAAGCTAAAGCAGCATCTTGTATTTACTGATGTTCCTTCTTGTTCCTTCCCATTCAGAGAAGCAGGTTATTCCTTCCCAAGCAGCCCTTCTGGAGCAGGTGAAGAACCTCCAGCCCATCTTGGAAAGTGCCAGTATCCAAAGTATGCATGTTCTTCTGCAAGTTTAAGCTGCAAATGCCACCTCCCAAGCTGCTGCCTATCCTGTTGGGGATTTTTTTCTTCTTGAGCCTCAGACATGAGGAGAGTACAGCTAAGCACACAACCTGGTGTGAGTAACTCAGTGGTATGTCTGCTCCTCCCTCATGCTGCTCTAACGTCCCATGCCTGACCTCTGTTAGAAGTGTGCAACATCATGTAGAACACTGATGAGTGCCGTAGCTGTTGCCCAGCTGGTGGGGTGGAAATGTGGCTCCTGCACCAAAGGCCAAGGATGTGATAGAGTAGGTTAGGAAGCAGGTTAGAGACCTGTGGCTTGGCAAAGAGAGTGAGCACTGTGTATGGTCACCAGGCTGTGGAGCCACTCCTGCCTACTGCTTATGAGTTGTTTTATGTCCAGAACATTCCTGCAGATGTGTAGGCAGAGATGCCTTTTTAATTGCTTGCCATAATGTTCATCCAAGTAGTTTACTCTGATATAGCTCTCGAGTAGCCCTCAGTGCAGGTATCCCCTAACTCATGCCATTCAGAAGCAGTTAGCAAATAAACTTGCTATTTACTGTACAGTGTAGCTAGTTGTTTTGGTTTTTTTTTTATGGTATAAAAGGCGTGTTTGTGGCATGTGGCACTTGCATTCAGTGAGTGGAGTTTGCTGTGATGTGCTCGTGGAGAAAGAATGGTCTTTGTTTTACATCATGTAGGATTAGTTACCAAAATAAACAAAATGGATTTCTCTTCTGTGCTTTCAGCGGTTCCTGACCATGCAGCCAAACTACAGCAACTCTATCAAATCCACATACAGCAGCAGGTAACATGAATATTCTTGATAGTCTTGACTAGCAGGGAGAAGAAACCACTTATTAGTGGCTATACTGGCACCCCTGTATTTGCAATTGTTTGAATTGCTCGTTTATAGCAGGTTTTTTTTTTCCATCTTGTCCAGGATATTCATGCTGCAGTTTTAAAGAGGTTTAAGCAATTTAGGGGGGAAAACTAGCCAGGATTTCTGAAAACTGACTGAGTTGGAAAAGTGTTTTGCCTACCATAAGCCTGCTCAAAACAGAGCTTTGAGTGACACTTAATAAGCAGTGATGGGTTTAACCAGCTGGTGTTCCCCCTCTCACAGAGACACTGAGGTAAAGTGTTGCACTCCTCCAGTGTCCCAGTCTCTGGAAGGCTGTTGATACTGTCACCCGGTCTCTTCACCCTTTCCTTCCCCATTTGAACATACCTGGGCAGCACTTAATGGCACCTTTCAGCATTTTGCTGTGAGTTTCCATTCTGGGGCAAGCAAAGTATGGGTGCTGAAGAGAGGCAGACAGTAGTGCAAAGCCCATGACTTTGGTGCTTCATGAGCTTGGGTGTTTCTCTGAAACCTTTCTCTTGACTGTTGAAACCCTTCTAGCTGCAGTGAATGGCCACAGTCAGGGTCTGAGCTCTGATCTCACTACTGGACTTGGATGAATTTCCCCCTATGCTGTCAGGGGCTGGGAGGACAGATATCCTTCAGCTTATTTATCTCTCACTCATTGAGGCTCCCCTCTTCACAGGAACAGCGTCAAGATCTCACCAACAGTGTCAAGACACTCCTTGAAGACTACAACAAAATGGTATCCTTTGAGCCTTGGGCCTGACAACTGAACTGCCCGCCTGTCTCCTGGGCTGCCTCGCCCCATCAGATATTGTTGGAAGCAGGCGATTTCCAGCCTTGGGTTTAATGGCCAGTGCCCTTTCTGGTGTGGTGATGTCTGTGTCCCTGTCATACTCCTCTTGGGAGCAGAGATGAGGGCCAGAACTGCCTGTCTCTCTGAGATGGGAAGGGCAGGGTGCCACCTGTGAGCCAGAGCTTCTGTGCTGGATCTGCTCATAGCGCAGCTTGGCACAAAGGAGCAGCACAACCTGTGTGCTGGTGCAGAGCTTATGCTGGCCAGCTGGACGTTGGCATCTCTGTCAGGTGACTGCTGGTCTCTGTGACCTGCCTGAGCCAAACAGCGGCTAATCCTGGCTGTGTTAGGATCTCAGTTCTGAGACACATCCTAAAACCGCAGTGGGTAGGGAGCTCTGCTCTTTTCTGTAGAAAGCCCTTTGAAATGCGGTGCTATTCAGTGTTCAGAAGTGCTTCCTGGACTCCCATCGGTGCTTGGCACTCTGCAGTGTTTCAAGGCCTGGATGATTTGAGTCTGTGCAGGCTTTCTACAGCCTGGTGCCCCAGGTCTTTCTCTCCCAAGGAACCAGGATTGTAACAATGCCATTGGGCTGCCAGGGCAGTCTCAGGCTGTGCTCTGACCTTGGTTTCTTCCCTAACTTCCCAGCTCCCGTCTTTATTCACACAGGGTTTTCTTCGTGCAGTCTCTTCAGAGAGCCACACTCCAACAAATTCCCCCTTTCTTTTCTTGCATGAATAAAACCCTGTGTACGAGGCTGGCAATTCCAGTTACTAGCATATTGTTTTGGTACAGCCTTGCAAAAGCAGTTTCTAGCATACTACTTCCCTTTCCGAGGGCTTTACTATTTCCACTATGCCCAAGATTCCGCTGAGCAGGAGGGTGTCAATCGGCAGGGTCGTTGTGGAGAAGGGAGGCAGGCACAGCACCTTCAGGGCGTCCCCTGTTTATCCACACAGTGTGCTCTGCAGCCTCCCTCAGCTCCGCTCTGAGCCATCTCTTTTCACCCTCAACAGAGCCTATGACAAAGGTACTGACACGGCGTTGCCGCACGCGTGGCCAGTGCGTGCAACAAGGCTGCCCAGTATGTGCTCTGCCGGCTAACAGCGGCTTTTGTGAATCGCAACATGTTGTTCAATAACAATCCTCCTAGCTTCTCTTTTCAAAGTTATGTGCTCACAACTAAGTCCAGTTAGTAATTCTTTGTCATTAATTTGGTACCAGTTAATTCTTTTCTTTCTAGTAGCTACGGGTGGAACCCATACACCTTCCGATCGGAGAAAACACACAAAGCATATATACAAGCAACTTTCACACACGTAATATATCAAACAATAAGAAAACATAAAAACAGTTTACATATCAACATGCAATTTTCTATTACAATTCTTTTGAGCCATTTTCCTCATTCTGCGTCTCTGTCATCGCTTTACGTTTCTTGCTGGTAACCAGTATGGACCTGTGGGAAAGAGAACACAAGCAGACCCTCTTCCCCATGTAAGCAGAGGCACAGGGCCATCCCATGAGTTGAGCCCAGTTTCTTATAATATACTGTTGTTTTTTCGTACAAAAATGGCACTGGGTTTAAAATTATGATCCACAGCCGTAGTATGTTGCCTAGAAGCAGGCGAATTAAGAAAATTTAAAACATATGTAGCTTTGTCTGAGGATTCTTGTGGGGAAATATACGGAAGGCTCCCCCTTTTTGGTTTTTCCTTTTTATTTTTTTCTTTTTTTTTTCTTTTTTTTTTTTTTCTCAGAATCAATTACCTTTGGGAGTACAAACAATCCGAATTTGTGGTGGATGATCATCCCAGCTAGTGCACATAATCCTCGTGATATAAAACCAAGGACACCAGTAGGAATTAAATGCACCAACGTGTCAGTGATTACTGTTGACCAAAACATTTAGCTGCCAATATCTCTGCTTTATAGTGTTCCCAGCCCACATTCTGACACGCCTTTACTAAATCTGCAATCGTTTTTGCCCGATTTCTGATAAGATCAAGAGCTCGTTGGCAGTCTGTGTTAACATTTTCAATGGCTAACTGGAATATCAACACATCCGCATTAGCTGGATTTTCTGTTTATTTCTGAACTGCCATTTGTAGCTGATCAAAGAAATGCTCATAAGGTTCCTGTGCTCCCTGCCAAATGGAAGCAGAGGAAGCCTCCCCTGTCCCAAAAGTCAGGGACACGTCTTAATGCTCTCTTAGCCAATTCAGTCAGTTGTTGGAAAGCCACTTGCTGTAACCCTGCCTGTGCCTGATTTTGACATGTGTGACATTTTATTCATCCTAAAATATTTCTCTCTCGATTTAAGAAATTTAACACCTATAACACTTTAGCTATTGTTTCATTGGGAGATTTCCCCATCATTCCCCCTTCTTGTTTTCAAAGCATATTCTCCAAAGTACCATGTGTGTGTTCTATGATCGGTTGCCCAGTAGGATTGTACGGAATATCAGTAACATGCTCAATACATTATGATGACAAAAATACATGTCTGATAAGAAGTATATGCCAAAGTTCCTGCGAGCGTAAACCACGAGGATTAACACCATTCACTGGTGGCACGATTGTATTTTGACAAGTACTACACAATTGTACGATTGAGCGGGCTTGCTCTCTTGTTATACCAAATTGTCACCTAATAGCATTAGCATTCTGATGGTAGAAGTCATGCAAGATGTTTGCCTGCATTAACGAGTTTGGTACCAGAGCTGCACTCGTGAGAGGCTCAGCTCGCCTGTTCCCTTCTGCTACAGGCCCTGGAAGCGTGGTGTGCGCTCGCAGCTGTACAATGGAATATGCATGTTTACGGTTTTGCAACACTGATATTAATTGTTGAAATTGCTGGAACAGAAGAGGATTAGTTATTTCCCGCAATGCCAATCGAGCCGATTCAAGTTAAGATGTGCTGTCTCTTGGTACAACCTGGGCCACGGGCCTCAGCCGGGCGGGGCCAATCGGCCGCTCTCCAGGCGCGGCCAACGGCGGGGGTGGGGGCGGCGGCGGAGGGTCAGCCCTCCCTCACCTCCGCCGGATTGGAGGGGGGGGGGGAGAGGGGGGGACGGATGGGGACGACGACTCAGGAGCCCTGTGCCGGCCGCCCCCCCTTGTTGTTGTTGCTGTTGTTGTTGCCGCGTCTCCGTCCCTCCAGCCGCGGTTCGCTCCGTGCACGAGCGGCAGCGCTGAGGCAAACGCCGCGCCCGTGGCCCCGGCCAGCAGCAGCGTTCCTGGGGCACGGTGGGCGGCGCGGGGGGGGTCCGCTGTACCGACTTCGTTGGAAGAGGGGGAAAGGAATAAGTCTGTCTGTCGTTCGGGGCCCTGGATCAAAAGGATTCAATGATGACTTTTCCAGACCGGCAGCTCCGCATAGCTCCTCTGCCGGGGGGCCGCAGGGGAGGCAGGGATGGGGCTGCCGGCTCTGCCGGTGCCAGCGGGGCTGCCGGGGGAGGCGGACGCTGATGTTCCCTCACCCTCACTCTCTCCCGCCGTGCCCTTCAAGGCCTCGAACACAGCACACCAGGCTGTCAGCTGTTGCTGCAGCGCAGCATCCCCACAGGTGGCTGCGTCCCAAAGTTTAACATCTATAGTGTCCCAAGTCCTTGTCATGTATATATTTGAAGAGTTTGCCTCTGGTATGTGAGCTGATACCCAAACCAGGAGTACCAGGAGTTTTATCAAGTCAGTACTGTTAACAGTGCTGTTCTGTTTCTCTAGCACTTTTGTCAACACCTTAACTACAGACTTATGTTCTGTTAAAGCTGTGCTTCCCATCGTTCCCAGTCTCTTACCTCCTCCTGTTGAGGCAGGTGTCGCTTTTTTTTTTTTTTTTTCTTCGGTCGTTTACTTCTTCTTTCTTTTGGTTCCTAATTCGTGACAGTAGATCTGCTCCGGCTTTCCTCTATAGGCTGCCTGTAGTCACTCGTCCTTCCTTCTGCGAAATTAGCACACTCGTTCAAAACAAGTATAGGGTCCCGAACGTGAGGTTAGCTCATTCTCCGAGAATATCCCGAACGTGAGGTTAGCTCATTCTTCAGGTAGGTGCCGAACATGAGCCCAGCTCATTCTCCGGCGCGACAGTGGATCCACTCCAGCTTTCCTCTATAGGCCACCTGTAGTCGCTCGTCCTTCCTTCCGCGAAACACTCGTTCACGACAAGTAATAAATATTCCGAACGTGAGGTTAGCTCATTCTTCGGGAATCTCCCGAACGTGAGTTTAGCTCATTCTCCAGGAATCTCCCGAACGTGAGTCCAGCTCATTCTCCGGGAATCTCCCGAACGTGAGTCCAGCTCATTCTCCGGGGCCGTGGCTTGCCCCACGTTGGGCGCCACTGCGGAAGCGGGATTTGAAGACCCCAGAGACGACTCAATATGAGTTAGCTTCAGGAATCTCGTTTATTGCGCAGTTCTTATTGCTTATATAGACAACTTTTGTCAGTCATCCTGAGACCACACCTTTTCTACAGCATTATTGGATGATACATATGCTTGTCATATTTAACAGCTTATTTCAAACAGACATACGCCTAGCGAAGCTCTGCTCTAAGCAAACACTACTCCCTTATCATACTGCATAGTTTTCTTATCCTCTACTTCAAGGGCATTCCGCCCCTGAGGCCTAACTTCCCAGGTCCCGTCTTTATTCACACAGGGTTTTCTTCGTGCAGTCTCTTCAGAGAGCCACACTCCAACATAGATGCATTCTTCTAATTCTATGTAGGTATCATAAATCAGTTTACAAATCAACTTGTGCTTTGTACTACACGTTCCTACTAAATGATTCTGACCTATCTCTTTGGTCCTGGTACAGTGCTATACAGGAATTCCATAGCAGCACTTTTCATTAAAATATTTCTTAAAACTCTATATTATTAAAATCAACTACTAACTATTAATTACAAACTATTGATTAAATTTTAATTACCAAAAATTCTAAGTATCAGTAACATTTCCCCCCTTTGAAAGTGTTGAAATTGCTATTTCAATACTTTCACCACGTTCACCTTTATTGTTTGATACTCACTTATCATCATGTTCAAAGCTAAGATTCGTTTTAGCATACCTTGGTGATAAACCGTTGTCTGGTGGAATAGTAGGTAACTCTCTCATGATTCTGCGATTAATTGCAAGTCTATTAGCAAACTGTTTCTTTAAGCAATTGTATAATAGCATGATCATGAGGAAGACAATTAGCAACAGAAACAGAGTTTTAATCAAAGATTGGATCCAAGAGCTTAGATTCCAGTCTAGTCCTTTGAAAATTTTCCCTATCCAATCTTCTGACGTGTCCTCTCGGATTGATTCTGTTTCTTTCTCAACTTTTTCTAGCAAATCCAAATCATGCTCCACATCCTGTGTAACGTTTGGGATATGTATACAACAGTGGTCTAATTCATCTTTGAGATATCCACATACTCCATGTTCTTTGAGTAAAAGCGTGTCTAAAGCCATTCTATTTTGAAGTGCCATTCTAGATGTTGCCTGCAATTGAATGTTCAATTCTTTGAATCCTTTCTTTGTAACATTTGCTAACTTTTCTACTTGACTTGTTAAATGATGCAGCCATTCTCTGTTTCTAGATGAGGCTATAGGATTTCAAATAGACTCAAGAGCCCAGCTGATTTTCAAACCTGTTGATGGTTCGTTCCAAATATCATCTGTCTCGGACCTTTTAGTTCGTTTTAAATTTAGACTTTCTAGGGGTCCTTTAAATGGTGATTTTTTCCACATTGGACACAATGTTGGCATGCCTAAGGTAATTTGTTTAACTCTACCATCTAATGGTAAGTGTGTTGTCCAGGTTCCATCATTTAGTGCCCAAACCAGGTGTCCAGGACTCTGGATTGTACTTTTCTTACAGCTTATAAATGTTCCCCTTTTAATTTGATAATCTGCAGTCACTTGAAGATCGTTTTTGAGTCCTCGACAGAAACACCCATATCTCACTGCAGCTGCTAAAGGGGGAATTTCTTGTATTGTTTTACTTACTGTACTACAATTGTAAACTTTGTCACATTTCCACCAAGATACTGGACTTTCCTCTTCTAGTGACGTAGTTCCTCTATCTGTTATTGTTGGCCAAAATCCATAAACTGACCCTACCCACGCAAAACACCAAGGGGTTTTTGCCATGTATTGAAATTGGGAGAATATAGTCATGGACCAAATTGATTCCCAAGTAGGTTGTTCTTTTTGTGAAGTTTGAACGCTTTCTTTGCATTTCCATTCCATTACCATACGGCTCACATTTTTCTTCATTGGTTCATCATAAGAACACCATCCATAACCATATCCTGAATCTAGTCCTGTCTAGCCTCCACTGATGTCTACAAAGTTTGAATTCAGTAATTTTGTACATTCATCCTTACTTCCTGGGGACTTCCATTGTTTTCTAATATATCTCACTTGTTCATACCATTGTGTCACTAGCTGTTGTTCACAATGAGTGGTCTCATTTTTATGTTCCTGATTTGTCAAATTCATAGTTAAGATTCCCCATGGAATGGATTCACCTACCGCTCTTGGTATTGGTAAACAAGCAGTAATTTGTGTAACATTCTGCAAATTGGCAAATCCTTTAATTAATCCTAATATCAAATTTTCCTCAGAGGTTTGTTTGGGAATTTCAATCACTTGTTCTGTTTCTAATTGTCTTTTGTTCCTACTCACCAAGTCAGTCCATGGTTTCACCAGTACCATCTTCCAGCATAAGATCCAAAGAACAATTAAGAACAGATGTGAGAAATTAGACATGTTTCAGAGTCAGTTTCAAAGTCTCTGGGTCACGATTCACAATTTTCCAGGGTGCTGGTGCTTTCTTCACTCGGGTGTAATGTATCCAGGCTGTAGATTCTGCAATCTTGACTGCTGTGAAGGTTGTCAACAGTATCTGGAAAGGTCCTTTCCAGCGCTCTTGCAGAGGTTCAGAAGTCCACGTCTTTACGTAGACATAATCTCCTGGTTGGAAATCATGCACTGGAGTGTCTAAAGATAAAGGTCGATTCCAAATCACAGCACTCCGAATTGCAGCTAAGGTTTTCCCTAGAGAAAGCAAATAGTTATATACATCTTGTTTTCCTTTTACATGCATATGTGGATTTGGTTCCGGGGACTCATAAGGTTTTCCATACAACAATTCATAAGGACTGATAGAGGTTCCACTCTTTGGCTGTACTCTGACTCGAAGTAATGCCAAAGGTAATGCTTGAGGCCATTTTAAATTTGTTTCTTGACAAATTTTACTTATTTGTCTCTTTAGAGTCTGATTCATTCTTTCTACCTTTCCACTGGATTGTGGCCTCCAAGATGCATGTAAATCCCAGGCAATGCCCAATACTTTGCTAATGCTTTGGACTACTTCAGCAACAAAGTGTGGACCTCTGTCTGATGAAATTCCAATTGGAACTCCAAATCTTGGAATTATTTCTTGTAGTAACCATTTTACTACTTCTTTTGCTTGTGTGGTGCGACAGGGAAGGGCTTCAGGCCATCCTGTAAAAGTATCAACCCCCACCAGGATGTACCGGTACCCATTCTGTCTAGGTAATTCTGAGAAATCTACTTGCCAATAATCTCCAGGTTCTGCACCAGATTTTAACTTACCCATTTGGACTCTTTTCTTGATTACTGGATTATTTTTTAAACATATTTCACATTTTGCAGTTATCATTTTAGCTAATCCTAGCATTTTAACTGATACTACTTGTTTCTGTAAGGAAGTTACTAAAGCTTCTACTCCCCAGTGACATTCCTGATGCTTTGTTTGAATTATTTCTCTCATCAAAATGGGTGGAATCACTACTTGTCCACTAGGGGTTACCCACCATCCAGCTAAGTTTTTCTTAGCATTTAATAACTGGCTTAATTTATCATCTTCCTCTGAATATTTTGGCTTTTCCCTAGGAAGGGCTACTGTTTTGGAAGGAATTAATGCCATTTGGAACGCTTGGTTCTTTGCTACTTTCTTTGCTGTTCTATCAGCTAAATTATTTCCAACGATTTCTTCTGAGTTTCCAATTTGGTGTGCTTTACAGTGCATGATTGCTACTGGTTCTGGTTTCTGAACTGCTTGCAGTAATTGTAAAATTTCATTTTGGTGTTTAATGTTTGATCCTTGAGAGGACAATAATCCTCTTTCTTTCCACAGAACCCCATGGACATGCACTACTCCAAAGGCATACTTGGAGTCAGTCCAAATGTTCACTTTCTTCTTTTCACTTAATTCTAGGGCTCAAATTAAGGCAATAAGTTCTGCTTTTTGGGCAGATGTGGTGCTTGCCAATGCTCTGGCTTCTATAACTGTGGTGTCTGTTGTTACCGCATATCCAGCGTATCGGACCCCTTGCTCCATAAAGCTGCTGCCATCTGTATACAATTCCCAGTCTGGTTGCTCCAGTGGTACATCTTTCAAATCTTCACGACTGGAATAAACATACTCAATAGTAGCCAAGCAATCATGTTCCAGTTGTCCTTCTTCCTGTGTGGAGCTTAAAAACACTGCAGGATTTACCAGGTTAGTTGTTTTTAGAATCACATCATCCTGTTCGGTTAGTACCACTTGGTATTTTATCATCCGGCTTGGGGATAACCAATGACCCCCCTTTTGTTCTAAAACAGTTATCACCATGTGTGGGACATAGACCGTTATTGTCTTTCCCAAAGTCAATTTGCGAGCTTCCTGTATCAGCAGCACTGTTGCTGCCACCGCTCGCAGGCAACTTGGACATCCTTTACTCACTGTGTCCAGTTGTTTGGAGAAGTATCTGACAGGTCGCTTCCAACTGCCTATCTTCTGGGTCAACACTCCCAGGTGTTGGGACAACAAGTGAAAGTTCTTAGTTAAGTCTGGAAGTCCTAAAGCAGGTGCTGACATCAAAGCACGTTTAATTCAAGAAAAGCTTTTCGTTGATCTGGTCCCCACACAAAAGGAGAAATCTTCTGGGCTTCATACAAAGGTTTAGCAATCAGCCCGTAATTCATAATCCAAAGACAACACCACCCGGCCATTCCCAAAAATGCTCTGAGTTCATGAATATTTTCTGGTTCAGGTATATTGCAAATAGCTTCTTTTTGACCTTTTCCCAACTGTCGCTGCCCTTTAGAAATTTCAAAGCCTAGATATATTACAGTCTGGCAAGCTATTTGGGCCTTTTTCTTAGATACTTTGTACCCATTTAGTCCCAGAAAGTTCAAAAGGTCTATTGTTACCTGGATACAGGTCGACTTTTCCTCTGTAGCAATCAGTAATTATCCACATATTGTAGCAGTAGATGTCCAGGCCTTGGTTTCTCTTGTTTCCATATTTTGAGTTCTCTCACCAACTGATTCCCAAAGATCGTTGGACTGTTTTTAAATCCTTGGGGTAGCCTTGTCCATGTTAATTGCATCTTTCATCCAGTCTGTGGATTTTCCCACTCAAAAGCAAACAGTTTTCTACTTTCCTTTTCCAAGGGTATACAAAAGAAAGCATCTTTTAAATCAAGCACTGTAAACCACTGATAGGTCTCTTTTAACGAGGTTAGTAATGTATACGGGTTTGCTACTACTGGGTAAATATCTTTGACTATTTGATTTACTGCTCTTAAATCCTGTACCAGCCGGTATTCTCCGGATGGTTTTCTGACTGGCAAGATAGGAGTATTGTATTCGGATTCACATTCCTCTAAAATCTTATACTTTAAGAATTTGTTAATTAATTTCTTCAATTCCTGTCTGATTTCTGGTTTAATTGGATATTGTTTCAATTTGACTGTTTTTGCTCCTTCTTTTAATTCTACTTTAACAGGCTCTGCTAGTTTTGATTTGCCAGGGATATCTGTTTCCCATACTGTGGGAATCATGGCCAAATCTACATCTGAAGGAATTTCTTGTCCCTCGGTTGTTTCTTGGATCATCAGAATTTCACTTGTTTTTGATTCTGGTATTTTTAAGAGAATCTCTCCTTCTTCAAAACTCATCTGAGCATTTAATTTAGACAATAAATCTCTTCCCAATAAGGGTACCGGACATTCAGGTACATACAAAAATTCATGAGTAATTACCTTTTTCCCAAATTTTAAGTCCAGGGGTTTTAGGAATGGTCTGCTTTCCTCTTTCCCAGTAGCCCCTATAATATTTGCCGGTTTTGTTCCAATTTTTCCTTTACAGGTGTTTAATACCGAAAACATTGGTCCAGTGTCCACTAAAAATTTAACTTCTTTTTCTCCCAGCTTAATTACAACCAGAGGCTCAGCTGGGTTCCCCTCTGGTCCCCTTCAATCATCTAGCATCATGATTTTAGCTATTTCTTGCTGAGCATTTCCCTTTCTGGGGCAGTCTCTTTTCCAATGTCCCTCTTCCTTACACAAAGCACACTGATTCATTCCCAGGGGAGTGTTAAAATTCCTGCCACCACCGTTCACAAATCCTCCTCTTCCACCGAATCCTGAACCTCTTCCTCTGCCTCGTCCTCTATTCACTGTTCCTGTCATGACTGCTAGCAGCCTGTTTTCCCGAGATTTTCTTTCCTCCTGTTCTCTATTGTTATACACCTTCCAGGCTGCTTCCATCATTTTATTTAAACTCCTAGAGTCTTCTCCCTCTAATTTCTGAAGTTTCTTCCTTATGTCTGGTGCTGATTGTCCCATAAAAATCAAAGCCAATTGTATTTGTGCTGCCTCAGTTTCCACCTTTAAATCAGTATATTTCCTGGCAGCTTCCTTCAGTCTTTCTAGAAACACTGAGGGAGATTCATTTTTGTCCTGCCTTACTTCATATAATTTAGACCAATTCAAAGATTTAGGCATGGCATGTTTAATTCCATACAAAATCCATTTTTGATACCGTCTCAATCTCTGTCTGTGCTCCACATTATTTGGATCCCACTGCGGATCCCCAGATGGAAAATTCTGTTCCAGAGTTCCAGTCATATTTTCATTCAGAACTGCCGCTTCAGCCTGTGCTCTACCTGCTTTCAACACCATTTGCTTTTCTGTATCATCCAATACGTTATCCAAGACCACCTGCAAATCACTCCAGTCTGGGTCCTGTGTTCTAATTATAGTATCCACCACTCTTCCCACTCTTTCAGGATCCTCTCTATAATGTCCGGCTGCCTGTTTCCAAGCCATCAAATCGGTAACTGAAAAAGGCACCTTTACATACACCAGCCCATTGTTGCCAACTCCCTGCCGCAGGGGAGCTATTGTGTGTGTTTGCTGTCGAGTTCTCCGAGAAACAGGAGTATGAATTACAATCTCAGAGGGACCCTCCTTGGCATCCTCAATACCACTGCTTTCTGGTTCTTGCATCTGTTCCTGATATTCTCGACCCCGATTTCTTTCTCTCCTAGGAGGAGATATATCTAATTCTGGTCCCTCATCAACTTCAGAAGTAATCCTCTTTTTCAAACAATTCTTCCCAATTTCACACACTGAACAACACTTTTTCTCCTTTTTATTCCCTGTAGCAACAGCCATTATCAAACCATTTCCATCCGCTAGTTTACACTCTTTCTGCCAATCTTTTCTTTGTCTCAAATAGAAAAACAAATCTACATAAGGTATTTCATCCCATTTCTCTTCCCTTCTACAAAACAGCGTTAACTGAAAAATAGTATTATAATTCAAAGTACCATTCACAGGCCATACTTCTTGATCTTCTAACGTATACAACGGCCACCACTGATTACAATATTCAATCATTTTGTTCTTTCGCAAATCATCTCCTACATTTCCCCAATGTGCTAATAAGCATCCTAACGGAGAAGTTTTCAGGATTTTGTCATTTGCAGCCAAATTACTCATACTTTTACTAACAAATGAGTTAACTTAGATGCCATGATATAACTGTTAATACAATATATAATCACTCAAATCTGTCACACTGTTTTTCTTCGACGGCACCCCTTACGGGATAGCAGAACCACAAATCCAAACCCCGCACCCACTTCGTGCTTAACTGCACGTCTCTCTCTCACAGTCACACTCGCACAGTTCTGTAATTTATTACCTTGAGCACAAGTATGTAACACAATAAACATAAACTCGGCACCTTAGTACTCGGTCAAGATAAATGGTTCCACAATATAGCACACAAGAAAACTTCTAGCTTACGTTAGAGGCACAACTTATAGAACACTATAGCTAGCATATAGGTTCCAAGTCTCCACTATGTCCAACCCTGCAATAGCTTTCGCTTATGGCTTACGGGCAGATGCCTAGGCTTCCACTCCACGAGGATCCTCTGCCCAACCCTGTGCAGCTTTCGCCACGACTGACAGGCAGGCTACTGTCACTCACCAGCCTAGGCTGCAGCACCAAGGACACTGTTGCATCCTCCACAACCAGGACGAAATGGCCTGCCTCTTGTAGGCAGGATAGGTACCTTGAGTTGATTAGAGTAATTAGTTCATTATCTCAACTCAGTCCAGCTGGGTAAGAATGATTGGTGCCATAGGCTACAGCGAGGGGACTCAAATCCACTCGCAGTGGGACTCGAACCCACTCGTTTGAAACAAAAGAAAGAAGTGTCTTACCCAAAATCCAGGGGACATTGCGAAGAACCTTATGGATCGGGGATGGATGGGTGTCCCTGAGAAATCCTCGGTGCCGGCTGGAACCGATCAGGTCCCCAACTCCTCCGGTCTCCTTCAGCGAGGTCCCATCTGGGTCGCCAAAACTGTTACCGAAAATCCAGAATAAGAAACTTATCAACACCAATGGGATGTAGATAAGCAGACACTTCTTTATTGCGGCGCCGGGTGCACGGGGGATATCTTCTCCTAGCGTGCGCCCCTTGCACCGAAATCAAACTTCTTATATAGAGCTGACATATGCAAATCCATTAGGAAATCATACATAAACATATAAATTCCCGAAAATCATTAGCATATTCTCCTCCCATTTCCAATTCTGCACAATAAAAGTTAGAATCATCGAGAAATGAGTCTGGGTAGGTGGTCTGTGAGTCGGTGGTCGCGATCTCCCCCTGCCGGAATTACCTTTTGCTTAAGTTCACAGTTTCTGGCAGGTACCCATAGACCATTACGAAACTATTACGGTTGGTTTTCTTCATCTCCATTAATCTAAACTTTGATAGCTACATGCATTCTTCTAATTCTATGTAGGTATCATAAATCAGTTTACAAATCAACTTGTGCTTTGTACTACACGTTCCTACTAAATGATTCTGACCTATCTCTTTGGTCCTGGTACAGTGCTATACAGGAATTTCATAGCAGCATCTGGTTATTGTATCCCTTTGGTCCTGGTACAGTGCTATACAGGAATTCCATAGCAGCACTTTTCATTAAAATATTTCTTAAA
This sequence comes from Tauraco erythrolophus, assembly GCF_009769465.1. NCBI lineage: Eukaryota > Metazoa > Chordata > Aves > Musophagiformes > Musophagidae > Tauraco > Tauraco erythrolophus. Next base: position 10,563 of record NW_028238566.1, on the reverse strand, counting down.
ACTCTATATTATTAAAATCAACTACTAACTATTAATTACAAACTATTGATTAAATTTTAATTACCAAAAATTCTAAGTATCAGTAACACTGCGAGTGACATCACAGACTCTTAGGGATACTCTGGCTCTGTGGCTGCACTGTGAGCCCCAAATTGAAGCCACACTACTCCATGATATGCCACTGTTTGCACATCTTGCACTTCCATGAAATACGTTTTGGTTTGTAACATATTTAAAAATCCCTTTCTGCTCTTACTATGGACCATAGTAAAGTCCTGAAATGCTAACTGGGTTGTCTTTTCCTCCCCTGGGGGCAGCCATGGCACAGACTGACTGTCCCTCCCCATGTAGTTTTCCCCAAGCAGTGAACTGTGGAGACCTCATGGCAGCTCGTAGGAGACTGCTGGTGGTTCCTGGTACTGTGGTTTCAGCCTTGGGCCTAGGGCAAGTAAATCCCTTCCAGTCCCACAGCCTTCTCTGGGCTGCAGCATGTGCTCTTCCTGCTGTTTCTTTCCATTCATGTGAACTGCCTGTGCCCAGGGGAATCTGGCCTGATGAGGCTTTTCCCTCCAGGCAGTTCTCCCATCCCTGTGCTGGGAGGAGGGAGCAGCTCTTGCCTTCATCCTGCCACTGCTTACTCAAGTGGCTGCTGCAAGCCAGAGTCTGTGGCTGGTCCTTTCTTGTTCAGAGGGATGTTATCTGTGCCTTGCCTGGTCGGGCTAGAGCCTGGAGTTTCTCCTAGCACAAAGGTCTTGAGTTGAGGTCATGCTTTTGAGAGAGTCCTAAACCCTCCTTCTTGGTAAGAAACGGACCAGCTGCGTGTGACCTGGAGGCCCTGCAGGAATGGGGCAGGATCCTAGCAGGGAAATCCAGAGCAGCTTGGCTGGCTGCGTGTCTGTGACTGTGGGGCCAGTGCTCTCACCTGGTCAGTGAGCTCACCTCTGGGCAAACAACAGCAGGGCTGCAAGCCTGCAGAAAGCCCTCTGGATGCCTAGGAAACTTTACTGGCCCTGGAACTGGGCTGGGACTTAATATTCCTCCTGGTCTGGTAATGGGGAGTAGTTTGAGACTGCTTCAGCAACACCATGAGAATCAAATTCTTCACACAAATGCACTCATGTGTGTCCTTGTGTAGGTGCACATGGAGACAGCCTGTGCAAGGGAGAGCAGGATGGGGCTGCCTATGCTGGGAGGGCACTGGGCACTGTCCCGTGGAGCAGGTGCAGCAACTCTTGCCTCCTCGAGGCCCAGGGCCGACCGGCAGCTGCTGTCATCCATCACGCAGAGCTGGCGAGGTCCGCACCACAGGGACCTATCACTGTGACATTATAGCACCATGTTGTGGTTTAGGCCCACCGGCAACTAAACTTCACACAGTCGCTTGCTCACCCTCCCCCACCCCCCGGGGATGGGAAAGAGAATTAAAGGAGAAAAGGGAAAGAGGCCCGTGGGTTGAGATAAGAACAATTTAATACTACTACTATATGAATATATATATGTACAATGATAAATATATGCAAACGAGTGATACACGGTGTAATTGCTCACCACCCCTTGACCAAGGCCCGTCACGTCCCGAACTAACGATCCTGAAACAGATAAGTCCCGATATCGCAATCCCGGACGAGCGAGAGGCCCGAAAAGAGAGAGAGAGAGAGCGCACTCTAAGAGTCCGAAAGTGAGAGTCCCGGAAGAGCAAAGGCCCTTCTTTCTGGCTCATCTTTATACTGGGCATGACACTACATGATTCATAGATTCATAGATTCATAGATTTCTAGGTTGGAAAAGACCTTAGAGATCATCGAGTCCAACCATCCCTAATCCCCATTAAACCATATCCTCAAGTAGCTCATCCACCCTATTCTTAAACACATCCAGGGATGGGGACTCAACCACTTCCCTGGGCAGCCTATTCCAGTGGCTGACAACCCTTTCAGAGAAGAAATACTTCCTAACATCCAACCTGAATCTCCCCTGACTAAGCTTATGCCCATTTCCTCTTGTTCTATCTCCCATCACTAATGTAAAGAGCCCTTCCCCTAACTCCCCACCATCTTTTCTCAAGTATTTATAGGCCGTAATCAGGTCTCCCCTCAGCCTCCTCTTCTCCAGGCTAAACAGCCCCAACTCCCTCAGCCGCTCCTCATAATATATGATATGGAATACTAATTGGCCAGTTTGGCCCTCAATTCCAAGTCTAAGTACAAATCATAAGGGGAGTCGTGGACCCTCTGTCCTGGCTATGCTCCCCCCTATCCTGTTGTGCTCCTGCACACTGGCAAGAACATGGCAGCTGAAAAGTCCTTGAGGCCTCAGTGCCAACTATAAACATCAGTGCGCTATCAACATTCTTCTCAGAGCAAGTCTCAGACAAAAACCAAAACACGGAGCTCTTCTAGCTGCTAAAAAGAAGAGTTAACTCTGTCCCAGCTGAAACTAGGACACGCCAGAATGACGCCAGGTGAGGGTCGTGCCACGGCAGTGCGTGCCACCTCCCCTCCTCTCTGCACACGCTTCATGCCTGCTGCCATCTTGTGGCCATTCCCGCACCCCCACCCCTGCTATAGCGAGGCTCGGCCTCCCCACAGGCACCTATAGTGCTGCCCGGCCTCCTACTGGGACCCTATAGGGGCACCTGGCCTCCTCACAGTGGGACTTGTCACTCCCCCTGCCCACCTCATCCCCCACAGCAGGGGCCTGGCCTCCCCTCAAGCCCCTGTAGAAGCCACCTGGCTTCCCTCTTTCCCCAGTAGCAGGGGCTTTGCTACCCCTTGCTGTTCGTTCCCTGTCAAAGTGGCCTGGCCTTTCCTAGGGCCTTGGGACACCATCCCCACCTGCTCTCCCATACCAATAGCAGTGGCTTCACCAAACCCCCTCACCTGTCCTGGTCACACCCTTTAACAGTGACTCAACCTTCCCCATCGTCCTCGTGGCAGCCCGCGTCTCCGTCCCCCATAGCAGTGTTGGAGTGTGGATCTTTGAAGAGACTGCACGAACAAATCCCTGTGAAAAATAAAGACTGGAGCTGGGAAGTTAGGCCTCCAGGGCGGAATGCCCTTGAAGTAAAGGATAAGAAAACTATGCTGTATGATAAGGGGGTAGTGTTTGCTTAGAGCAGAGCTTCGCTAGGCGGGTGTTTTTTGAAATAGTCTGTTAAACACGACAAGCATATGTATCATCCAATAATGATGTAGAAAAGGTGTGGTCTCAGGATTATTGGCAAATACTGTCTATATAAGCAATAAGAACTGCGCAATAAACGAGACTTCCTGCAGCTAACTCATATTGAGTCGTCTCTGGAGTCTTCAAATCCCGCTTCCACAAGTGGCACCCGAACAGGGACAGGAAGAATGAGCTGGACTCACTATCATTTCGCTCGGGACATCTATTACTTGTTTTGAACGAGTGTTATTTTAGCAGAGAAGGGACGGCGACTTCAGGCGGCCTATAGGGGAAAGCCGGGCGGATCTACATACAGGCGGCCTATAGAGGAAAGCCGGACGATCCGCGGGATCCATTGTCGCAATTGGTGAGAAGCTTCTTAGAGGAGTGTTGATTAAAACTTGGAAAAAGATATTGGCCCCCTTGATTGCAGTGGGGTATGCAAAAGATATTATCGGGAAACACGAAGAATTAGGAACCAAAGGAAAGAAGTAGTAAGCAACTGAAGAAAAAAAAATAAGCGACACCTGCCTCAACAGGAGGAGGTAAGCAACTGGGAACAATGGGAAGCACGGCTTTAACAGAACATAAGTCTGTAGTTAAGGTGTTGACAAAGTGCTAGAGAAACCAGCACTATTAACAGTTCTGACTTGATAAAACTCCCGGTACTCCTGCTTTGGGTATCAGCCCATGTACCGGGGGCGAACTCTTCAAATATATACATGACAAGGACTTGGGACACTATAGACATTAAACTTTGGTGTGCAGCCACCTGTGGGGATGCTGCCGGCCTGGAAAAGTCATCATCGAATCTTTTGATCCAGGGCCTCGAACGAAAGACAGACTTCTTTCTTTCCCCCTCTTCCAACGAAGTCGGTACACCGGCACCCCCGCGCCACCCACCGCGCCCGGTGGCGCCCCGGGAACGCCGCTGCTGCTGCCAGCCGGGACCGCAGGCGCGGCGTTGGCTTTGGCGCTGCCGCTTGTGCGTGGAGCGAGCCGCGGCTGGAAGGGACGGAGACGCGCTGCGAGCCCCGCTGCGCCGGTTCGTTTGCAGCTGATGGTCCCCTCGGCGGGAGGGGTCGGCGGCGGTTACGGACCTGCGGCATCAACAACAACAGCAAGGGGAGGGCCAGCACAGGGCTGCTGGGTCGTCGTCGCCACCCCGCCCCCCCCCCGGCTGAGACGAGGGAGGGCTGACCCCCCCCCCCCCCCCCCCCCCCCCCCCCCCCCCCGGGGTGGATTGTTTATGAAACGCCTGTTCTTGTTCAATATTGTTTGCAAAACCTGTGTTCTTGTTGATGTAACTGTCATGGGTTAGGCCGATCCGGCAACTAAACCCCACGCAGCTCTCCCACCCCAGTAAAATGGAGAGGAGAAAAATATAATAAGAACTGAGGGTTGAGACAGGAACAGAGGAGCACCCACCAACCACAGTCCCAGGCAAAAGAGGCTGTTTTCTTAAAGCAAAACTATTTATTAACAGCTACCTACAAAGAGAAAAGCAAACAAAAATGGTTACTTGAGAGGATAACAAGAAAACAAGGCCAGGTCTTAAAAAACAACACCACTCCCCCCCCTTTTGCCTCTTCTTCCCGGCTCTACCTCCTCCCCCCAGCGGCGCAGGGGGCAGGGAATGGGGGAGTGCAGGTCAGTTCATTCCAAGTTGTTACTGCCGCTTCTCTTAAAGGAGGAGTCCTTACATCATTGTCCCTTGCTCCAGTGGTTCCCCTACTCACGGGGAAAATGTGAGGTCCTACCCGCAGGAGGCAAATCCTTACCCCATCAGATTGCCTCAAGTGCGGGCTTTACCAGTCCTGGACTTTTAAGGAGTTGTTGCCACTCGCTCTGGCGTGGGTCATCATACAACCTTTAACAAAGCACCTCCCCATCGGCAGGGGTTGTCCCACGGACTCTAGATGCGTACCGTACTCAGGCTCTGGCATCTCTTCTCGACGTGGATCCTCCACAGGCTGCGAGTGAGTCTCTGCTTGCTCCACTGAAGACCGGTTGCAAAGGGGCTGCTTGCAAGGGCAACTCAGCTGTGGAATACATTGTCCCGTTCCATCTTCACTGACCTGTTATCTGTGTGGCCATTTGTCTCAGATCTCAGTCTTTTCTGGGTGAATTCGGCCCGGTGGGCACCCCGGGAGCGGGTCTCTCCCCAAGTTTCCCAAGCGTCTCCGTTGGGGCCATCCTTGACTGGGGGGGGGGCACCAGCCCAGCCCAGGCCACCCGGGTGCCGGGAGTGGGGGCCATACCTTTCTGGTTCCTTTGTCCCGACGTAAATAGGGCAAAGGCACACACCTTTCTGGTTCCTTTGTCCAGGCAATAAAAATAATAATAATAAATAGGGCAATTGGCAGAGGTGGGGATTGGCTCAAGCCCCGAGGGGGATGGGAGTCCGGTCTTGTCACAAACTGAAGGTATCTCATCACAATGAGTCGCAACCAAGGGTCGTTGCGATCACAACATATCTCAATCAGAAGGTCTCTGGATATCACGAGAGCGCTTCAGACCACTGCTCTCTAAGGGCTCACACCTCTCCAACGTCCAGGAGGGAAATGCCCCACTTCCAGGACGAAGTGCCTCGCTTTTAATCAGCCACAAGTCACATGGCTTCCAGCTTCCCAGAGTAACTCCCAGCACCTTTTTAATGAGCCACAGGTGCTTCTCATTTAACTTGCACAGCAGCCAGAGAACTTCTCCATACTTCCCCCCTTTTTTTGAGAAAAAAACTAATAGCCTTAGGGGTTCTGACATTCTGACTCCATGTTCAACCACCGTTTGTTGAATACCTTTGAAACCAGAACCATGGGGGAGTCTTTCTTATTTCTGATTGTACCATGTCGGCAGTAGATATATCCATTCCTCTGGTGGCGATGGATACATCCATCCTGGCCGTTCTGGCTGCTTTTCCTGATGATTTATTGCCGGATTGGTCTGCAGCTGCCACAATGCTCCCGCAAAGGGTTTGTCCAGACTGTGGGACATCTGCACACGCCTTCTCGTTCTCTTTCTGCCATTTCCTGGTTTTGGCTGGCCATTAATATAAACCTTTGATCTACAGTTTTCAGCAAAGTGACCTATTTTTCCACATTTATAACATCTGTTTTCCACATTTATGCAGCCTTTGGCCTTTCCATCCTGGGCACTCTGATTTTATATGTCCCAGGTTTCCACATCTATAACACTTCTGCTTCTTAACACGCAAGGAGCCCAGGAGGGCTAGTTCCACAGGGAATGCACTTGGCCCTCCCCCCATTTCTGTTATAGATGGATTTTTATTGACTGGTGTACCCAGAGCTTCAGCCAGGTCCCAGTCCCCGACCTCTATTGCTTTCATCCTAACCTCGTCCCAAAAACAAACTGCGTCACGCGGTTGAACTGTCACTGTGGCAGGCGGCAACATCCATGATTGTGGTAAGGGAGGCCAATATGGTAGACCCCTGTTTTCTCACCCCCTTAGAAACAGAGGGTGTCTCAGCAAAATCTGATTTTTCCACCGCTTTCAGCTGTGCTGCAGGAGATGCATACACTCTCAGGGAGTCTGGCTCTAGTAAGCAAGCGGATTTCAGCAGCCTTTTCCTCAGCTTAGGCACAGGCAGCAACTTCCCAGCTGAACTGTCACTTACTTTAGAGGTCTCTCTCACAACCTCACTTACTGCAGAGGGGGTTATAGCCTGCTGCAACATTTCCACTACAACTGCTGGTTGCTGGGACACTCCTCGCAGTATTGTCATAACCTGCTGTATCATTATTGGCTGCGCTATTTGTATCTGTGCTGGATACACTGCGGGATACGAATTTGCCAGAGATATTTGCTTGAGTGGCGGAGCCGTAGGCAAGACAGAGGAAGAGGGGGCTGTTGGGGCAAAGGGTGAGGGATGCTTCAACACTTTGCCCTCTGTGGAGGGGTATTTCAGTGCCAGATAATCCTGCAGGGAGGGGCAGAGTCTCTGCACAGTCCTTGCAACTTTCTCAGTCTCCATGAACAGCGAAGATATGACAGATTCACTGTCCACACTATCTGGGGTCAGTTCTCCCTCAGATAGCTCGCCATCTCCTTCAAAACCTTCACCCACAGATGCATAGTCTGATAATTCATTTTCTTCTCCTACTGCCACCCCTTTTTGTATTATATCATCCAGGGCCCCCCATGTACGTAGCAGGTCAGTCAAGTCCTTATGCTCAAACACTGCTTCAAGGAGTAACTTATCCCCCAGCTTTTTCCAGAGCTCAAGGCTAAAGGCGATACTAAGATCCACTAGGCCTTCATGCTCTGCCGCCCAGTTCAGTAATTTATAGAGGGCCTTATCACTTATATTGGCTCTCACAGCCATTATAACAGACTTAAGGGTGGCAAAGGCCTGATTCTCTTTTAGAAGGTTTTGTCCCATTATTCCTCTTTCCAGCAGCTCACCTGTTCCAGGTGTCAAAGGTCTAAGTTGATCCGTTCACAGCTTCCCCACTGCTCTCAGCTACACTGGGCTTCATTTCCACCGCACCTCACCCTGCGGTCCAGAAGTTCATGTCCCAATGGATCACATCAGGGTCACCAGATGTCACAAACTGAAGGTATCTCATCACAATAAGTCACAACCAAGGGTCATTGCGATCACAATGTATCTCAATCAGAAGGCCTTTGGATATCACAAGAGAGCTTCAGACCACTGCTCTCTAAAGGCTCACACCTCTCCAACATCCAGAAGGGAAATGCCCCACTTTTAGGGGGAGTGCCTCACTTTTAATCAGCCACAAATCACGTGGCTTCCAGCTTCCCAGAGTAACTCCCAGCACCTGTTTAACGAGCCACAGGTGCTTCTCATTTAACTTGCGCAGCAGCCAGAGAACTTCTCCATACTTCCCCACATGGTCTGATGGGCAGCTTCTGCCACCCGGACCTTCCCCCCCCACTTCAAACCATGACACAGAGCCCGGAGCTGCTCTTCCCCAGCAGAGCAAGGCTTGCTGCCATGCTGGGAGTAAGGGCCTTGTCAGAGGATATGTGCTTCCTAGGTACAGAGAGGGGGCATTGACCTGCCCTCTCTCCATAGGGGATGGGGTACAAGATGTTGGCTCTGGGTGAAGCAGGGCTCATGAGCCTATAGATAACAAAGCCTTAGTGCTGCATGCTTGGGCACCTTGGGCTTTCCATGGTGGGGAAGGGGGAGGTGCCCTACACAGATTAGACAGGCATTGGTCAGGAAAGTGTAGTAGAGGGACCTTGCCTTGGCAGAGAGGGGAGCTATGAGACTGGACTGGCTTTCACTTTCCCTCAGAGAGCCCCTTTTTTGTTCATCATGTGCCTTTCTGTTGTTCTGCTTCTTGCTGGCCACAACTGCCTGCAACCTGTGTTTTGCTGTCTCCCGTGTGACCTGCACTGTTTCATCAAGTATCCGATTCCTGTCCTTACACCTAGGCTGGCCAGTCATGGGGTTCAAAACCCATACGAGCCTGTTTCTGTAACATACCTGAGCTGCTGAAGGTGAAATGTGCCTGGGTTCATTGTGTGCACATTCCGGTGCAGCTCATGGAGTGCAGTAGTGGTCAGTATCCCACTGGCTTCTGTTCCCGATAACCTCAGCTTGCCCATTTGTTCTCTGCTTTTCCTTGGCATACTGCCTGTATTTTTTACTTCACCCTGCTTAAAGCCACAACACCAGTCCTGTTCCTTTTACCACCTGTCTGTCAGGGCCCAGGCTGCCCTGTGGCAATGTTCATGATGTAGGTACGTGCCAAGGAAGACTGGGATACAAGTGACTCCTTACCAGGAGTAGGGCATTCTTGCTGATATTCTGGATGTGCCTTTTCAGAATTCTCACCTCTGATAGCTCAAGAGTGCCCTTTGGAGGAAAGGTTGTAGCTATTTGTGAGAGTTTCTTTGCACAGCAATTATAGTGGGAGTTTGTATTAATGGCTCCATTTTCCTTTTCAGCACTGCAGAACAGAGAACTATAAGAAGGCCAAAATTGTAGAGAAACCTTGTCCTCTTCCTTTTACATAAGCATCTAAAGCCTGTACAGTTTATGTCACCTTCTGAGATGCTTGCCTTTCAAGGCAGCAGGGAATGGGTGAATTGCACCCTAAACTGAGTTTCAGTGCCCTATCTGGCTTCAAGTGTTCATGCAGAACTGGGAAAGAAAACTCCTTGTCCAAACTGCTGGGATAGAAAATACCTACAAGCCCATCACAACAGGTTAAGGGTCAGTTTAACCTCCACCAGTTCTGTTGGTGATTTCAGCTGGGCTTGGCGTAGCAGCCACCCATGCACAGCAAGTACAGGAAAGAATGGCCCTTGATGTGCAATGGGAGAACCCTTTCCGAGTGTGTGGCTGAGTAAATTCAAGATGCCATGGGCTGACTTCTCTTTTTTTTCCTTGCCCCTACTGTATGCATTTAAAGTTGATGGCCCCTAACCCTAGCATTTAATAAATATCCTTAAAAAAATTAAAAAAGCCAAGCCTGTAAGTTGACGCCCACACACAGCACAGCATGGGACTCTTGGGGGAGGCTGGGGGACCGAGGTGCTGGCAGGGGGTTATTCAAAGGAATTGATTCACAGACGGACTGTAAGCCAAAGCACCTTTATTTTCGCTAGCAAGGAGAGCATAGGGTCCGCACCCTACAAAATGCACCTCCGCCGAGATAAAATTTCAGTTAGCTTATATACTATTTTTATCAAACATTCCATACATTCAGCAGTTAATCTTCAATAAGCAAGCAGTTATAGCTAATTTCATGGTTTCCTAGATAGCGGGGTATATGTGCATAAAAACAACTGTCTCAGTACCTATCGCACCTTGTACCCCTGCAGACGGGTGGGCCTTGTTGTGGTTTAGGCTGTTCCGGCAACTAAACTCCTCACAGCCACTCACCCTCCCCCACCCCCCGGGGATGAGGAAGGCAATTAAAGGAGAAAAAGAAAAGAGACCCCGTGGGTTGAGATAAGAACAATTTACTACTACTGCTACCAATATATATATGTATGTATGGATATGTACAATGGTAAATATATACAAACGAGTGATGTACGGTGTAATTGCTCACCACCACTTGACCAAGGCCTGTCTCATCCCGAACTAACAATCCTGAAACAGATAAGTCCCAATACTGCAATCCTGGACGAATGGGAGGCCCAAAAAGAGAGAGAGAGAGAGAGAGAGAACTCTGAGAGTCCAAAAGTGAGAGTCCCGGAAGAGCAAAGGCCCTTCTTTCCGGCTGTCCCTCACTTTTATACTGGGCATGACGCTGCATGATATGGAATGCTAATTGGCCAATTTAGCCCTCAGTCCTAAGTCTATGTACAAATCATAAGGGGAGTCGTGGACCCCCCGTCCTGGCCGTGCTCCCCCCTATCCTGTCGTGCTCCTGCACACTGGCAAGAACATGGAAGATGAA
>NW_028238565.1:0-48607 GCF_009769465.1 Tauraco erythrolophus | reverse complement strand
AAGGGGAAAGGAAAGGGGAAAGGAAAGGGGAAAGGAAAGGGGAAAGGAGAAGGGGGAAAGGAAAGGGGAAGGAAAGGGGAAAGGAAAGGGGAAAGGAAAGGAGGGACCTTTCGAACCACTCTGTGAAGATGAACATGCACGGATGGGACACTCATATGGAATGAAAAGGGCAGCAGAGAAAGGCCACCATCTTCAGGCCAATGCAGGTGCCAGAGGTCAGGCTTTGAAAGGTCGGGCTGGGAAAGGGTATCATAGTGAACAGGATACCTGGTCTGCTCCGAGACATGGACTTCACCAGTGGTGGAAGAGATACGCGCAGAATATGGTTTGGAAAACGTTGATGATCAAAGGAAAGAACCATGATTGCTTGGGATGGGGTGCCCCCCAGTACCCTCATGCAAGAGGTGGCTGAATTGACTAGGCAGTGGGAGCTGGCAGAGGAACGCAAGGCAATGCCTGATCCAGACCAGTCAGTGCAGCTGATAAAGCAGAGCTCATCATCTCCCCAGACCCTCAGTGTATCACCTTTGGGCAGAGAGCCGTGTTCAACCTGAGCCTTCAAATGTCTTGCAAGAGCTCTGAGGTTTGAACTTAAAAGCTCAGTTGATCACCTTGTCTCAGGTCAGTTCATCTCATCCATGCAGAGACCAGCTGGAGAGTTCCCAACCTGCCCAGGGAACCAAGCATTAATTACACTGGGGAAGCACACAGTCACAGCCCTGACATCCAGCTACGCCAGAATTGTAATTTTAGGAGATACTTGAACTTCATCCTAATACCGCAATTAGGATGTAAGTGGCACAGATCTTGCCACACTTCTTGCAGGATGGTGGCTAGGGATAGGAGAAGACACTCACTCACTCATCAAATATTGGTAGATAAGTGTTTGCCACATGCATTAATTATTGCACACACACAAATTAAAAACAGAGCTCTGCCAATAGAAAGAGACAGACCCAGGACAAGAGTACCTACAAACAAGAAGGGCAAACATTTTATGGTTATGGTAGATCTTTACACAAGGAATAAAAGGCACTTCCTATCAAACCTGTGTCTGCAGAGATGAAAGCTTGTCAAAGGTTCAGTAGTGTTTTCTCCTGGTACGAGAACCTGATATAAAGGGTCTACTCAAGGAAAGCCTAGTAAAGCAATAATTTTAGGAATTAAACAGTGGTTTTGCACAGCTGGACACTCCAAAACCTCACAGTAAATACAGAGAGTTAATCAGATATAAAATGCTTACCACCACACAAGAAGCATGGGATGAAAAATTCTCTATCATCCCAATGACTCTGTTTTTTTTCCTGCACCTGGATTTTTTCATTTTGTGGCAACGACCACTTAACCTCAACAGTGGTGGATCAACACTAAAATACCAGATGAATAGCAGCTACTTGGTGTATTGACTAGGCTGGTGTTTACATACACTGTGGTACTGGATTTCGATTTGAGCACTGCCATTAAGACTCCAAACCCTGCAGCAGCCCGTTAGGCAAACATGTAAGTGGAGGCTCAGCTCCATGCCAGACCCTAATATCAACAAAGCAATGGCATCAATGATCAAAAGAGATCAAACCGTCAAAGAAGGAAACTAACTCATAGCCCAGTCTTTTGAGGTTCATCTGAACATAACCTGAGGCTTGGCTGTGACCTTGGCTTGACTTTATCAGAAAAGCTTCTTATAAAGGGAGCACAAACTAAAGTCAGCAAGATAAGTAAATTAAAAAAGAAATCAAAGAAAGAAATTGTGGAGTCAGAATAGTCACTCAAGGACTTAAAAAGAACATCACCAGACATACGAAACTCAGAGAAAAGCAGAGGGTCAGAAGATGGATACCTGGAAGGATCAAGGATCAGTCCACTCAGAGGCAATAGTGGGCAGCACCTACCCTGCCTCACTGACAGCTGCCTGGCCAGCAGACACTCATCATATACCCGCACTGGACTGGTGAGCACATTAATGCTTACCCTAGCAGCATGTTAGTCCCAGCTGTCCACTCTGTGGCTTAGTCAGCAGAGAAGAGAATTGTCATGGTCATAAACTGTGTATGCTCGTGCTTTCTAGTGTCTACACATGGTTAAAGGTGCCCATTAAAAATGACCTGAAGAGCTAAGGTTTCTGGCCACAAATTATTCCTGCTCCCACAGGTCTTTCCCACCTTTGTGCAAAGCTTATCCCCTCCTACAGCTGTGCTGTCACAACAGGGAAGTGATCCATATGAAAAGCTGCTAGAAAATCTGGGAGAGAAGAGTAGTCGGAGAGGGTCATGCCCCTCATCTATTATACCAGTAGGTCTACCAGCATATAGACTAGGGAGGCAAATCCACAGCAAGAACCATTGGTTAGATATCAGAAGGATGGTCACTTCTTCCATCCATCTATCAGATGTGGCCATGGAAGTCAATCTCAAGAGGTTATGAATTGCCTGTCCTTGATCCTGCTCCCACAAACACCAGTGGAAGCAGTAGTGTGCTACATTGAAATCACAGTTCAGCTTGTGAGCAGGAGTTTATAGCAATAGCAGACTTTTCTAGAATGCTTTCATTAATTTCTCCTTCAATCCCAAAACTACCTTCTGCCGAATGAGTACTGAGTTCTGAAGCCAGTAAGCCAAATAATAATCTAGGCAGCGCGATCATGAAATACTCAAGACTGCAGCCTCAAAGCTTCAGTTTCACTTGCTGTCTGCTTTGCTGACTGTTTCTTCCACTAGAAGCACACAGTATTTTAAAGCTGGCAAATAAATTACATTTATACTTCAGCTGGAGGCTGTAATGGTCTTGCACCTCAAAAAAACCCAAACCCAAACCAAACCCAAACAAAAAACTTGGAGGGCAAGGGAGAGAAATAAGATTTGGAAATGAGATTTTTCAGAACCATTTCAGGGAGGCCTACTCATCCAAATGCAACTCATTTTGATAGATAATAGGGTCCCAAGAAGTAATTTTGGAGGTAAAAAAAAAAGTGAAGCATCCTGTTCCCATTAACTTTTCAAGGACTTGAACACTTACCTGTTCTGCCTGTCATTGAATAGCTACCCTAAAAATCTACAAGTTAGAGGTTTTGGGATCGTTTTTGGTTTGTGGTGTTTTTTGTTTTTTTTTCCTTTAAATAAGTCTCATGTTCTCTATTCCCCAGAAAATTTCCAGTATTTTTTCCAAAGTCTCCAGACAATGAATATGCACTTAAACTTATTTATATCAGTAGTTCTAAGCTTTAAGTTTACATGCTAAGGTTTGTAAGCCAAAGGGTCCATAGCAGCATGCATTATAAGATAAAGAGCACTGAGCTTGATAAAATCTGTTATATAAGTTGTCTGAAAGTAAATACCCAATATAACTTTAGCCCATACAACTCTAAAGGGGTTCTGATGTTCTAAACCATTCATTGTCACTTAATTGGCATCCTCACAGTTCAAACACTTCACAGCTCCATTCCCCCACCATGCTTCAAGCCCTATCTCCAGAATCACTTGAACACACAGAAAAACACATCTTGCTGCAACCTGAGCTGCCCTTCCAGTCCCAGAACGTGTGGCATAAACAACAGAATTCGTAAGCACCTGCACAATGCAGATATTGTTAATACATAATAGCCTTGGGAAACTACAACAAACAAGAGAATGTTGAAGAAAAGGTTAAAAGATTTAAAAAAATAAAACACAAGAGCCATCAGTATTTTATTTTACCTTCACATACAGAGAAAGGATTATCTGAAATCATTAAAAACTAAGTTACTCTATTTTTTCTTTTTTTTAATACCCTGCAGCTGAAACAGTGATCTGAAAAGGAAAGAAAGTAATGCATTGCCCACCTCTCCTTGCAACCTCCATTTCACAGTTTCCTCCAGTTCTACTTAAAAGCCTGAACAATACATTGACCCAACCCCAGCCCACACTACCTCCCACCACTCTTCCAAAGACAAATCTGTGTCCAGTTTTTAATCACACTGAAATATGTCAAAGTAGTTTCTGGAGAAGACAAAAAGAGGGAGGGAGGGAGGGGAGGAGAAGGCAGGGAGAGAGAGAGAAAGAAAAAGACTGAAAAATATCCCTGCCCTGAAAAACTGACTATTGAAAAAAAATACCATGGGCAAATGTAACTGCTTCAACTAGTCTTTCCCATCCTAAATGTTAGTTTTATTTTAAGATTTTGCAGAAGCTGCCTACATCTACAGCATGTTTGTGCTGGATTTTGCTGTGGAACAATAACATGAAAAAGATGTGTAGCTACTCACAGCAGGGCCGGTGCCTGGGCTGTTTCGGCAGCCTGTGGAGTCCAGAGTTGCTCTGGTCACAGAGTGAGAAGGGCTGCAGAGAATGACCCTGAAGCAATAGTAATGGCCACTATTTTTTCACAAATGCCAAATTAAAACCTACTCCTCATCCTCTTTGTCTCTCAAAAAGGATAAAGACTGTACCGATTTCAGAAGTTGCTAGAACAGCCATTTCTGAAAAAAAAAAAAAAAATAAAATCACACAATCACAGAATGGTTCAGGTTGGAAGGAAACTTTGAAGATCATCTAGTTCCAACCCCCCTGCCACGAGCAGGGACACCTTCCACTAGATCATGTTGCACAAAGCTCCATCCAGCCTGGCCTTGAACACTTCCGGGGATGGAGTATCCACAACTTCTCTGGGCAACCTGTTCCAGTGCCTCACCACCCTCAGAGTGAAGAATTTCTTCCCTATGTCCAGTCTAAATCTCCCCTCTTTCAGTTTAAAGCCATTGCCCCTTTGTCTTGTCACTGCAGGACTTACTAAAAAGCCTCTCAGTCTTTCTTAAAAAGCCCCCTTTAAGTATTGAGAGGACCACAATAAGATGTCCCTGGAGCCTTATTATCTCCAAGTTGAAAAACTCCAACTCTCAGCCTGTCTTCATAGGAGAAGTGTCCCAGCCCTCTGATCATTTTTGCATTCCTCCTCCAGACCTTCTTTAGTAGGTCCATGTCTTTCTTGTGCTAGGGACCCCAGAGCTGGATGCAGGACTCCAGGTGGGGTCTCAGGAGAGAGGAGAATCACCTCCCTTGACCTGCTGATCACAATTCTTTTTGTGCAGCTGACAGCTCTCAAATCACCTCAGCTAACACAGTATAAATACTAAAAAAATATTTTAATACAGACATGAAGCTCTGGAGTTTTGCCTACTCAGAGCTAGTTTACACAAACTCTGGCTGAAGGGATTACGAGAGCTGACCTTAACTAGCCACAGTGATACCAAAACCACATCTGTTTTCTCTCTACTATGATATTTCATCAAAACAGTCAGAAAGATCATTTCAAGGTAAAACTGAGCTACAGTTTTGCACTGTCCTCTCGCACTGTACTGGGTCTGACTGGACTGGAGTTGACTTTCCCCCATAGCAGCCCACATAGTGCTGTGCTTCATATTTGTAGCTAGCAGGGTGTTGATTAAACCCACCGAGGCTTTGGCTATTGCTGAGCAGCACTTGCACAGCATCAAGGCTGTATCTCCAACATCCCCCCCCTCCAAGGGCCAGTAGGCTGGGGTGGGCATGAGGTTGGGAGGGGCCATAGCCAGGAGAGCTGACCAAAACTGACCAAAGGGGTAGTCCATACCATACAATGTCATGCTCAGCAATAAAAGCTAAGAAAAAGAAGGAGAGGGGCGGGGTGGTGCATTTATTATTAAAGGGTTGGTCTTTCAAAGCAACTGCTACACATAACTGAGGTCCTACTTCCCATGATGTGCCTGGACATTGCCTACTGGCAGGAAGTAGAAAATAAAATTATCTGGGTTTTTTTCCCCCTACTTTGCTTCTGCGTGCAGCCTTTGCTTTTTTTCATGAAGTTGCCTTTATCTCAAGCCATGAGGTTTTTAATTTTATTTTCTCCCCCTCCTGCTGAGGAGTGGAAGTGAGAGAGCAGCTGGGTGGGCGCCTGGCAGCCAGTCAAGGTCAGCTCACCACACATGCACAAAGTTGTGATGCACAAATCAAGGTTTCATGCAAGTTTTACTTGCTTGATTTTGCTAGCTTCTGATTATTTTGACTTGATTCTTTTTGCTTCTTTTTTTAAGTGTAATTAAGCATAGAAACCTGCCTTAAGGGCTGAATGTTTTACCATTCTTTTGTTTTGCTCTCTGTGGTATTCTAATGCAGAAGTTAAAGAAAAGATTTAAACAAGAACATCTTTTATTTCCTATTTTATTTATGCCAGAGTTTATTCATGCAGTGAGTGCAAGGGTTGCAAAGAGAAGTACAGATTTTCAAAGCCCCTTCTTCACAGCTATGTATTTGAAATGTATGAAACTCATGCAAAGATTCTGGTTAAAGGGTTTCTTAAACAAGCGAGAAACTGTAGACCATGACCCAGCAAAGCTCTACACTCTTACAGACCTTCGGTTCCATTACCTTGACAAATCTGAGACATCACATTCACAAATTCGATTCTGCAGCACAATGCGTACTGGAGCGCAGTGCCTAGCTTTATGCAATTGACTTTCACAGCTACATCTATTAATCACAGATGAGGAAAATACTTCCTAGCAACAGCCCAAACAACTGAATTGCTAGGACTTGTGAAACCAAAGAGTTCATAAAATGAAAGATACTGCCAATCTCACAGAAAGCATTCACTTCACGACTTCAAAGAAGGACGCTACTTTTCTTGTGATTTGGCGCACGCTATAAATGTGACTGAACGTTATCTTTAACCGACAGATAAGAACACATACTCGTAGGAATGAAGTACCTCGGAGTTGCTCAGGTTCATGTTTTCCCTCAGAGAAAATAAATAAATCAATCACTCGGAAAATAACCATTTTCTCTTGCTCTTTATTCTTTGCTGTAGATGACACAAGAACAAAGCAATGACTTCCTAACTAAACCTTCCATGCATCTGTCATGCTGCAAACGGTGTCAGGTACAAACAACCCAGTAATTCTCTCAACTGCATAAAGACCTCTGTGATGGAAGGCACAGAAAGTCAAATTTAGCCAAGATACCCTATGAAAGAACATAGTCCAGAGGTCGATTAAACCCCTGGTATGAGGATCACAGAACTTTTATACAAGACTATTGAACTGATGAAAACAGTAGGGACTCTTCTGCCTTCAAGTCCAGGCTCATCATTCCCACTAGTATCAGTGGTAGCTGTATACATATGTATGAAGCAGAGAACGGACTCCACCACATGCCAGTCTTCCTTAGTTGTTATGGAAGCATTAAAAAGGGAATATTCTGGCACCCTAAGGGGTTTAAATCTCAGATTGCCAACAAGGTATTGCATGAGGTTCATTAAAGGCACATGCCACCGTGCTGTAACAAAAGGATGTTGACATGACCATGTACAGAATCTGCTTGCAGCCCTATTGATACCAACCTCCTTACTACTGTTCATACCTCTGTCTGTTGTGCCACAGTAGTACGTCATTTTCCATGATATTTAATGTTCATCGAAAATTTGGATCTTAACAGGTTGGAAGCAGCTTTGATCAACCATATTTATTTTCTGATCAAAGGAGATGCAGAGCACACACAGTCAGCTCATTCACATTATCCTACAAAACCTGATAAACAGCCTCATTAGGTTCCTTGCTGACTCCAAGTAAAGTTTCTGCTGTAAAGACTCCAGTCAAAACCACGCAACAGATTTGAAACAGAGAATTTGATTTTCAGTTTTAGAAAGCACTACTCTCAAAAGAGAATGGTGGTTGTTGCAGGGGCAGGGTGGACGAATGTGACCATTTCAGTTGCTGCAGAGAATAATAGGCCAAAATACAAGATGGGGATGTTGGCTGATGAGAAGCTCAACATGAGCTGGCCATGTGCGCTGGCAGCCCAGAAAGCCAACCGCATCCTGGGCTGCATCAAAAGAAGTGTGGCCAGCAGATCAAGGGAGGTGATTCTGCCCCTCTACTCTGCTCTTGTGAGACGCCACCTGGAATACTGCGTTCAGCTCTGGAGTCTGCAGCACAAGAAGGACATGGAGCTGCTGGATGTGTGTCCATCCAGCTCCAGAGGAGGGACACAAAGGTGATGCAAGGGCTGAAACTCCTCTGCTATGAAGACAAGATAAGAGGGTTGGGGCTGTTCAGCCTGAAGAAGAAAAGGCTCTGCAGACACCTTATGGCAGCCGTCCAGTACTTAAAGGAGGCCTACAAGAAAGCTGGAGAGGGACTTTTTACAAGGGCATGTAGTGATAGGACAAAGGGTAATGGCTCTAAACTGAAAAAGAATAGACTGAGACTAGATCTAAGGAACAAATTCTTCCTTCTGAGGGTGGTGAGGCTCTGGAACAGGTTGCCTAGAGAAGCTGTAGATGCCCCATCCCTGAAAGTGTTCAAGGCCAGGTCGGATGAGGCTTTGAGCAACATGATCTAGTGAAAGGTGTCCCTGCCCATGGCAGGGAGGTTGCAATCAGATGATCTTCAAGGTCCCTTCCAACCCAAACTATCCTACGATTCTATGATAATATGCAAGACCTTCAATGCTTTCACTGTTTTGACCACTTCTAAGACAGAGGTTATGGATACATTTCAGTCCAAACTCTTTCAATTATCCAAGCTGGACTTAAGCCCCAATTCCTTGTCCAGGCTTCTCTGCATTGAACTAATATCCCAACTCTAAGCACTGCCAATGTAGCTATATCACTGCCAAATCTTTACCACCAGCCTGCATAGACCTACCACGGCCACCACTTAAGCATAGGCCAACACATAGACTTTGTCATTGTTTGTCTACACGCAAAAAGCTTCTAAACTTTTATTTTGCTGATAGGGGAAGCTGCAGATGATCTTTTGCTGTTATACAGCGTTTCTAAATATAAGGTTGTTGAAACAGAACTGGTGTTTATGAGACAACTTTATCAAGAAATAAGGACAAAAACCAGGAGGATTTCATTGTCCTGCTGGATATATGTGCATTGGTAAAGCCTGTCCTGTGTTTGCCAATGTATGCTTGAAAAAAGGCAATTATGGCATATGCAGTATAGCAGCAACATTATGAGAAAGTAGCTCGAGAGGGAGCCATCTGTCAAGATCCCACCTCCCACCAAAGAGGACAGAGGACAGGTAGTGACTTGTTTGATTTGGTGAATCAGCAAGCAGGAACACTAACCACTGATGTAAGGCAGCAAAGCATAGGCTGTCAGTGATTCTGTATACTTTATATAACGTATGTTCATCTAGCAGAGCTGTCTAGTGTCCCTCCCTCTGTCCTCTGCAGTCATCTTAATCCCACAATGCAGCTACTATTATACAAGCATTATTTAGTCCTCAGTGCACAAATCAGCAAGCACATTGGAGTATATTATGGGTAACACAACGTGTATCTATGATACTTACCTGGAGTGAGGCAGCTCAGGGTTTCTTCTGAGGCTATCACTGGTTTGAGTGCCTGCAGAGCTGTACCTACTAATGCCCACTCCACTAGTTTTCTGGGAAGACTTACGTGCAGTTTTAGATAAAAGGTGTCAAATAATTAATGCAAGGAGAACAACTTTCAGGATTTCAGGGTTCCCCAGCACTTTAAGTTTGGAGGAAAATCTTCACTACAAAAGAATTTCATGACAAAATTCATTGAGAGCTTTTCAGTTCATCAGAACGGGCATTGCTTTGCACGACTATGATGCAAACTCATAACTCTGTTTCCATGGATTTTTTTTTTTTTTTCTGCTTTCCTATGCCATTACTGGCTAATGCTTAATTTGCAAGTCAGGGACATCGTATTATCATGAGAAAGGCAGCAGGTTACTGTTGGCAGCAAGTGGGAGCATGAATGATTTAGTTCTGAAATGCTCTTGTCAGATATTTAAGCTACGTTAAGACACTTTCCATTATAATAATTTCTCTCTCATACCTTTAGCAACATGATTTTCTAACACAATACCAGAATAATAAGAGTAATTTTTATGAAACACTCCTTCCAACAAATGGCATGCAAGTTTGGCTCCTTTTTATACAAAGAACTATTATTGCCTATTTCAGAACTTAAAGGCTTCCTTACACTGATATTGATGTCAGTAGTGTCTGGAGAGAGAATAATTTGTGGAGTAGGAGGAAAGAAAGCCGACTAAGGAGATCTAGAAACATCTTCCCCTGGAATGTATGTTTGTATTGTATCCCTGCAGCCCAATAAATTTCAAAACCAAAATAAATATTCTCTAGATTTATCCTCCTCATAAATGCCAAGAGTAGAAAAGGTGATTTAAAAGTATCTTTAAAGAGGAGCTCTCCCATCACTATCTTCATTTTGAGTATTGAAGGCCAAAATCAGAAACTTCACTGAAACTAGTAACTTCACATGACATTTCTTAACATCCAATTAAAAAAAACTATTTATTTGCAAGCTTAATGTTTTTGACTTTCCATATTAACCGGTCAGGAGTTTTGCTAAGGAGTATGTGAGTGCAAAGCCTCCCTGTGTGTCTCCTCCATTCAGACATCCAACCCTACTTGCTCCAGCATACCAGTGGCTTGTCATTCCTCAATCCTTTCCCACCGGAAGGATGGCAGTGCCTCCTTTCTTCCCAGCTCGCTTCTTTTGTCTGTTTTCTGCTGTGCCAGAAGCCCTGTTGGGTGCTGCCCTCTTCTGAGCCTCTCTCAATCCTTCATCCTGCACACCTTTGTCCTAACCCTTCTTTCTACTTGGGAAAGAAATCTCTGGGATACCAAAAGCAGGGCCTATGAGAATGTTTTTCTCAACCCCATCTCTCTACCCCCTTGTTCCCCCAGTGAAGGTTACCAGCCTCTGACATGTCCCAGTTCAGCTGCTTTTGATAGGAAGGAAAGGCGAAAGGCAGAATTCCCTGGCTTTTCTTTCAGACCATTTCACAGATTATTTTTTATTATTATTTATATATTTTAAGAATATAACCACACAAAATCAGCTGAACAAGCTGACAAAGGCCCTACTGCTGCCCAGTGTGGCTGTGACAGCAAGCGCTTAGCTCCATGGGGCTGGTGGGCAGAACGAACAGAAATCAGTCCGTGGAAAACATCTTTTGGCAGCCAGTAACTAGAGTTTTGCTTTAGGATGGTGACAAAGTAAGGCTACTTAGTCTCTCAGCAACACGTCGGAGATCCCTAGCATCCAAATTTCAGATTTTCAGTAGCTTTCTGCTCCCTGGTCAAAGTACCTGCTGGCAGAGAAACACTAACATCTGGTTATACACTTTCCTCACACCACGTGCCCTCAGCAGAAAGTACCAGTATCCACCATCCAAGTGCTGGTATCACACAGCAGCCACCAGTTAAGACCATTTTTACCTAAAGGCTGCCAGGTTTTTTCCTCCCTTGATATATTGCTCCTTTATGTTTTGATACAGCTTGCAGTTTTGTAGCAGTCCAAGACTAACACCTCTTTGCAGCCGATCTTTAGCGTCTGGAAGGGACAAGCAGCTTTTCCTAACAAACATGCAAGAGCAGCAGGCAGGCTGGTGCAGCGACGGGAGGAAACGCAATAGGAAGGCAAAGCACAAGGCAAAATGGCTGCAGCGCTCTCAAATGAGGCACTGCGAGAAGGCAACGTTGCTCCCGCAAATTTCGCACATCAGTCTCTAGGCTCGTCTCTTAGGCAGCTGTTTGGTTTTTACATCATTATTCTGAGACCTCACTTGGAGTATTGCGTCCAGTTCTGGAGTCCCCAACATAAGAAGGACATGGACCAGTTGGAGAGGGTCCAGAGGAGGGCCACGAAGATAAGAGGGCTAAAGCACCTTTCCTATGAGGACAGGCTGAAAGAGTTGGGGCTGTTCAGCCTGGAGAAGAGGAGGCTCCGGGGTGACCGTATAGCGGTCTTCCAGTACCTCAAGGGGGCCTACAAGAAAGATGGGGAGAGGCTGTTCAGGAGGGCCTGTTGTGATAGGACAAGGGGTAATGGTTTTAAAATAGAGGGAGGTAGATTCAGATTGGATATTAGGAAAAAATTTTTTACCATGAGAGTTGTAGAACACTGGAACAGGTTGCCCAGAGAAGTGGTGGATGCTCCACCCCTGGAGACGTTCAAGGCCAGGTTGGACGAGGCCCTGAGCAACCTGATCTAGTTGGAGATATCCCTGTTCCTTGCAGGGGGGTTGGCCTAGATGACCTTTGAAGGTCCCTTCCAGCCCTAACCATTCTATGATTCTATGATTCCTGGCATCAAGATAGGTGACTTTTCAGCAATGAGTATTTACATCATTGCATTGGCTTGTTAGAGAATCGAGGGGAAAAAAAGCAAGTCTGATGGTTCTTATTATCCTTGGCTTGTTTTCTAGATCACCAGCATGATATCTCAGGTCATTTTTACCCATTTTGGTATTACAGGTCAAACTAGTAGGATATATATACACAAAGCATCTATTTCCTCTAGTATTTTTCTTAGCTAAAGCTTCTCTGCTTATCATTTTGCATCAACTTAGCCTGAGTTGCATGTAAAGCAATTCAAATTCAGATGTCATTGTTTGGCTTTACTCCCATTTCTTCCAATAAGCTCTGAAGTTTTAAAATAAAGATTCTATTTCTTCTTTTAAACATTTATTTTTTTATTAATTTTTACAGACTTAAGCATGAATAATAGTGTATGGAGAAAATAGCACCAAAAATACAGGGATCGTGAGCAGAGAAGGTACAATTTACACCTGAAACCATGCTTAGTTATTAATCAGTAATGAAAAACAGTGAAAAAACAGAAAAATGGGAAAAAATGGCTGGTTGTCTAATACTTTCACCAGGGAAGTAACTTCTGTCAAACATCTGAGCTCTACCAGTTGGGTCTACTGGCAAACTGGGAGAGAGAGTTTATACAGGTGTAATCTACACTTCTAATTCTTTTGCCAGCTCCCTGGATGGACCAGATGATACCAAAGGAATCTTTCCTCCCTCCCTTTGCCAATATAATTGTGTCCATTTAGGAACTTTTACTAGCATTTTACTAACACAGCTCTCTTCATTAATGATGTGGGAAGTTGTTTTGGTTTTTGGCATATTTCTAGCTGACAGCTAATCTAACAAAGTGTTTTAAGCACAGATCAAATCGAGACATTAGTTAAAGAACAACACGCTGGCTTCACATAATTCAACTGTATTTGCATTAGCCCCTAAGCAGAACTGCTTTATATGCATCTGCTCCTTGAATTTGATAACGGTCCCCTCTCATTGGTGAAACCTGGGTGCAATGAAGTTTGCAGCAGTTCAAAATAGGAGGCAATTCTTGCAAGAGTTTGGAATACACAGGCTGAACCAACGCAGAAAGCAAGACGCAGGAAAGCAGCCTCCTTGTCCGTGACACTGAACGGCGTCACCGTTCATCTCTGTGGCAAAGCCCATACCAGTGTGGGTTAATGTCTTTTCACTGTAGTGATAGAAATCATTCCCTACATACAACGCAGCGGAGAATGAGGACTCCGGGCTTTACTCACAAAAGAAATGCTACAAAGGTAAGGACAGACTCTGGAAGGTTTTACGGGAATATCCTCTATTAAACCAAAAATAAATTTGAAATTAGAGTGATATAGGACCACAAACATGAAAAGGCAGCTTCACTTTTGTGCTCATCTTCACGTGATGAAAAATTCATCACACTTTCACCACTCAGTTTTCCAGAAGCCTATAGTCTGATACCCTCTGCACTGCTTTAACTGGTGCCCAGGCTTTTCAAACTGTGAGGTCCCCTGTGGCATCACACTTTGGGTACACTGAAGTTCACATTTTTCCTGTTTCCTGAAAGCCCAGAATGACACAAAAAGGCAGTCTTACTGGAAAAAGATTGCTCTCTTCGCTACTAGTTTAAAAAAAAAAGGCTATTATTTCTGCAGCATATGTAGTCACACAAGATACAAAACAGTATCAAAGTAAACTGGAAATAAACACAGCTCATAGGGTGTAATTACCAACAACCTATCACTGATATAAATCAGCAATTAATTAACACTACAAAAACCTCAGATGATACAGTAAATTCTTGCAATGTATTCACCCTAAACAAGATTATTCTTCATCTTACTGATGGTTAGGTGGAAAGACCATATGTCCCAGTTTTAGCTGGGACAGAGTTTTTTTTTTAACAGCCAGAAGAGCTCCCTGTTTTGGTTTCACTCAGAGGCTCACTCTGAGAAGAATGTTGATAGCAAGCTGATGTTTGTGGTTGGAAGTGAAACTCCAAGGACTTTTCAGTGTGCGGAGTACAGAAACACGGCAGGATAAGGGGGGAGCATAGCTGGGACAAGGGGGACACGATTCCCCTTGTCATTTGTGTGGAACTTAAGACTGAGGGCCAAACTGGCCAATTAGTATTCCATATCATGCAGCGTCATGCCCAGTATAAAAGCGAGGGTCAGCCGGGAAGAAGGGCTTTTGCGCTTTTGCTCTTTTTGCACTTTTGCTCTTTTGCGCTTGCTGCGCTGCTGCTCTGCTGTTTTTTTTCTTTCTCTCTCTCTCTCTTTCTCTCCCTCTCTGCCCCTCTCTATTTCGGGGCCTCGCGTTCGTCCGGGATTTGCAGTTTTCGGGACGAGACGGGCTTCGCATACGAGGGGTGGTGAGCACCTACATTGTATTAAATCATCTGTATTAAATCACTCTTATCTCAACCCACGGGTTTCACGTTTATCCTTTAATTCTCTCCCTCATTCCTGGGGGTGGGGGAGGGGGAGTGACCGGCTGTGTGTGGGGCGGTTCAACATAACCCACGACAGTCCTAATTGGCGCCCAACGTGGGGCACGAAGGGGTTGAGATAACGATGTGGCTGGCCGGAATGCTGTTTGTTATGCTTGCGTACATGTTACCGGACATTCATAATTTATTGTCTTATCTACCCTATATGATGTTAGGCGGAATGTTTATGCGGTTTTCTGGCTCTGGGTGTTGGACCGGCATGAAAAGTATGTTATCGGTAATTAAGGGTTTTGCTATACTGTACGGTGTAACTCTGATAAGATCATCGGTGCTGGGTCCGGCTCAGTCTTTGTATTCGGCGGTGCAGAGGGGGATGGTGATGTGGAACTCGTTTATTAATTTTGAGCGTCACCTGGCGGATATCATCGCCAATTATACCGGTGACTTTTCATTCACAAAAGCTTACGTTGATTTTGATAATGCCGAACATCATTGGAATAACTTAACCGGTTTGATTGTCCTGCAAGGTCTCCTGAATATATGTTTAATTATCTATATATTCAAAATCAATCGGCCATTTAGGGGTGTATATCAATTTATTTCTCGGGTTATTGTGCTTGCCATCTCAACTCCCATGACAAGCACTATAGCTACTCAGACTACAACGTTATCAGTTGCCCCCGTAAGGAAAAGAAAATGTATACAAAAGTTAGACGACGAAGAAGAGGAATCAGGGCCATCACAACAACCAAATGAGGAAGAGCAACCAGGACCATCAAAGCAACCAGACAAAGAAGAACAACCGGGGCCATCACAACGATTGGAGGAAGAGAAACCAAGGAAATGTCTGCGAAAGTCAGAACGCAGAGGAGAGGATGATGATGATGATGAAGAGCGACCAGGGCCATCACGAGAAATGAAGCGGGAGCGTTCTGTTTCGCCCCAGAGGAAATCTCAATGGAGGAGGAGTGACATCATAGATGAGAGGATAACCACCAGGTCTCTAAAAATGAGCGAGCTGCGAGATATTCGAAAAGATTATGGCCGCCTTAAAGGTGAGCCCATTGTCTCTTGGTTGCTCAGATGCTGGGACATGGGAGCCAATAGTCTGGAGTTAGATGGTAGTGAAGCTAGGCAGCTGGGAGCCCTTGCCATGGATGGAGGCATTGATAAAGCAATTGGAAGGCAGACACAAGTCCGCAGCCTCTGGAGACGACTCCTGGCAGCCATAAAGGAAAGGTACCCCTACAAGGACGAGGTGCCATGTAATGTAAGCAGGTGGACCAACATAGAAAAAGCTATTCAGTATCTGAGAGAACTGGCTGTGCGAGAGTTGATTTATCTTGACTCGAGAAGCGGACCAAGACTCGAAGATCCAGATGACGTCCGGTGCACACGACCAATGTGGCAGAAGATTATACGGAGTGCGCCAGCCGCATATTCCACCTCATTGGCAATAATGGACTTCGGGGACGATGAAGCACCACTATCCGTAGGTAATCTGGTCACCTACCTCCGACGATATGATGATGACACTTCTATACGAACCTGTGTTGCGGCTGTGGAAAAGCTGTCTGAAGAGGTCCGAGAATTAAGAGAAAAAGTAGATTTCCCACCACCCGAACGTTCTAGAATTTCAGCTGTCAGAACCAGGCGTTACCCTCCTCGAGAGAGACAAGAGAGACGGTACAGATCACGGGGTGAGCTATGGTTCTACCTCCGTGATCATGGAGAAGACATGAGAAGGTGGGATGGAAAACCCACCTCCGCTTTAGAGGCCAGGGTACGCCAGTTGGGAGGAAGAACCAACAGGAATAGAACTTTCTCCAATTCCTCCAGGACAGCTGTTGCCCCAGTCTACAGTGAGCAGTCCACTAGTCAAAATGGGAGGGCTGATCCTCCTAGCCATCCTGACTCCAATCCTGCTGATTCCTCTGATGAATATGATAACAGGCATTAGAGGGGCCCTGCCTCCAGCCAGGTGGAGGAGAGGGATAATCGAGTGTACTGGACTGTGTGGATTCGGTGGCCTGGCACATCATACCCTAGAAAGTATAAGGCTTTAGTGGATACTGGTGCCCAATGCACTTTGATACCATCGAACTTCAGAGGGGCAGAATCCATCTCTATTTCTGGAGTGACAGGGGGGTCTCAACAACTGACTGTGTTAGAGGCTGAAGTGAGCCTAACTGGACAGCAGTGGCAAAAACACCCTATTGTAACTGGCCCAGAAGCCCCGTGCATCCTTGGCATAGATTATCTTAAGAGAGGGTATTTCAAAGACCCAAAAGGGTATCGGTGGGCTTTTGGCATAGCTGCAGTAGAGACAGAAGAAGGCAGGCAGCTGTCTACTTTGCCTGGTCTCTCAACGGACCCTTCTGCTGTGGGGTTACTGAGGGTCGAAGAACAGCAGGTGCCAATTGCTAATACAACAGTGCACCGACGGCAATATCGTACCAACCGAGACTCTCTAATTCCTATCCATAAGTTGATTCGTCAACTGGAGAGTCAAGGAGTCATCACAAAGACCCGCTCCCCTTTTAACAGCCCTATATGGCCTGTGCGTAAGTCCAATGGCGAGTGGAGGCTGACGGTAGACTATCGTGGCTTGAATGAAGTTACACCACCATTGAGTGCTGCCGTGCCAGATATGCTGGAACTTCAGTATGAACTGGAGTCAAAGGCAGCCAGGTGGTACGCTACAATTGATATCGCTAATGCGTTTTTCTCAATTCCTTTGGCACCGGAATGCAGGCCACAGTTTGCTTTCACTTGGAGGGGCATCCAGTATACCTGGAATCGACTGCCCCAGGGGTGGAAACACAGCCCCACTATTTGCCATGGACTGATCCAGACCACACTGGAACAGGGTGATGCCCCAGAACATCTGCAATACATTGATGACATCATTGTATGGGGCAACACAGCAGAAGAAGTTTTTGAGAAAGGTGAAAAGATAATCCAAATCCTTCTGAAAGCAGGCTTTGCCATAAAACAGAGTAAAGTCAAGGGACCTGCCCAGGAGATTCAGTTTTTGGGAATAAAATGGCAAGATGGGCGTCGTCAGATTCCGATGGACGTGATTAATAAAATAACAGCTATGTCCCCACCAACCAACAAAAAGGAAGCACAAGCTTTCTTAGGCATTGTGGGTTTCTGGCGAATGCATATTCCTGACTACAGCCAGATTGTAAAACCCCTCTACCAAATAACCCGAAAGAGGAATAATTTTGAATGGGGCCCAGAGCAAAAAACAAGCCTTTGAACAAATTAAACAAGAAATAGTCCATGCGGTAGCCCTGGGACCAGTCCGGACAGGACAAGATGTCAAAAACGTGCTCTACACCGCAGCCGGGGAGAATGGTCCCACCTGGAGTCTCTGGCAAAAAGCGCCAGGGGAGACGCGAGGTCGACCTCTTGGGTTTTGGAGTCGAGGATACAAAGGATCCGAAACCAACTATACTCCAACGGAAAAAGAGATATTGGCAGCATATGAAGGAGTCCGAGCTGCTTCTGAAGTGATTGGTACAGAAGCACAGTTGCTCCTGGCACCCCGATTGCCAGTGCTCGGCTGGATGTTCAAAGGGAGCGTCCCGTCTACACACCACGCAACTGATGCCACATGGAGCAAGTGGATCGCGCTGATCACACAAAGAGCTCGGATAGGAAACCTCAATCGCCCAGGAATTTTGGAAGTAATCACTAACTGGGCTGAAGGTAAAGACTTTGGAATGTCACCAGAGGAGGAGGAGGTGACACGTGCTGAGGAGGCTCCACCTTATAATGAACTATCAGACAATGAGAAGAAGTACGCTCTGTTTACCGACGGGTCCTGTCGCCTTGTAGGAAAACATCGAAAATGGAAAGCTGCTGTATGGAGTCCTACCCGACAGGTCGCAGAAGCTACCGAAGGAGAAGGTGAATCAAGCCAGTTCGCAGAGGTGAAAGCCATCTAACTGGCTTTAGACATCGCTGAACGAGAAAAGTGGCCAATGCTCTATCTCTATACCGACTCTTGGATGGTAGCAAATGCCCTGTGGGGATGGCTACGGCAATGGAAGCAGAGCAGCTGGCAACGCAGAGGTAAACCCATCTGGGCTGCCCCGTTGTGGAAAGACATTGCTGCTCGAGTAGAGAAGCTGATTGTGAAAGTACGACATGTAGATGCCCATGTACCCAAGAGTCGGGCCACAGAAGAACATGAAAACAATCAACAGGTGGATCAGGCCGCCAAGATTAAAGTGGCTCAGGTGGATCTGGACTGGCAACATAAAGGTGAAAAATTTCTAGCTCGTTGGGCCCATGATGCCTCAGGCCATCAAGGAAGGGACGCCACATACAAATGGGCTCGTGATCGAGGGGTGGACCTAACTATGGACACCATTGCAGAGGTGATCCATGAATGTGAAACGTGTGCTGCAATCAAGCAAGCCAAGCGGTTGAAACCTCTTTGGTATGGAGGGCGTTGGTCGAAATATCAATATGGAGAGGCTTGGCAAATTGACTATGTCACACTTCCACAAACTCGCAGTGGCAAGCGTTATGTGCTTACAATGGTGGAAGCGACCACTGGATGGCTGGAAACCTATGCTGTGCCCCATGCCACCGCCCGGAACACGATCTTGGGCCTTGAAAAGCAAGTCTTGTGGCGGCATGGCACCCCAGAAAGAATTGAGTCGGACAACGGGACTCATTTCCGTAACAATCTTATAGACACCTGGGCCAAAGAGCATGGCATCGAGTGGGTATATCACATCCCTTATCATGCACCAGCTTCTGGAAAGATTGAACGATATAATGGATTGCTAAAAACCACACTGAAAGCAATGGGTGGTGGAACCTTCAAACATTGGGATACGCATTTAGCAAAAGCCACCTGGTTAGTTAACACTAGAGGATCTGCCAATCGAGCTGGTCCTGCGCAATCAGAACTTCTACGTACTGTAGAAGGAGACAAAGTCCCTGTAGTGCACATGAGGAATATACTCGGGAAGACAGTTTGGGTTATTCCTGCCTCGGGTAAAGGTAAACCCATTCGTGGGATTGCTTTTGCTCAGGGACCTGGGTGTACTTGGTGGGTGATGCAGAAGGACGGGGAAGTCCGATGTGTACCTCAAGGGGATTTGATGTTGGGTGAAAATAGATGATAAAATGAATTGAATTGTGTGATATTAATTGCTGAATAACCCTGTCCCTGCATACCATCATCACTATGGTTGTCACATTGTACTAATGTCATTATATTAAGAATCATCCAGGTTAATGAAGAATGAACTTCGTCAGAATCAGAACTGATTCCAAACAACCAGCAACTTCTTCAAGATCAACATCTTCAACCTGCAGACAGCGGCTGGATACACCAACTACGAGCTCCAGGCGCCACACGCAACAAAGACTACATGTCATCCGTTCTACCGACTGAGCGAATTCCACGTCGTCTTTCCTGCCCTGAGAGACTGCTGTAACAGATGAAGACACATTTTGGAGGGATGACCCATGGCTAAGGGAATAGTATATATGTAAGGTTTGAGCATGACATGCATGGTATGGAATAAGGGGTGGATACTGTCCCAGTTTTAGCTGGGACAGAGTTTTTTTTTTAACAGCCAGAAGAGCTCCCTGTTTTGGTTTCACTCAGAGGCTCACTCTGAGAAGAATGTTGATAGCAAGCTGATGTTTGTGGTTGGAAGTGAAACTCCAAGGACTTTTCAGTGTGCGGAGTACAGAAACACGGCGGGATAAGGGGGGAGCATAGCTGGGACAAGGGGGACACGATTCCCCTTGTGATTTGTGGCGAACTTAAGACTGAGGGCCAAACTGGCCAATTAGTATTCCATATCATGCAGCGTCATGCCCAGTATAAAAGCGAGGGTCAGCCGGGAAGAAGGGCTTTTGCGCTTTTGCTCTTTTTGCACTTTTGCTCTTTTGCGCTTGCTGCGCTGCTGCTCTGCTGGTTTTTTTTCTTTCTCTCTCTCTCTTTCTCTCCCTCTCTGCCCCTCTCTATTTCGGGGCCTCGCGTTCGTCCGGGATTTGCAGTTTTCGGGACGAGACGGGCTTCGCATACGAGGGGTGGTGAGCACCTACATTGTATTAAATCATCTGTATTAAATCACTCTTATCTCAACCCACGGGTTTCACGTTTATCCTTTAATTCTCTCCCTCATTCCTGGGGGTGGGGGAGGGGGAGTGACCGGCTGTGTGTGGGGCGGTTCAACATAACCCACGACACCATACAAAACCAAACAGGACCATGGAGAATCTTGTTTTTTTTCCCCATCTTGCTGAAAGTCCCTGGGATGAATTATTCTCTACCTAGGCCACTGACATGGACTATGTTTCAGCTGTTGTAAAACAATTGAGCATTTGGATTAAAATACTGAAGAAATGATGAGGTCTGAGCTAGTTTGTCTGAACTATGATGTTAGTGATATCCTAGTTTTAGGTATTAAAAAAAAAGAGACAGAATGCAGAATCAAGAGCTTCTTTAAACATAAATAGAACAAGGCAGGGGAGGGTCTTCTACTTTTCTTCTGCTATTTTAAGAGTTATAGATTACTTAACAGTTTAGCACATTACAGGTAAATAAAACTTTGCAATATAAGAGCTAGGAAATATTCTTCCCTATTTAAATGAAATCCAAGAAAAAAAAGAGACAAAAGAAATATGTATTTCAAATACTATCAAATAGTATATGAGGGTCAGGAACATCTGTCTGATGAAAAAGACTTGCTGACCATGTGGAGAAATTACCTAACGATCGACAGGAGGTAATATGAAGATTAGTTTTGAGTTAAGTTAGTAAGTAAACAAAAAGACTCCATAAACATTTACATGTATGACCCATAGTGTGACTAATTTACTCC
Organism: Tauraco erythrolophus; assembly: GCF_009769465.1. Taxonomy (NCBI): domain Eukaryota; kingdom Metazoa; phylum Chordata; class Aves; order Musophagiformes; family Musophagidae; genus Tauraco; species Tauraco erythrolophus. The sequence goes on along the minus strand of NW_028238565.1, from coordinate 27,189 downwards.
ATTTGTATTCATCAACATGCAATTATCGAGCCACATTTTGCCTGTTTGAGAAGAACAGACTACAGTAAACCACATCCACCGATATTTGAGCATAATTTAACTAATTACATCTCTTAGATGTATAGTTTAGTACTCGACCGTCTCATTGTCATTGTTGCCTTGGATACAAGAATTGCTCCAAATCAATTCAATAATTAAAGATTTGATCTTGGAAGATTCTGTGCATTCTGGCTTCCATCCAGCAAAGCACTTATCCACCTGCATACCTTTAATCACTCAAATAGTTTCCATAGAGTGGGACAACTTATATCCTTAAATGACATGCTTAAATCTTGCTGGATTACAGTCAGAGCACTCAAACACCTTGTGAGAACAAACCCAAGCAAGAATGGTCATTACGAAAGTGAGTAGCATAAACAGAGTACATTTTGTTGCTAATCTTTTGTAACAGCAAGAGAGGTGCATAAAGTGTTTGCTTCTTGATTTACTACAGATTTTTAGCTTATTAGAAACTTCAAATAAATCATTGTTTATTTAATGCATAAAATCAAAGTTACGTCAGGGTATAATAGCATATGACATGTGAATAATCTAACAGAAGCACGTGTCTGATAACCTCAGGATCCACAAAAAAAAGTGTAAGGCATTAGCAGGAACAGGCACTGGCTGGGTTCTGCGAAGTGAATCCGCGGCCTTCAGCTTCATGGTGTGTTCAAGGACTGCTGAGTTTACTGACCAAGTTTATAAATTAAAAGATCCAACTCCAATTGACTGCAGATTTTAATGTGAAGCAGGACCCCTTCTCCCATTCCCTTGTCTTCAGATTATTTGACTCCATCCCTTTCAGTAGAAGCTGAACATAATTCAAACAAACGAGCCATTGTTATCAACACAGAAGTCCCCAAGGTCAAGTTTACCTATGGAGCATTTTTTGCTAAACAGAATTGAAGTGTAACCTTGGCAACGAGGTGGAGGGGAAGGAAAAAAAAAATCACAGTAGAAAAGGACTATTACTAGAAGCTCTTAACACCTCTCTGGAGAGGAGTGAGTGAGTTAGGTTCCCCAGTGTTCACACTACTCCTTTCCTTGAACCCAAGGCTGACGTTCCTCTCCCAGCAGAAGTATCTCACTCTGCACAGGGCCCTCCACAGTTACAAAAGGTAGTGAGTAATCAGCTGGAGGAGTTCGGAGCAGTGCTGGGAATAAAGCTCAAGGGTGCCAACTGCTGAATTTTCCAGTAGGAACACTGTCTATCCACCCTTCACAAGCAACAGGCCTGGCTTCCTACATAAGGTGGAGTATTAGGATAAGAAGGGGTGTCAAGAGCCATGGGTTTTCTCCCCAGTTGAGCTGGACACAGGCTAAAAGCAGAGCCAGGGGAAGAGGGAATTAGGATTTCATCACATTTGTCTCACCAGCATGGCAAATTTCCATACCACGTTGCGTGCTCATGGCCAAGAATATCCACTGCCCAGCCTCTCCTCTTCCCCACTCCTTTAAATCACCGTTGAATTGGCCAGACAAGCTTTCCGGGTCCAATTCTTCTCTGCCTTGAACCATGTAATTGACTTTCTGAAAGCGTTACTGTTCTTTTTGAGAGCATTTCAACCGAATAGGCACAAGTGAAACAGCTCTGCAACTCTCCACAGAGCAAAAATTCAAGCCTAGGTAATACAGACTGGACAGTCTACTCCGACAGATAGCCTTTACCTGTACAACAGGGATATCAATGCTTTCCTGGTGGGCAGGAATGCTGTGAGTATTTGGAATACGATCCAAGATCCTAGCAGGCAAGATAAGTAAGTTCAAAAAAGGTTTTCATAGACAAAGAGGTAACAGTATTTCCTTTCCCTCTTAATCTCTGCCAAACCAGGTTTCAGACAGAATTCTTTTACTCTGTTCTTGCATTTCTTATACTTCAACTCCAATGTTCTCTGCAGAGCACAGAAAACCCTGACATATTGGAAAACACAAGAACACGTAAAGATATAAAGCAGCCTATCTAACTTCTCCCCTCCCTGCCTCTAAACTAAATAAAGCCAAGAGAATAACATCTATAGACCAATTAAACTCAATAGGCTGACGCTGCTCACAAGGGGGTAGTCACAGTCTAAGCAAACAAACCCTTTCCAATACTCTCGAGGACCATTAGCAAAAGGTCACTTTGAAGTTTTACCATTCTCTTTTCAGCTGTTTAATTGCAACACATGAAAATACCACTGCTCACTGTAAGAAATTTAGACAGCTCAAACTGGTATTACTAATTAATTTACAGATGGGAGGGATGAAGGTGTTTAAAGCTGATGTCCGAAGCCAGACAAGGAATCTCTGGACCCTTTTCAGTGCTACAGAGGATACAGCCTGAACACTGAACTCTGCCAACCCCTCAACTGCTCCTCAAGACCAGCTGGGCTTAACTGAGAAAGCTTGAATAATTGTTGTGAGGTGTCTAAACATTTTTTAAACACCCACCCTCTCCCATCCACATGGCACAAGCTTCGCTGTTCTCTCTTCTCAGAGAAAGGCCTCAACTTGCCTCTTCTGACTTTTGCCGGATGCTTTTTCCTCTCCACCAGTGCAGTGCCAGCACAGACATCCCTCCTCATCCCTCCTCTCGGCAGCTGCCAGCCCCACTGCCACAGCTGCCCAGCTCAGACAGGGGCCAGGCCAAGCTCACAGCTGCTGACGTGCCCGCACCAGCACTGCCTCCTGCACCCGCTTTGTCCCCAAGAACCACCCAAAACCAGATGCCTGCCCTGCTTGTATTAAGCGGGCACCAATCTCCCCAGAACATCAGGAGTCTACCAACAGGCTTTACGTACACAAATATTTCCAAAAAAAAAGATACGTAACAAGGGAAGAGGGTGGAGGAGGAGATTAGACATTGACACATTGACATCCCTGGAAGTGTTCAAGGCCAGGTTGGATGAGGCTTTGAGCAACCTGGTGTAGTGGAGGGTGTCCCTGTCCATGGCAGGGGCGTTGGAACTAGGTGATCTTTGAGGTCCCTTCCAACCCTAACCATTCTATGCTTCTGTGACAAGGCTGCGTGGAGAAGCTGTACAGTTTCTGTCCCATTCCATTTTTAGTTTCCTGCAACATTAGTTTATCGCTTCTCAGTACTGAGGAATCTTCTTTAACCTTTTAATTACTTTGTCATTTTGCACAATATCGAGAGAGAAAAGGGATAGCTGCTAGCAAGTAGTACTATTCAGAGCACCAGCTGTCCTGCAAACGCTTACCAGACTCTCTTCATTAATGACTAATATATTCAGGTAGTAGCAAACTGCAACATTTTTGCTTTTTTGCCAACAAGATGGATAGTAATACAGCAGGAAGTCTTGGCTGGTGATGAGGATCGATAGCAAGAAAAACAGTACAACAGCTGGTTTCGGGGGGGGAGGAGGAAGAATTCATGATTTAATTATCTTGGTTCATGAATTTGATTATCGGTATTTCAAAAAAGAGGAGTGAACTACAGTGAATGAATGGGGGTGGGGAAAGGAAAACAGCAAAATTGTAGTTTAGATCATTCATATGACAGCTTCACCTTGAAATCACGTGCATGTGAGACTTGAGTGACAAGCTAATCAGAGATCTCTACCAGTTATTACCTGGCTGGCACGCTGCTTCTAAATGAAATCTGTGCTGTGAGGATTCATACACTGGAGGAAGGAAATAATGTAATAATTGACTTAGCTTTTACTTAAAAAGACTTAAGACCACCACACCCACAAGACCCAAGACACCATGGAACAGCAGTGTTCCAGAAAAGACATTCCGATTGCTGAAACTGGATGAGGGAGCGCCTCAAGAAAAAGAAGTGTCAGTAGAGTTGTGTATTTAAGCATAAGGCTTTTTTTAAAGAGAAAATTATTTTCTGTTTAATAAAAATCTAGTTCTGTCAATCTTGTGTATTTCAGACAAAAAAAAAAAGCTTGTATGAGGCTATATTATTCCCAGCCAATCTTTTCCTAATAAAAAAAAGCTGAACTCGGTACTACCAGGAGGCACAGCCTCTACACATATAAGCCAACACATAGAGAAGGTATGCAAGGTTTGGCCCTTTCTCCCCTGCCAAGGCCTCCCTCAATAACTAAGCATCTCCAGCTGCCAACGAAACCAAAGCCTGGGAGGGCTACAGAGTTTAAGCTTCAGTGCAGCATGTTTAAACAACGAGGTTTTCCCTGACACAGCCAATAATGGCCCTGTGTGACTGTAGTACTGCGAGACTAGGACTGATTCCCTCCTTAGTAGAACGGTGTAAATCCAAAGCAACTGCACAGAATTAATTTCCCTGCTGTTTAAATTCGTGTAAGAGAATCCTTCACTTCTGTTGCACCTGCTCGGAAAGGGAAACAGTGTTTGAAGACAGCGTAGCACAACTACAGATAGGCAAATTTCATTAGAAAAATACTCTTTAAGCATAGATAAATACTCCTCTGTTGATATAAGGTGACGACCAGATGACTCAGAACTTGTAAGAATCAGTAAAGAATGGAATTTTTATTTTACTTTTTAAGAAAATTAGATGCTTAAGGCAATACAAGTAGCAGCAACCTGCCATACATGACTGGATGCTGCAATGCCACGTAAGCGAAGCATTCACAGCTCCACACTCAACGTCCTCTGTGAATGAATCACATCATTGTACAGCCCATATCGGTTGCCATATCGCCAATGAGACCTGAGACCTCTTGGTTATTTCCATCTCTTGTCACATTTATAATGACCAACAGAACCAACTTGCCTGAGACAAAAGGCAGTCACTGGGGGGAGAGGAGTAACAACCAAAAACTATGTCAAACACTCTCCTGTTACAAAGACACCTGAATATCCCATTATCACTGCACAACAGAAAGAGCATGGTGCTGTCCATGATGCTTCATAGAAGAAAGGGTAACAGATGGTTCATTAATGCAAACAGTTCCCAGGGAGACTGGTCTATTTGGTTATTACATATGCGATCTTTCCCTGTAACTCCCCAAACCACAGTTTTAAGAACAGTTTTATATTCTTTATTTATACACGCAGAATGAATAAAAGTATTCTACATAGGAGTAACTTCATGTCATGCTTTACAGCAGTGCTTGCTAAGGTGATTACTGTAGCTTAAAATGACTGAAGTATCCAATTCCTTCTACTGCAAGCAAAGGCTGAATGCTATTTTAATCCCTATTCAGAATTTCTCCCCTTCCTCCTCCACAAAACCCGAGTAAAATAATCCCTTTTGGCATGCAAGTACTCACATTTCATTTCAGCCCAGGAATTAAAGACGTTGAAAATGGAAGAAAAAAAAAAAGGCTAAAGGACTTAACCTCAACATTGACTGTTTCTTGACTGTTTCCCTAGTCGTCAAGTGCAACCACGACTAGAGACCACCATGATTCAGATGGCTGATGTGGAAAACAAGGGGATGAAGAAAAATGTTCTTTCTTCAAGACAACACAGCTACTCTGAGTGCTATGACCTGGAGTTTCCTCACAGCAGCCTTTGTAAAGAAAAGAAACCCATGGCTTCATATCACTGTAGGCTCACTATTGCTCCAGAATACTAGGACACCATAGCATTGAGAATTGCAGAGAGCAGCATATAAGAGATTGAAATAACGAAGATGCTACTGTCACTGCTTCCAGACAAGGTGGTGCTACAACCACCCTGTTACAATCACAGCTATTTGGGACACAACTGGATTTGCCACAGCGTTGTCTGTAACCAACAGCAGAAACGTCGAACTTGGGCTTGCTCTCCTACATTCCAGAAGTGAGTCAAGGTAGGAGAGTGTGGGCTTGTTAGTTTTCAATACTGACAGCAGGCAATGACATGCCTGTGGAAGAGAACAATGAATTAATTGAGGTTAGAAAGGACTTCTGGAGGTCATTTGGTTAAGCAGTTTCAATATTCCCTTTCACTTTGCTCACAGTTGGACCAACTTTGATGTTAAATCCAGCTTCATGTTTAGATAGAGTTGGCCATGGACTTGCCCAGGTAAGTTTTGAATATCTGCAGGGATGGAGATACCACAACTTCTGTAGGCCCTGGTTCTAGTGTTTGACCTCCCTCACAGTGAAAGTTTCTTACAACCTAACTGGGATTTCCCATGTTGCAGCTTCTGTCCGTTGCCCCTCACCCTGTTGCTACGTGGCCCTAAGAGAAGCCTGGCTCTGTCTTCTCTGTAACCTCTAGCTGAAATCAGTTGCCAGAGCCCACTTGAGCTTTCTGCTCCTCAGACTGAGCAAACTCAGCTCTCAGAGCTTCTTATATCCCATGCTTCCCCGCCCCAATCATTGCGGTGGCTGGACTCACTCCAGTTGGTCAATAGTTTTCTGGTACTGAGGATCCCCAAGGTGGACACATTGCTATGAATATGGCCTCACAAGTGCTGGAGAGGTGTATAAACACTTCCTTCAAGCCTGCTGGCTACGCACCTGATAACATAGCCCAGTGTGTGGTTAGCGCTGCTGCGTGAAGAGCAAGAAGGGAAAACAGCAGACTGTGGCCCAGCTTGAGGGATTCTCAGCCCAGGCTTGAGAAAATCCTGTGATTGAACTGATAGAGTAATTTTGATAACTTTTACACTGAGACATGTCATAATGTTTTACCCAACAAGGTTTTACAAAAATGACAGCATCTTCCATTCTGAAGACATAGCCTCCTGAATGCTCCAAAAAGCACAGTTGTAGCTGCCTTGACAGGGCAAAGTGACTAGCTAGCAGACAGTGTTAAAAGAAAATATTAAGGAGGAGGGAACTGTTTGTTTTTCAAAAATAGGTAACGCACATGGGAAAGAAAACCTTTTTCCATCTGTGCCCCAGTTGTCTCACTGTATGGACCATCTTGAGTTTTTGGCCATCGCTGGCTCTGCCTGCCTGCAGGCTGTGGGCGGGAGAGGTGTTAAAAGCGTGGGGTGGGCCTGTCATCTCACAGCTCTACCGTGTTGCTACAAACTTTTTCAAGTCCAGATTTACTCAGATTTTACTTGTATTCCTCTGGAAAAGTTAGTCACAGGTTATTCTTTTACACAGCAGTGGAAAAAACACACTTACTCATTGTACCTTTTCTCTTGAGAAGTCTTTATATTTGTAGAACTAATGGGGAATATTTAAAAATAAAGCAATTTCTAAACAGTTTTTGATGCAAAGCACTTGGAAAAAATACTTTTTTAGCCCGTATGTAAATTTTCATTCTACACTCACCTTCTCTCCTGCTTTCCCTTTCACTTTCAAGCACTTTCAAAAGCACAAAAAAGTGCTTTTTTCTTCCAGCACTTCTAGAAACAAATAACTATAGCACAGCAAAAGTTAGCCTAAAAAACCTTGGCTACTGTAGTCAAAACACATTTATAGCGTGATCAGTACTGTAATATTATTCCATTTTTTCTGCTGCAGTACCATCTATCAGATATTTATAGAAACTGTTAAAATGCTATTTCTTGTGACTAAAACAAAGTAGATGTGGGCTCCCTTTTGAAATTCAGAAGTGTAACTGTCATACAAAAGCTTGCTTAGTTTGTCCCTGCACCTTGCAATGCAAGTAAGAAGAGGAAAAAATAAAGTATTAAGAACAGAAATGTAAGTTTTACAAAAACACTTATTTTATGTGGGAACGAGAGACACCAGCTTAAAGAAACAAAGTTCAGAGATACGTCATTTCGTCAATGACAAACACACGCTCACAATGCACAAAGACTGTACACACACAGAGAAGTGTGTGTTAAAGAGTGTGACTTCAGGTAAGGAGAAACACCTCCCCTTAATTCTGACATGTCACCTAGCGAAGACTGACAAACATCTATACAGCACAGAATGAGTTTGTCATCCCAGCCAAAGCCAAATCAAGTGTGAGAACCTACCACCAGTACTCTGAAACCTAAACCCCAGACTTTTCTACCACTACTGCCCCTCTGAATGCAATGAAACAGTTCCTGAGAATAGGTTACTTCAGTGCAGGATTTCTCTCTTGCACTACTCTCTCTTCTACTACCAGTCCCTGTAAGAGGCAGCATGTGAGTCTACAGAGTGGGACCGAGGAGAGCATCCAGCTGGCAGCAGAGATGATGCCATTATGTTTCTGTAACAAGACAAAGCAGACGGAGCCAGCAGCGGCTCCTACTGTATGCAGCGTACACAAGGTGCCACCAGTAAGGACCTGCAATTTCATACTTGGAGCATAACAGTGATTTCTGGTGAGTCATGTGAACTTCTTTCCCTTGGAACAATGTAGAAGGTGTAGAACGTGAAAATTTACAACAACTGGCTGCATGGTGTAAAATGATTAGCTCATACTCATTGCTTAATAGTTCCTCAAAGTCTACTAATAGTCTCCTGTTTTAAGCAGTTCTGGATGTATCCACAGAAGGTTATCAAGCAAACCAATAAAAAATAATACCAAAGCAAAACAGAGAAGTCTAAGATTTCTTCCTAGGTTCTTCCGTTACAGCGCTTCTGATGGTCTCAGTCAGTGGCACAAAGATTTGAAGAAGTTAGGTACTGAGATACCACATTTCAGAGAGTACTTGATGACCATATACACTCTGCACACCTTACTTATGGAATTATCTTTCCTTTATCACAGCAGAGAAGTTTGCAAGCACCCATATTAACAGTAGACCAGGTGATTTTTATCTCTGATAACTCTTGGTTCCCCCATCCACACCTTGACATCCCACAGAATTTTTGCTTGTTTGTCCAGGCCCTGGGGTTATGTTCATCATGGATACTTACTCTCTTTTATAACTACGGAAGATCTCATCCTCCATACAGATACGTAACCTTTGTGGCATACTGTAGCAATGAGTTCCACACCATAGCTATTCATCATGGCAAAATAAACTTTTTACAGCAGTCAGGTAGGTTAAAATACTTTATATTGCAAAAATATTGCACAGTATTAAGTTACAGGTCACTCAGAGAGCATTTGGTCTCTAAAGCCCACAGCAGAAGTCTGTTTCTTCCAACACACCAAGTTCCATGGCACTGTAAAGCATAAAGCAACAACTGGAAATTTAGAACTCAGGCATTTACACACAGGCACACTGCTCTGGTAGATATGTTCACCTTTGAACACACTTGCAGCTGCCTGATGAGAGATGACCAGGACGTTTTCTGAAGAGTATTTCCAGCTATTATTGATTCTTTCAATTAATTTAAGCATTAAGCTGTTAGTGTTCCCTGCAATCCATGATCCCACTGACTATAATAGGTTCAACATTCTGCAAATGCTACGAGTTTGCATTGCATGTGGTATGAGAGGATCCTTTCAGTCTGGATAATAAAGAGGTGTACCAGGATCATTCATCTCTAAGTGACCTCTTTGCCATCCTGCCTTGCAGGTGAGCTGTGAGAAACTCCAAGCTCATAATCAGCCCCCTAGTGTCCCAAGAAAAGTATGTTTCCTGCTTCACCCTCTGCTTCTTCCAAGGAGAATAAGGATGCTCCTTTCCCATTGCTACACACACACACACTCTTTTAAACTAATGACATCACAACAGTGTCTCATTAAAGTAATAGATTTGCTATCAACCAAGCATGGCCCCAGCCACTGCAGTTTAAACTCAATTACACTTTTTCTAATTTAACTGCTCAAGACAACTTTCAAGTTTCCACAAATAAAGTTCTTGAACACACCTAACACTTTCTTCCATATAACTGCTTGCATCAATTAATCTATAAATAATTCCTTATTGCAGCAAGGAGATTTTGTTCAAAATTACTACCTATTTTATTTTTTTTAAATATTTGTCAAAGAATAGACCACTATTTATCTATATGAGGTTTGTGCTGAAGATTTAAAGATCATCCTCCTCTACAGGAGACAAACACTGAGCTTTTTGCTGTTACGAAGATGGGTGTGAGCCATGGGATATTTGCCAGACAGTAGTATGTGTTATTTCCAAAAAATCACATCTCCAGATGATAGGCTTTTCTCCAGATATGCACAATTCCTGTAGCATATGGAACCAAGACCACACATAAGAAAGCAAGCAAATGAGAAGCTATGCTAGCTCCTATGATGCTCTGCAGTAACTCAGCCTACTGAGCCATGCAGGGAAGTATCCAAAAAAATTCAGCTACCTGTACTGGTTTTATGAACTACAAAGGCAGAAGTTTTGGTAAGTGAAGAGCAATCTGAAGTTACCTGGATGATGGTGCCAAGAAATGCCATTTTGTAGGTTACATACACATCAGCAGTTCTTATTAAATAATCCAAGGGAAGGTATGTACACATTTTCTAACCAAAGAAGTTTGTTTGAAAAGCATCTAAAGGTTGAAATACTCAGAGGTATAGCCAGTGCAATGAAGGATGAAGCTACAGGGTACCCGAAGCCAAGAAAAATACACTTCTGATCATGTTAACTTGACAGAAGTGACAGTGCAAACGTGGTGACGTGGCTGCAGTACAGGTTGGTGACATTTAGCAGGAAGCCTGGAGAGCTGCTCCATTGCCAATGGCATGTCAGGACTTGATTTCCCATATCTGCAACTGTAGCATCATTCCCACTGTGATGGATACATAGCCACCATTGATTACAGCATGCAAACACCATGTAACAAACAGAAAGTCTCTCTTAAAAGGCCAAGTCCTTAGAATCGGCAATATCAGTGCAAAGAACTGCAGAAGCATCCCTGTCCCTTCTGCAGCTGTGCTGAAGTGTTTGGATTCTCAAAGGCTTTGAGGTCTGAGAGCAGGCTGAGACCACAACCCGACGCAGTGCGAGCGGTTGTGTCTGGAGCACCTGAGCACCCTGCGATGCCATTGCTGCTGCTGTGCCCCTCTGAGCCGCAGAGGGGGAGACGCAGCTGTTCCCAAAGGACAGGGTGCTCTGTTTGACACTTCCAGACTTGCTCAAGTAAGGGGAACGGAGACTCATGTCAAGTCTCGCACAAAATGTTCCGTTCATGCCAAACAATAAGCCCGATAACTCAGTTCACCAGAGGACGCTCGTGGTTGAAAATTAATCCTTCACTCTAAGAACTGACATTTCCTGGAATAACAGATAATAGAATCGAATATATTCAAAGTGCAAAAGGCTCCAGCTGGTAGTTCTGGACAGGTGATCTTTGTAGGATGAGCTGTTGCTTTGGAAGTAAAACAAGAGTAGAGATCATTTTAATAGAGAGCACTTGTTCTGCTACAGCCAGAGTTATTGGGCTGATAAGTAACACACCAACAACACCTAAATTTTTAAGCATTGCATACACTAAGCCAAGTGTATAAATAAAGCTGCATATTTACAAAGCTGCATGTGCTTTTATTGCAGGGTTCAATTAAACACTTCAAAACAAGGATCAGAACTGTTATTTCTATGTAGACTTTTCTGAAATGGAAAGACAATGAAATCGTTCCAGAGTGATGCCATAGAAATATTTAAGCTACTGAGAAGATATGCTGCAGAATCTAACAGGGAAGAGGAAGGCAGGGGGAAAAAAAAAAAAAAAAAAATCACAAAAAACTCAAATGTCACCAAATTTCATTAGAATGGAAAACAATGTACATTTTCAGTCTCAGTTTCTATGATATGCATTTGCTATGCAATGTTTGTAACACAATAATTCTGAAACAGGCTGCCATTCTCAGGTCCACCTGCGATTAAGTCAGTTGTTTCCACATATAGTAACCCTCTTAGAAATTAAAACATTCCAGAAAAGCAGAGGGTCTAACAAGCAACTAGGAACTTGCTCGAGTGAACACCGAATCTAAGCATTAACTCACTTAACAACCGAGCAAAGGAATACCCAGGCTATTATTCATTATTAAACTGTAGTGATATAAATCTTAACTTTCCCTTTTTGATTTTTTTTTTAATCATACTGAGAACTTGTTTACTCCAGGAAATAACAGATATAATTGTACTCCTGTAATTATCTAAAACGATTCTCAGTAATAGGTAAGTGTACTCCAGAAGGGTACTGGATTTTTCCATTTTATCTTATTTTGCTTTGAAGAAAATTCACTGCAGAAGATTTAGCCACTGCTTTAAAATTATCAAACCTTCCAAAGGTGAAGTCTCTTCTGTTTGTTTGGTTTTTAACTCAGGATTATTTTTATAAATTAACCTATTATGTAGCAATTTCTAACGGTTGTTCTCATCGTCCCGTGCAGACGCAGGACACGTGTGCATGACGGCACAATTAGTCGCCTACATCTGCTAAACAAATTCAGATATGCCTGCTCAGATGCCTGTGTGAGACTGCTGGTTCAGTTAAACGCTGAATTCAAGAACGAAGCCAAATCCAACAGTTTGGACCCAGTTATGACTTTGCCAAATCCAGTTTTCTACCAGCAGGCATTTTTTGTGCATGCAGCCAAAAAAAAAAAATTATCCAGCTAGTAAGAAGCAGTGAGATGAAAAGCAGCTTGATTTTATAGACCACAAGCTACCAATTTTCCGAAGCTACGAGGGCATCACAAGGGCTGGTTGCTGCTTTCAGCGGGCACCCCGCTCTTACGCTCTTCTCTTTGCGCCCAGTCGTTTCATCCTGGGAGGGGGGGAAGTTGGCTCGAGTGCAGCTGCAGAACTAGTTCTGTCAGTGCTAATGGAAAAACATATAACGAATATTTTGTTAATCCATGTTAATCCAACCTTCTTGATTTGTGTTCAAGGCCAGGTTGGATGGGGCTTTGGGCAACCTGGTGTAGTGGAGGGTTTCCCTGCCCATGGCAGGGGGGTTGGAACTAGATGATCTTTGAGGTCCCTTCCAACCCTACCCATTCTATGATTCTATGATTTTTAGAGGTATGGAATGGGAAAAGCACCACCATGGAACAGTCAAGGGTCTAAATTAGGTATAGAACCCAACCAAAAAACCCACACATGCTGCTGGTAGCTTTGCTTTACTGCTTTTGCAGTAGTTTTGGGTTTTCTGGTGGTTTTTTTTTTTGTGGTTTTTGTTTTGTGTGGTTTGTGTTTTTGTGGTTTTGAAGTTTGGGGGGGATTTTTTTGGAGGAGTGTTTGGGATTTTTTTGGGTTTGTCATCTGTTTAAACATTTGAAGTCGCATAGGCCCTTTGGAGTTGCTATTTTATTCCCTTCACCACCACCACAGTCTAGTTGCAATACTTTCTTCCAGTTCAAGCAGAGACCACACCTGCACTGGGCAGCACAGACACAGCAAACCAGTGAGATCAGCCTGCCTTTGCAGCATCCTCCAGCATAAGCCATAAACGGAAAGAGGAGCAGCAGCTGTAGCATCACTGCAGTCAGATGTGAGACCTGCATGAATTTGTCTGTGCCTATAACATAATAAACTGAGCTACATCAGTAAAGAGAACAATCTCCTCTTTAAAAAGATTAGAGATCTCTTTCAAATAAGAAAAAGCATGTACAGAATATCTTCTTCCTGAGAGCTTTTGGCAGAAAAATTAGCATTTACCAGATTTAATTATATCTACGCATAATAGAGCATGGTAGAAATATGAATTCTAATGCAATTATTTTCAGGAAGAGAAGAAGTATCCCTAGTCATTTGCTATATATTTTTAATAGAAGAGATAGGAGGTACATGCTGCAATGCATAAGGCCATCGCCAAGTGGTCTAGTTAAGAAAAAAGCTTCACATCTGTACAACTGCTCAGTAACTGTCCTCAGAGGGTTTTGCCTGTTTCTCAGAAACACAACTCTCCAGTCACTTGCAAACACAAAATACTGACCTGAATGAACCACAGTAACTCCCACATTACTTCCCCAGGGCAAATTATATCTAGTAAGGAAGCTGCAGGTGATTCCCCAAAATTACCAAGAAAGTCCCATCTTCCCTTTTGCTCATCACACCCAGCCGTCTTGCAATGGAGGAGTGGCTTACCCGGGGCAGAGGAGCAAGGCTGTGTTTTTATTTATTTTCTAACATGAACAAAACCTGCTTAGAGATGCAGAGCTGTAGAGCTCATAAAAAAATATCATTTTTGTAATGCTATTCAGGTAGTACTTCCTCTATCTCTACCTCCAGCATCACCAACACAAGAACACCCCATCGTTCTCTTTCACATGCACACTTGAGAACCTTGTTGCAAAGAAACCCCTGCAGATCAGTAATGCCTCAGCTTCTCATGGAAGTAGATCAGTTGCAGCTGTCTTACCATCCAGGCCACTCTCAGCACATACCTCCTAACACTTCTTCAAACACACCAGCAGAATTCCTATTTCTCATTTCCAACACAGCCATCCACAAAAATCCACCTCTGACTTCACTCATACATACACCATAAATTCTCTCACATGATTTGGGTCCAAAGAAGTGACTGCAGAAGCCTGGACTTAAGCACCAAAGAGAACGAGTAGGGCATAAACACGCACTGCCTTTTCCACTTTTTATTTCAAATTTACAACAAATCCACACGGAGAGACCTCCGGTCTATCCAGTCCTTCCTTCCCCCTCCATCCAAGTCACAACAGCCATCTCCTCCTGTGCTCAGATGCTGAAAGTCTCCACTCCTGCGTTCCTAGATTAAAGGTCCAACTCAACTTAGGTAAATCAACACTTTGCTTAAAATAAATGCAACTGTAAAGACTCATATCAGCTTACAATCTCCCTAAGACAAGGACTTGCCTATGAGAGAAAATAGGAACATCCACAAAGGAGCAGTTTTAAGGAAATTTATAGGTAATTAATTGGTGAAGAATGAACAGAAGTTTGTTTCCAAGATTACAACACAGCTATATAAGGAGTCTAACAGCATTGGATACTGCAAATTAGATGTTTCACACACCACTTTGCAGTAGTTAAATGAAGTCAGTGGAGAGTGCCAGCTTTCCCATCAGCAGAAATACACAGTACGACCCTTGCAGTGGACATAGTCATGTCAGTAAAGGAGTTTTGTGTGCTGAGAGCTTGTGCTCACTTCTTACTGGATTAAGGCAGCTTTACATTGATACAACTACTAGAGAACGAGAACATGACTTCAGGAAAAAAGAAGTGCCAATTAATGAAAGTTTGTATCTGCATGACTTCAATATATTCTGAAGTCGAATGTTTTGAGCCATGATCAGTCAGTACTTCAGAAACACACACAAATGACTTGCAAAAGAATTAATTTTTTTTCCACATATCCTCCTAAGAGTATCAGGGTAGCATCAACAAACAGTAAGACATCAATTTTCAAGTAAATAACCAACCTCATGAGTATTTCTCTTCAGTCATACCTGTGTTATGTACTCAGAGGCTATGTCCAAGATGCAGCTTTTCCTATTCAAGTGTAATGCTTTTGATTTCTTCTAATGTGTCTGCAAGCACGCTTTACTTTTTGTGTATTTCCATAACTATAGAATTGACGTATTTGTGAACTGTTCAGAAAAACTCATTTTAGCAACAAGGGAGCAGTAGATAGGCCATAGGCAAATTAGTTATACGACGTAGAAGAAAATTCTGTTTCTCCTTGGAAGTATTACATCCTGATGTGGAATTACTATCTAGAAGGGTATTTTGCTTAGTACCTTGTGAGAAGGATATTATTTTCTAAGTGCCCAAGAGATTTAACAACATGCAATTTTAGTGGGTAACTCAACCGACCAGTTGAACTGCTCTTGTGCTTCCTTCTCTTAAATGCCTTACGAAATCTCCCCATAGGACTGAGATCTCTTCTGGCTTTAGACAGATAAAAGTTGACATGTCTTTATAACTTCTCTAGGCAGTGACAGACACCTCCTCAGAAGAAATTTATCTCACATGTTCTCATACTGATCTCAGGATGTCCTGTGCCTAAGCAAAAATTCACTTTTCTAAACTCACTTATGTACACAGCAAATGTGAAATTTAACTGGACATACTTAACTTCCTCATTTCAGAGAGGCCAAAAGTAAATTAACGAACCCTTCAAATAAGGACCAATTACATATGCTTTTCATATAAGGTACAGCTGTTCTCCACCGCACCCAGTTCATCACTCGTGCTGTTTTTAGTCTTTCCTACAAAATGCTGAGGGGGGAGTCAGGCGTGTTAACTTACTCTGTAATCACAATTGCTTTTACATTCACCCAAGATTTGTTGCACCAACATACCTTCCTCTGATTACAGGGCACGTTAGTTTTACACTCTCAGCTGTGCCTGGACCATAAATACTCTCCAAAAGCACCACATGCCACTCTGTGCTGTTTAGCTCCTATGCCAGAGTTTGGAATGCAAAACAGCAGCAAACAAATACAAAACTCATGCGAATCTTTTTGCTTTTAAAAGGCTTTTGGTTTAAGAAAAACTTCACAACAGGGAGTGCCCTACTACCAAAACTCCAATACACCCCACCCCATTAAGCCACATTCCCATTCTTCTCCTTGTACATATTGAATTTAATTCCACCTGCTGACTCCTGTACAGCCTCTCCAACTAATCCAGGCAGACAACTTATCATAGAATCACAGAACGGTTTGCATTGCAAGGGACCTCAAAGATCACCCAGTTCCAACCCCCCTGCCATGGGCAGGGACACTCTCCACTACATCAGGTTGCTCAAAGCCCCATCCAACCTGGCCTTGAACACTTCCAGGGATGGGGCATCCACGATTTCTCTGGGCAACCTGTTCCAGTGCCTCACCACTCTCAACGTAAAAAATTTCTTCCTTAGATCTAATCTAAATCTCCCCTCTTTCAGTTTAAACCTATTGCCCCTTGTCCTATCGCTACATGCCCTTGTAAAAAGTCCCTTCATTGACCTTTACACAGCAGCCTGCTCAGTAGCTGTCAAGTTGGGATATTGTTGGATTTTAGGAGTCAGCTACTGCTCAAAGGTCCCCAGATCATCTCTCTGAAAAGGAGGAGGAAATTTTCTGCAGCATCTCAATGTATTGCTGTTGAATGTTAATTTACTTTGTGACCTGTAAGGCATCTGGAAGCAGAATATGATTACTGAGATGAGAGACCCTATTGCAATATATCCATCACTATTTGTTGCTGTGGTTACTGTTATCAAAGGCCATAATAAGACACATTATACCAGATTAGGGAGGAAAAAAGAAACTAATGATTGCCCTATCATTTTCCTATCTTCTTCCACAAAAGAGTTCCAACTGGTTTGGAAATTAGTGTTATTAGATCTGACTTGAATGTCAAGAAGCATTTTATCACTCAGCATTGTTATCAATGATAGAGCAGAGAGAGCGTATAACAAACCTCAGTGGGGAGAAAAAAAAAAAAACGTTATTAAGAAAAAGAGCAGAGGCACTTTGTTCAATTTAAAGCTTAGTTATTCCTATGCATAGAGGAGCAGATACACACTGGCCAAAACTGCCCCCATGTTTTTTAATGCATAAAGCAGCACTGGAGGCTGCCCTGCAATCAGGCAATTACTACTGGTGACTTGAACCACTATGTTAAACACTGGAGAGTCAGGTTGGGTAGGTGGTCTCAGACTTGTCTCTTCTCCCATCTCTGCCAAACTAGTACCACAATAGGTGGATACACTTGGCATGTCAACAGCCCTGCTGAGTCCCTGCAGCCACCACCTCCCTCCACAGTGCCAAAAAGTCTAGCGATTTGACTGATAGAGGCCCTCAACCTCAGGGTAGCACAAGGAGAAGTCAAATGTGCAAAATCCTGCTCAACGTGCAACCTTGACCAGGTCTGCAAGAGTAAGGAATGAAGTTATCTATGAACTCTGGAATCTTCTGCTATTTGATAGGGAAGCAACATCAGTGACTCAGAAGTCCTGTTGTCAAGCAACAAGAGGAGGAAAGTGGTTGACTGAAGAAAAGCCTCTGGCATTTTGTGCTGCCTAAAACATTATTTTGTTTTTCCAGGTCATAGCTGAGATGTGACATCTCCTCCCACACTCAGTCCCTCTGAAAAAAAAAAAACACAGACCCACACCCACCCACCACAAACCCACATTCCCACCACCAAACCCACAAGCACCACACCCACAAACACACAAGCCCCAAAACAAACTCCAAACCACACACGCCCCCACACACCCCAACCAGCACACATGCCCCCCACAAACCACACACCCACAAACCCCAAACACCACACATGCCCCCCAGTCAGCACCAAACACACATGCCACACACAACCAGCCCCAAACACACACACACACACAAACTAAACCACAAGCCCTAAACCCAAACGCCGCCACAAACTGCCAGGAATCCACCACACGCCCACAAGCCCCAAACCACACACCGTCCCAAACCCACAAACCACACACCCACCTCAAACCCACATGCCACACACAAGCCCCAAACCCACACGCCCCAAACACCTCCCCCCCCAACACAAACCCCAAACCACACACACGCCCCCCAGAAACCACACACCCGCAAACCACACACACGTCCCCAGCCACACCGCCCCACACGCCCCCCAGCCAGCCCCAAACAAACCCCAAACGCACACACCACACACACAAGCCTCAAACACCAAACCCACAAACGCACATACCACATGCAAACCCCAAACCCGCAAACCCCACATGCACCCACCAAGCACAGAGCCACAAACGCACACACCACACACAAACCACAAACACACAAGCCCCAAACACCAAACCAACAAAACCCCCAAACCCCAAACGCACACGCCACACACACGACCCCAAACGCACACGCCACACACGGACAAGCCCCAAACACCAAACCCACAAACAAAACCACAAACCACCAAACCACCAACACATACACCAGACACCACACAGAAACCACAAACCCACAAGCCCCAAACACCAAACCAACAAACGCACACACCACAAACCCACTAACCACAAACCCACACACCCCCAAACCACAGAACCACAAACGGACAAACGCACACACCCCCAAACGCACATGCACACCCCACACACAAACCAAAAACCCACAAGCCCCAAACACCAAACCCACAAAAAAAACATAAACCACCAAACCAAACACACACCACAAAACCCCAAACGCACACACCACACACGCACCAGCCCCAAACACCAAACCCACAAGCCCACAAACCACCAACACATACACCACACAAACCACCAACGCACACACCACACACAATCCACAAACGCACAAGCCCCAAACACCAAACCAAAACCCACAAACCACAAACCCACTAGCCCCAAACGCACACACCACACACACAACCCACAAACCGCAAAGCCCAAATGCACAAACCACAAACCACCAACACACCACACACAAACCACAAACGCACACACCAGACATAGACCACAGACCCACACACCCCCAAACCACAAATGCACAAACGGACACACCACACACCCCCAAGCACACACAACACACACAAACAAAAAAGCCCCAAACATCAAACCAACAAAACCACAAACCCCAAACGGGCACACCACACACAAACCACAAACGCACAAGCCCCAAACACCAAACCAACAAACAAAACCACAAACCACAAATGCACACACCACACACACAAAAGCCCCAAACCCCAAAACCGCAAACCCACAAACCCCAAACCACCAACACCCAAACGCACACGCTACACCACCAGCAAACCCACATGCCACGCACAAGCCCCAAACACAAACCCCAAAAGCACAAGCCCCAAACAACAAACCAACAAACCCACTAGCCCCAAAGGCACACACCACCCAAGCCCCAAAGGCACACACCACCCAAGCCCCAAAGGCACACACCACCCAAGCCCCAAAGGCACACACCACCCAAGCCCCAAAGGCACACACCACCCAAGCCCCAAAGGCACACACCACCCAAGCCCCAAAGGCACACACCACCCAAGCCCCAAAGGCACACACCACCCAAGCCCCAAAGGCACACACCACCCAAGCCCCAAAGGCACACACCACCCAAGCCCCAAAGGCACACACCACCCAAGCCCCAAAGGCACACACCACCCAAGCCCCAAAGGCACACACCACCCAAGCCCCAAAGGCACACACCACCCAAGCCCCAAAGGCACACACCACCCAAGCCCCAAAAGCACACACCACCCAAGCCCCAAAGGCACACACCACCCAAGCCCCAAACCCACACACCACCCAAGCCCCAAACCCACACACCACCCAAGCCCCAAACCCACACACCACCCAAGCCCCAAACCACCAACACACAAACCGCACACACCACACAAACCCAAACCACAAACGCACAGACCACACAGAAACCACAAAAGCACAAGCCCCAAGCACTAAACCAAACGCACACACCACAAACCCACACCCCATACAACCACAAAAAACTCAAACCGCACACACACAAAACCACAAACAAGCCCCAAACGTCAGACAAGACAAACCACCTTAACAGAACCTAAACTTGTCCTCTAGCCCTTAAAGCCAACCAAGAGCCTACTCCTGAAAAAAACCCCACAAAACCCACCTCAACAGAGCCTAGACATCTAACCTAGCTCTTAAAGCTGCCCCAAGAGAGTCTATTGCTGCAAAACACCACAACCACCACAACCACCACCTCAACACAGCCTAGACATCTAGCCTAGCTCTTAAAGCCGCCCCAAGAGTCTATTTCTGAAAAAAACCCACAAAACCCACAAAACCCACAAAACCCACAAAACCCACAAAACCCACAAAACCCACAAAACCCACAAAACCCACAAAACCCACAAAACCCACAAAACCCACAAAACCCACAAAACCCACAAAACCCACAAAACCCACAAAACCCACAAAACCCACAAAACCCACAAAACCCACAAAACCCACAAAACCCACAAAACCCACAAAACCCACAAAACCCACAAAACCCACAAAACCCACAAAACCCACCTCAACAGAGCCTAGACGTCTAACCTAGCTCTTAAAGCTGCCCCAAGAGAGTCTATTGCTGCAAAACACCACAACCACCACCTCAACACAGCCTAGACGTCTAGCCTAGCTCTTAAAGCCGCCCCAAGAGTCTATTTCAGGAAAAACCCACAAAACCCACAAAACCCCAAAAAACCACCTCAACAGAGCCTAGACGTCTAGTCTAGCTCTGAAAGCCGCCCCAAGAGTCTATTTCTGGAAAAAAACCCACAAAACCCACAAAACCCACAAAACCCACAAAACCCACAAAACCCACAAAACCCACAAAACCCACAAAACCCACAAAACCCACAAAACCCACCTCAACAGAGCCTAGACGTCTAGCCTAGCTCTGAAAGCCGCCCCAAGAGTCTATTTCTGAAAAAAAAACCCACAAACACACACCACAAACACACACCACAAACACACACCACAAACACACACCACAAACACACACCACAAACACACACCACAAACACACACCACAAACACACACCACAAACACACACCACAAACACACACCACAAACACACACCACAAACACACACACAAACACACACCACAAACAGACACCACAAACACACACCACAAACACAACACCACAAACACACACCACAAACACACACCACAAACACACACCACAAACACACACACAACACAAACCACAAACACACACCACAAACACACACCACAAACACACACCACAAACACACACCACAAACACACACCACAAAACACACACCACAAACACACACCACAAACACACACCACAAACACACCCCACAAACACACACCACAAACACACACCACAAACACACACCACAAACACACACCACAAACACACACCACAAACACACACCACAAACACACACCACAAACACACACCCACAAACACACACCACAAAACACACACCACAAACACACACCACAAACACACACCACAAACACACACCACAAACACACACCACAAACACACACCACAAACACACACCACAAACACACACCACAAACACACACCACAAACACACACCACAAACACACACCACAAACAACACCACAACACACACACACAAACACACACCACAAACACACACCACAAACACACACCACAAACACACACCACAAACACACACCACAAACACCACCACAAACACACACCACAAACACACAACCACAAACACACACCACAACACACACCACAAACACACACCACAAACACACACCACAAACACACACCACAAACACACACCACAAACACACACCACAAACACACACCACAAACACACACCACAAACACACACCACAAACACACACCACAAACACACACCACAAACACACACCACAAACACACACCACAAACACACACCACAAACACACACCACAAACACACACCACAACACACACCACAAACACACACCACAAACACACACCACAAACACACACCACAAACACACACCACAAACACACACCACAAACACACACCACAAACACACACCACAAACACACACCACAAACACACACCACAAACACACACCACAAACACACACCACAAACACACACCACAAACACACACCACAAACACACCACAACACACACACACAAACACACCCACAAACACACACCACAAACACACACCACAAACACACACCACAAACACACACCACAAACACACACCACAAACACACACCACAAACACACACCACAAACACACACCACAAACACACACCACAAACACACACCACAAACACACACCACAAACACACACCACAAACACACACCACAAACACACACCACAAACACACACCACAAACACACACCACAAACACACACCACAAACACACACCACAAACACACACCACAAACACACACCACAACACACACCACAACACACACCACAACACCCACCACAAACACACACCACAACACACACCACAAACACACACCACAAACACACACCACAAACACCACCACAAAACACACACAACAAACACACACCACAACACACACCACAAACACACACCACCAACCCACACACCAACACACACCACAAACACACACCACACACACCACCAACCCACACACCACACACACCACCAACGCACACACCACAAACACACACCACAAACACACACCACAAACACACACCACAAACCACCAAACCAAACACACACCACAAACACACACCCCAAACCACCCACCACAAACCACACCACACACACACACCACAAACACCACACACAACCACCCACAAACACACACCACAAAACCCACCACAAACACACACCACAAACACACACCACAAACACACCCCACAAACACACCACCACAACACACACCCCACAAACACACACCACAAACACACACCACAACACACACCACAAACACACACCACAAACACACACCACAAACACACACCACAAACACACACCACAAACACACCCCACAAACACACCCCACAAACACACACCACAAACACACACCACAAACACACACCACAAACACACACCACAAACACAACCACAAACACACCACAAACACACACCACAAACACACACCCACAAACCACACCACAAACACACACCACAAACACACACCACAACACACACCGACAAACACACACCACAAACCCCACCCCCACAACACACACCACAAAACAACACCACAAACACACACCACCAAACCAACCACCACAAAACACACACCACAACACACCACCACAAAGCCACACACACCACAAACAGACACACCACAAACACACACCACAAACACACACCACAAACACACCACCACAAACACACACCCACAAACACACACCACAAACACACACCACAAACACACACCACAAACACACACCACAAACACACACCACAAACACACACCACAAACACACACCACAAACACACACCTCAACAGAGCCTAGACCGTCTAGCCTAGCTCTGAAAGCCGCCCCAAGAGTTTATTTCTGAAAAAAAACACAAACCCCACAAAAACCCCACAAAAACCCCACAAAAACCCCACAAAAACCCCACAAAAACCCCACAAAAACCCCACAAAAACCCCACAAAAACCCCACAAAAACCCCACAAAAACCCCACAAAAACCCCACAAAAACCCCACAAAAACCCCACAAAAACCCCACAAAAACCCCACAAAAACCCCACAAAAACCCCACAAAAACCCCCTCAACAGAGCCTAGACCGTCTAGCCTAGCTCTGAAAGCCGCCCCAAGAGTCTATTTCTGAAAAAAACCACCACAAAATCCACAAAAACCACAAAAACCACAAAAACCACAAAAACCACAAAAACCACAAAAACCACAAAAACCACAAAAACCACAAAAACCACAAAAACCACAAAAACCACAAAAACCACAAAAACCACAAAAACCACAAAAACCACAAAAACCACAAAAACCACAAAAACCACAAAAACCACAAAAACCACAAAAACCACAAAAACCACAAAAACCACAAAAACCACCTCAACAGAGCCTAGTCGTCTAGTCTAGCTCTGAAAGCCACCCCAAGAGTCTATTTCTGAAGAAAACAACCACAAAAACCACAAAAACCACAAAAACCACAAAAACCACAAAAACCACAAAAACCACAAAAACCACAAAAACCACAAAAACCACAAAAACCACAAAAACCACAAAAACCACAAAAACCACAAAAACCACAAAAACCACAAAAACCACAAAAACCACAAAAACCACAAAAACCACAAAAACCACAAAAACCACCTCAACAGAGCCTAGACCGTCTAGCCTAGCTCTGAAAGCCGCCCCAAGAGTCTATTTCTGAAAAAAACCACCACAAAAACCACAAAAACCACAAAAACCACAAAAACCACAAAAACCACAAAAACCACAAAAACCACAAAAACCACAAAAACCACAAAAACCACAAAAACCACAAAAACCACAAAAACCACAAAAACCACCTCAACAGAGCCTAGACCTCTAGCTTAGCTCTGAAAGCCGCCCCAAGAGTCTATTTCTGAAGAAAACAACCACAAAAACCACAAAAACCACAAAAACCACAAAAACCACAAAAACCACAAAAACCACAAAAACCACAAAAACCACAAAAACCACAAAAACCACAAAAACCACAAAAACCACAAAAACCACAAAAACCACAAAAACCACAAAAACCACAAAAACCACAAAAACCACAAAAACCACAAAACCCACAAAAACCACAAAAACCACAAAAACCACCTCAACAGAGCCTAGACGTCTAGTCTAGCTCTGAAAGCGGCCCCAAGTGTCTATTTCTGAAAAAAAACCACAAAAACCACAAAAGCCACAAAAGCCACAAAAGCCACAAAAGCCACAAAAGCCACAAAAGCCACAAAAGCCACAAAAGCCACAAAAACCACAAAAACCACAAAAACCACAAAAACCACAAAAACCACAAAAACCACAAAAACCACAAAAACCACAAAAACCACAAAAACCACAAAAACCACAAAAACCACAAAAACCACAAAAACCACCTCAACAGAGCCTAGACGTCTAGTCTAGCTCTGAAAGCCGCCCCAAGAGTCTATTTCTGAAGAAAACAACCACAAAACCCACAAAACCCACAAAACCCACAAAACCCACAAAACCCACAAAACCCACAAAACCCACAAAACCCACAAAACCCACAAAACCCACAAAACCCACAAAACCCACAAAACCCACAAAACCCACAAAACCCACAAAACCCACAAAACCCACAAAACACACAAAACCCACAAAAGCCAAAAAACCCACAAAACCCACAAAAAACACAAAACCCACAAAAAACACAAAAAACACAAAAAACACAAAAAACACAAAAAACACAAAAAACACCTCAACAGAGCCTAGACCGTCTAGCCTAGCTCTTAAAGCCACCAAGAGTCTGTTTCTGAAAAAACCCACAAAGGCCACAAAGGCCACAAAGGCCACAAAGGCCACAAAGGCCACAAAGGCCACAAAGGCCACAAAGGCCACAAAGGCCACAAAGGCCACAAAGGCCACAAAGGCCACAAAGGCCACAAAGGCCACAAAGGCCACAAAGGCCACCTCAACAGAGCCTAGCCCTTAAAGCCACCGCAAGAGAGTCTATTCCTGCAAAAACCACTAATGCACAAGACACAAACATCAAATCAACACAACCCCAAAACGCACACGCCGCACACCAACCACACACAAGCCTCCAAACTGTCAAGCCTCAAAACCACACACAAACCACACACGCACACACCACACACAATCCACAAACACACAAGCCCCAAACACCAAACCCACAAACAAAACCACAACACCCCTCCCTTCCACACGCGCACGCCCCACCCCCCACAAAAACACACACCCCCAACACCAAACCCGCAAACACAACCACACACCCACAAGCCCCAAACCCACAAACCACACACCCACCCCAAACCCCCCACCCCCAAACGCACACTAGCCACAAACACACTAGCCACAAACGCCCAAGCCACACCCCCGCCCAAGCCACACACAACCAACCACACTCTCCCACAACCACACCCCCCCAAACCCACAAACAAGCCGCAGACCCACAAACCCCAAACCCACAAACCACACGCACATCCCCAACCCACACCCCCACAAACCACACACCACCAAACAACCAAACGCAGAAACCACACACGCCCCAAACCTACACACCCACACCATACACAAGTCCCAAATCCACAAACCCACAAACCACACACAAGCCCCAAACCACAAACCACACACCCACAAGCCCCAAACCCACCAAACCCCAACCACAAACAGCCCCCAAGCCCACAAACCACCCGCCACCCATGCCACCCCCCAACCACACATGAGCCACAACCACAAGCCACACAAACCACATACAAGCCCACACGCCCCCCAAACCCACACACAAACACCCAAACCCACACACAAACACCCCAACATGCCAGTCTCCTCAGCAAGGGTCTCCTACAATTTTTATTTATTTATTTCCATGTGCCAGAAACAAATGACAGGCTCATTCACTGCCAGCTTTTCCTGGGTTGTTTCACAGTTAATATATACATCACGCTTCTGTATACCTTGCTGCTTGGCACACGTGCCCAGCGGTTTATTTTTCAAGCTGCCTAATACTCTTTCTGATGTTTTGGATTAGTGACACACAGTATAGAATTCAGTATTTAAGATTTTAAGTCCTCATGAAACAGTGCTACTGACAGAAGTCTGCCAAGAAAGGCAGTTCAGGTAACATTTTGAAAAAGATTAATCTTAGAATTTTTTTATGTAAAACAGTAGCAGCAACAGACAAGTACGCAAGATTGGAGGGAAAGAGTGAGCCTCAAATAAAGGACACTGCCAAGATTTAGCAATGACCTTAAAGATTCAATACAGCAGGAGAAAATAACCAGAGCATATAATGCCCTGCCACACCCCCACCTTCTGCCAGACTCTATAGGAAGGAAAAGTTATCTTGGAAGACCCTGCTAATGGCTCTCCAACCCTTTACATAGTCAATGCAAT
>NW_028238564.1:0-52375 GCF_009769465.1 Tauraco erythrolophus | reverse complement strand
GAGACGGGAACGGTAATACCGTCACGAACGATTCCCCGGTCACCAGTCGAGCTGGAGAAATGCACAAGAAAAGTTTTCCAGGCGTTCGCGAGAATCAGAGACGGAATATGTTTGGCGAGTGTCCCTTACGGGCGGGGGACAAGATCATGTTAAGCGAAGAGGAAGCAGAAGGATATTGGGGGCCCGGTGTATTTTTGACCACCACCCAGGTGAACCGTGTGAAATATGTTCCTTTGATTCGTGTCAATATGGTGGTAAGGAGCGGGGTGTGCCTATTCAAGAGAAGTGATTATCTTAGTTTTAAGATCTCTGTGAAATGCAAAAACATAAACCTGCGAAAT
The DNA here is from genome assembly GCF_009769465.1 of Tauraco erythrolophus. Taxonomy (NCBI): domain Eukaryota; kingdom Metazoa; phylum Chordata; class Aves; order Musophagiformes; family Musophagidae; genus Tauraco; species Tauraco erythrolophus. The sequence continues at coordinate 52,034 of NW_028238564.1, read as the reverse complement.
GCCTCATGATGCTGCCGACCGCCAGAGTGATACACAGGATGCTCTGTCACTGCAGAGCAGAGCTCTGGTGACAGTTCATCATGATGCAAAACGAGATAAAAGGAAATGGTGAAAAGTAGAGAAGGATGGAGAGCATAAACGCGGGAAGCTCTCTTCAGATGGTCACCTTCCGCTTCAGGATTTTCAGCCATTTAAAATATCCTGTGATAATACTGTTAATAGCTGCAGCTGCTTTAATATTGCTACTGACACTGCTGTACATATGGGTTTGGTGTGTGTAATCTTCAGTGCACAAAGTGTTATATCAATCAGGGAACTTATGCAAGTGAAAGAATTTACTTGATTTATAAAAAAGGGGGGGGGGCTGACAGAGGGAATATAGAAATAGACAAAATCATATAAGAGGGTATATATTAGTTATTGTTTAAATATTAATACTAACAAGTTATTGCTTAAATACGAACTGCTACATTAACTGCTGTATGAATTATGCTTGCCTTGATAAGTTGTGAAGTCCCAGTCCTGCGGCTGCCCAGGGAGGCGGTTGGAGCGAGAGATAAGACAAATGCCAGCAAAGTTGTAACTCATGACCCACACATCTGTAGGGAGGAAGGGAGACAAAAACTAGCCCATGTGGGCAAGATAAGGACTACAACAACATAACATTTGTCTTCAGGCAGTAATAGGTAAGAGACAACCAGATGTCCACTCAAGGACAGACCAGGCTGGAACCGGTTTGGCTCTGCAAAACGCAGCCAAATCGGGAATTTTAGGGAAGAGGTGAAAAGTGCACAGTGAGGAAGACCTACGGCCTTCATCCTGAAGACCCCTGCCCACGACCACAGGAGGCGTGTCGAGGAGGAGCCTGAGGCGGGATCCTGAGGCGGGGATTATGGAAATGATTTCCTGGGAGAGACTGACCTTTTCGGGGGGGCTATGAGTGTGTTTGTATAAATACAAGAAAAACTGCCACGGCGGGTGTGCGTTTTGGTGGAGCGGAGACTCCCGGCGCACCCAGCGCTGTTTGCTTGCTTTTATTCGCCTAATAAATTGTAAACTTTAATTGGAGTTCTGTTTGGGACTCACTCATTTATCACAATTGGGGGCTCGTCCGGGATGGTCTTAGTTCCTGAAATCTGACCTAATTCTAGGAGGGTGCCCCACCATTTACTTTTTGGTGGCTCCTGATCAGGTCGGGTCGGACTGACACCATTCTGAACCTGAATAGAAGCAATCAAAGAATTTTATTTTTATACGAGCTCAGCTACCCCTGCCAGGCCTTCAGTAGTTTTGTTTGCACCGTAATTCTCTGTCGCGCAGACCCCAGCGAAGCCGTATCGGTTCGACTCCGAACGAAGACAGCGGAGCTGTAGAGTGACGCCGTGTGTGGTTGCTGGTGTGCGCTTGGACTGTTTGGTTCGAGGCCCGAACAGAGACGGCCAAGTGCCGTGCGTAACACCGTTCGGTTCGATCCCGACGACAGAGTCGTAGAGGAAGACGACAGGAGGGTGTAAGTATGTAAGGCGTTGATCGTTCGTTGGGTGGGAATACGTTGCCTGTGTTGTGTATGTGTGTGTGTAAAGAGTGTGACTGAGACGGAACGGTAGTTCCGAAGCGAGTGCGGAGGTCTGCTAACCTCGGTGGCCAATCTCCCGCGAGGGACTTGGCTAGGTGGAAAAAGCAGGACCGAAGCGATTCCTATATGACGCGTGGGTGGGTGATAGATCATTACCCCCTGCCAGACACTCGTACCAGCCACCAAGGGCTGTAGGAATTGCCCACACAGAATTGGCCACAGTAAAATTCCTAGATGGGTCAAAACAAGTCAAAGAACCCAGGATCAGGAAAAAGGGAGCAAATTACCAGATATACCGTAGAAAGTCCATTAGGACTAATGATCAGAAATTGGGATGAAAGGGGCCCCAGAAAAGAAAAAGATAAATTAAAATTGGTTCACTACTGCATGATTACATGGCCAAAAGAATCTTTAAAGCCACATGTTTTTTGGCCCGTTTTTGGATCTTTTAAAGACTGGATTTGCCAAGCCTTAAATATATATGTACTTCAAAGGAACCTTTCAGTCAGGAGGAAAGCGAATATGCAAAATTATGGATCAGGACTTCAGGTCCTTTTCAGCCTCAATACTTACATTAAAAACGGATGAGAAATTCGAGGAAAAAAGAGGAGATAAAAGCAAAGAAAAAAAAAGAAAAAAAAGAGACGATAAATGGGAGCCACTGGATAATTTACCGCCACCATATCTTAACAATCCGCCTCCTGTGGTGGTTTCCCCCCCAGTGGCCGCAATATCCCCATCAGAACGGTCTCTACCTCTGCCACCTCCACCGACAGCACCGGAGCTGGAAAAACCCCCGGCTGCTTGTACAAGAAGTAAGATTGCCGTACCCAAGGGAGCCTCTTTATATCCTTTACGAGAGGTCCCTCTCGGAGGCAATCAGGGGGGTATAGGGTTCGTAGCAGTCCCATTAAATACCACAGACGTAAGAAATTTAAAAAAAAAGAAATGGGAACCCTATTGGATAATCCCCTCAAAGTAGCGGAAAAATTGGATCAATTCCTAGGTCCTAATACTTATACTTGGGAAGAAATACAATCCATCTTAGGGATTTTATTTACTGCTGAAGAAAAAGGAATGATTAGACAAGCTGGAACGAGAATTTGGGAAAGACAAAATCAAGCAGGACCCCCGGGAGACCAGAAATGGCCTAATGTGGATCCCCACTGGGATCATCAACAACCCCAGGGGAGACAAAACATGAGGGATCTGAGAACGTTGATCATACAAGGAATAAGGGAAGCGGTTCCCCGAGGGCAAAATATTAATAAAGCATTTAATGAACAACAAGGGAAAGATGAATTTCCAACAGAATGGTTGGAGAGGCTAAGAAAAAGCCTACAAATGTATTCAGGAATTGATCCGAATACAGTGGTCCGGACCGCATTACTTAGAACGCAATTTGTAGCTAAATCCTGGAAGGATATAAGAAAGAAATTAGAGAAATTAGAAGATTGGCAGGAAAGAGGATTAGAGGAATTACTTAGGGAAGCCCAAAAAGTCTATGTTAGAAGAGATGAAGAAAAACAAGCGGCAAAAGCAAAAATCTTTGTAGCAGCAATAAGAGAAAGTCAGAGGGATAAAGCCCTGTCTGGGGAAGTAAAGAGATTAGAAAACATACCCCGGGGGCAGCCACTTGGGAAAAAAATTCACGGTTCCCATTTGTTACTACTGTAACAAGAAGGGACATGTTCAAAAGACTGCCGTAAGCGAGAACAAGATAAAAAAATGTTTAAGGAAGAATAGGGGTGTCAGGGGCTGTACTTTCTAGGGACTTCAACATCAACAGAGCCCTTGATAAAATTAACAGTAGGTCCCCATAAGGAAGAGGTTCTATTTTTAGTAGATACAGGGGCTGAAAAATCAACTATTCAAAAATTGCCAAAAGGAATAGAAAAAGGGAAGAATTGTATGACAGTAATAGGGGCAAAAGGAGAACCTTTTAAAGTACCTGTTTTAAAAGATGTGGAAATAGAAACGGAAAAAAAATTATGCCTGAATGACTTACTTCTGCTCCCTGAAGCAGAGTATAATTTGTTAGGAAGGGATTTGATTTTGAAATTAAATCTGGGCATTAAAAGCCAAGGAGACAAATTGCAAATCAAATTATACACTTTGACACAAGAAGATGAAAAAGCCATTAACCCTTCGGTGTGGTACAAAGGAGGGGACACTGGAAAAGTGGAAATGGACCCTATAAGTGTTCAAATAATAGATCCACATCGCCCGATTAGAATCAAAAAACACCCTATACCCTTGGAGGGTCGAAAAGGGTTAAAACCCGTAGTTGACGGACTTTTAGAAAAACGAACTTTGGAACTATGTATGTCACCTCATAACAAACCCATCCTCTCCGTAAAGAAACCGGGTGGGTCATATAGAATGGTGCAAGACCTGAGAGCTGTAGATCAGCGAACAATCATTAAATTCCCTGTGGTAACAAATCCTTACGCTTTACCGAGTCATACCGCCCCCAAACACCCTTGGTGTAGCGCAATAAATGTGAGAGATGCCTTTGGGGCTGCTCTCGGGATGCCAGACCCAGGAACCATTGTCCCTTGGAGCGGGAGCCCGGCTGCCCGCGGCTGCTCGCGGAGGTGGCGGCGGGGCCGGCGCGGCGCACGGCCCCCCCGGGCCGGGCTGCCGGCGGCCGCGGCCCCTCGGCGGGGCTGGCCCTGCCTGGCGCGGGCCGCGCTCGGCCCGCCCGGGCCCCCATTGCCGCCGGCGGCGGGACGGGGCGGGGGGGGGGCGGCTTTGTGGCGGCCGCGCCTCCCCGTGCGCGGGCGGAGCGGGTCCGGGCCCGTTCGGCTCGGCCCGGCCGGCGCCGGGGGCCGCCGAGCCCGGAGCTGTTAAAACACCTCGGGGGACAAAGGCATTAAGCGATCGCTGCCCTAAAACAATTCGGCTGTAGTGGGATTTACGGAATAACGAAGCAAACTACACAAAGCTGCTTAACTTGCAAAAAGATAAATAAGAAAGTGTTTCGACAAGTGGCTTCGGGAAAAACAAAACAAAACAAAACAAAACAAAACAAAACAAAACAAACTTACAGACCTTTCGAGAGAATACAAGTTAATTTCACTGACCTGCCTAAGGTGGGAAGAACAAAATATTTATTAGTACTAGTAGATCATTTAACACGATGGGTAAAAGCTCACCCTGTAGCACGAGCTGCAGCACAAATGGTGGTAAAAATTTTGTTAAAACACTTGATACCTCGATATGGGATAATCGAGTACATCGATTCTGATCAAGGCACACACTTCACTTTTGAAATAATAAAACTGTTATGTCAATCGTTAGGTATTCAATGGGAGTACCACACTCCGTGGCATCCACGAAGTTCGGGAAAAGTGGGAAGGATGAACAAAACAATAAAAAAACAATTGGCTAAATTAATGAGTGAAACTCAAATGCCTTGGACAAAGTGCTTACCTTTGGCACTTTTAAATATAAGAACAAACCACAGAGTGAAACTTGGATTATCACCATATGAAATGTTATATGGTATGCCTTATTCCCAAGGAATGCCCTTGGGAAATAATGTAATTGAGGATCATAATATCCAAAAATATATAATCATTATTGGAAAAAGATTAAAAGAGTTAAGAGAAATTGGAACGATAGCTCAAACACCGCCTTTAAAGTTTGCAATTCACCAAATAAAACCGGGAGATAAGGTTTGATAAAAACGTGGAAGGAAGAAACCTTATCTTCCCTGTGGGAGGGACCTTTTCTTGTTTCATTAACCACAGAAACAGCTGTAAGAACTGCTGAAAAGGATGGACACGCGTCGTGAGTAAAGAGTCCAGTGAAGGAGTGGAAAATAACATCTGAACCGGGAGGAACTAAGCTAACCATCTGATGAACTTACAGAGACCTCCACTGGAGAAATATAAGCTAAGTTACTGTGGGAATTTCATAGCGGTAACTCCAATAAAGTTTAGCAGGAGGTAATATTCCTACAAGCCTCTGGAGAGGAGTTGGCACTTGTGCCTGATCATTGTTTAAATGATGTTGTTTGTTGTTAGTGTTAAGTGTTCTGCGCGTTTAATATTTACATAATAGTTCAAATTTTTCAGGAGCATTCACTGTGGAGCTACCACTCCCTTCATATAAATAGGGAGTAGGAGCACAAAACTAAGTATAATATACCAATTAAAAAGAGCTAACCTTGTAACCCTGCAGGTGCTAAAAAGGACCACCCCTTCGAGATTTAGGAAGAGGGCAAGACCGGATAGGGAATCAGTGGTGCGGCTTAGAAGGTCTGCCAAGGGCTGCAAACCCCTTCGGGCTGTGACCGCCGACCACTATGGCCCTTACCGGACCTCTTCTAGGCCTATATGGGGTGAGTTTCCTGGACTCAGGCTGCAGCAAACAATTGCAGCCGATGTGTGGTCACTACCAGAAGGGGACGGGTAAGCTCCCAAACCTTGGTATATCATACTGTTTATGAATGCAAAGCTCAGAAAATAGGAAGCTGCATTTATAACCTAACTCAATATGATTTATGCAAAGAAGAAAACAGAACTGTATGCTATGATCCAAAGGAACTCCCTTATCAATATTGGATGGAAGTAACGACAAATTCAAAAGAAGGCAGACTAATTGAAACAAGTAAGGTAATAACCATTTGAGTACTCTGGTATCAATAACTTTGAAGCTGTGATGCTATTGATGACGACCCGTATAGTAATTGTGGTAACATGGGATGGAGAAAATATTGCAATCAAAGTGAAAAATATATCTGTCCCAGACCTAAGTCGTTACCACCTTCTAATTGTTATATCAACAATTGGGATTATCTTGCCAGGAGCTATTACTATTGTGGGGGCGCAGGTTAGACTTGTGCCTGTTGGAGTACAGCTCCCCCATGGCGATGGCCCCAACAATGTAAGGGGACTCAATTAAAAGCAGAAATTAAAAAAGGAACGGTTGTCTCCAATTGTACAGCCCATTCTTGTAATCCAGTTAACTTAACTATTATAAATCCAAAACAACGGAAAGACCAGGACATAAGAATTGGACTGTTAATTTATGGACCTGGGGAAGATCTGGGAGCTGTTTTTACACATAATAATTAAAGAAAAGACAAGGGAATCAATACAGCACAGATTATTATTCAACTCCTTCTATCATGAAATGAAAAAAGGAGTAAAATATGAAATTCCCACAATAACTAAAAATTTATTTGTAAATCTTGCTGAGAATATTGCTAAATCCTTAAATGTAACTAATTGCTATGTTTGTAGAGGAACAAATCAAAGTGAACAATGGCCATGGGAGGCCATGGAAAGCAATATAAGTAATTCCCAAATATGGAAAAAAATAGAAAAGGGAAATAGGAAACAACAATGGGTACTCCACACAAGTATAATTGGAAGGAGTTACTGGCAAAATCTAAAAGGATAACAGAAAACAAGTAGGTAACCTGGAGTGTGAAAGAGGTTACCTATGAAATAAAACTTGAAATAATTGGAATAGTGGGAAAACCCACTGGAAATTAATAATCAATTTAAAAATTGGACCAATGGAACCAATATACCAAATGGTTAGCCAGCTCCTGAAGGTCCTTATTGGATTTGTGACAAATTAGCTTATGCATTTTTGCTGGAAAATTGGACAGGGTCCTGAGTATTAAAAACCGTAAGACCCAGTTTTTTCCTGTTACCCATAAATCGGGGAGAGTGACTGGGAATTCAAGTGTATACAGAAACCGATGAGTTAAAAAGAAGCGCTATAAGCGGAATTTGCAAATTGGAAATTGGAAAGATAATGAATAGCCACCTGAGAGAATCATTGCCTGTTATGATCCAGCTACACGAGCAGAAAATGGATCCTGGGGTTACAGAACTCCAATACATATGCTGAATAGGATAATAAGATTACAAGCAGTGCTAGAAATAATAGAAAACAAAACTGGGGATGCACTTGGATTAATTGCTAAACAACAAACCAAAATAAGAACGGCTCTGTATCAGAATCGCCTAGCCTTGGACTATTTGTTGGCACAAGAGGGAGGCGTATGCGGAAAATTTAATCTTAGTAATTGTTGTTTGGCAATTGATGACGAAGGAAAAGTTATAGATGAACTTGTAAAGGAAATGAAAAAAGTAGCTCATGTCCCAGTTCAAACTTGGAATGGAATCAATCTAGGAGAATTAGGAGGATTTTTTGGAAATTTCGTGAATGGTGATTGGCTAACCAAAATTGGAATAGTTATACTAGGAACATTCGGAGGATTGTTAATAATTCCATGTTTGATACCTTGTGTCATTAGGCTAGTACATTCGGCTATACAGGGAATGCAGATATCTGCAGTACCTGTTAATTCGGAATCACAAAAAGGAAAAACTCATTCCCTGTTAGTAATAAAAACAAGGGAAGCCAAGGGACCGACACCCATTCAGCAAGTGCTGACACAATTGGAAACAAAAACACGAATCAATACCATCAAAAAAGAAAATGAGGGATTGTGAAATATGTTCATCTGATTCGTGTCAATATGGTGGTAAGGAGCGGGGTGTGCCTGTTCAAGAGAAGTGATTGTCTTGGTTTGAGATCTCTGTGAAATGCAAAGACATAGGCCGGCAAAATTCCTCATGATGCTGCCGACCACCAGAGTGACACACAGGATGCTCTGGCACTGCAGAGCAGAGAGCTCTGGTGACAGTTCATCATGATGCAAAACGAGATAAAAGGAAATGGTGAAAAGTAGAGAAGGATGGAGAGCATAAACGCTGGGAAGCTCTCTTCAGATAGTCACCTTCAGCTTCAGGATTTTTCAGCCATTTAAAATATCCTGTGACAATACTGTTAATAGCTGCAGCTGCTTTAATATTGCTACTGACACTGCTGTACATATGGGTTTGGCGTTTGTATTTTCAGTGCACAAAGTGTTATATCAATCAGGAAACTTATGCAAGTGAAAGAATTTACTTGATTTAATAAAAGGGGGGGGGCTGACAGGGAATATAGAAATAGACAAAATCATATAAGAGGGTATATATTAGTTATTGTTTAAATATTAAATACTAACAAGTTATTGCTTAAATACTAACTGCTACATTAACTGCTGTATGAATTACTGCTTGCCTTGATTAAGTTGTGAAGTCCCAGTCCCTGCTGGCTGCCCAGGGAGGAGGTTGGTGAGAGAGATAAGACAAATGCCAGCAAAGTCGTAACTCATGACCCACACATCTGTAGGGAGGAAGGGAGACAAAAACTAGCCTATGTGGGCAAGATAAGGACTAACAAGAACTAACATTTGTCTTCAGGCAGTAATAGGTAAGAGACAACCAGATGTCCACTCAAGGACAGGACCAGGCTGGAACCGGTTTGGCTCTGCAAACGCAGCCAAATCGGGAATTTTAGAGAAGAGGTGAAAAGTGCACAGTGAGGAAGACCTACTCACCTATAAATCATTCCAATCAGGAATACCTTACCAACATTCAAATGAAGATGGGAAGGGGCAAGGGGGTCCCAAGCAGCGTAACTGGTGTCTGTGATGATTCCCTCAGCTTCTTAAAACAAAATACGGAAAAATGCAGTAGCTGGGTGAGGAGGTATCCATGGTTCCTTGGTTAAAACAACACGTAGAAAGATCCAGTAATTTCCTAGCGAGGTCTCTAGAGTTACTCATTAACCTGAACAATTCCAACTTGTGCATTTTACTCTTCGGTTTTCTGACTTTTACTCCGGTTTTTTCCGGAGCTGCTGCTGCTTTTCCTTCCGTCCCGGCCAAGAAAGGCTTTTCCGCGGCGGCTGCCGGGGCTGCCCGGCGCGGCCGCCCCCGCCCGCCGAGCGACTCGCCTTCCCGGGGCCGGCGGCCGCGGCCGCGCTCCGCTCCGGTCGCTGCGGGGCTTCCGGGGGTCGATTTCCCTGCGGGTCGCGGCGTTTGGAGCCGGGATGGCGCTCGCTGCAGCGAGAGGAGAGACCTGGGGGTCTGGAAGGGGCTTTCCGGAGGGGTTTGGGTTCTTGCTCAGGCCCGTCATTTCAGGCGGACGCTTCGCTTTCAGCGATGCCGCCCCCGCAGCTTTCCGGCTGCAGGAATTTTCTCCCTTTGATCCCGCTGGATTCTCTTTCGGGCTGCGGAGCTCCACTCGCACCCACCTGCCTGCTGCATGCGTGCGAGAGAGATTTCTTTCTCTTTTTTAAAAATGGTTTTTTTATTACAAATACCAAAATTATTATTTTTTAAAAAAGACCAAAACCATTTTCCTTTTTTCTGCTACTGTTTTTTTCTTTTTTCATTGCTGTTATTATTGATTTCTCGGAAAGATGCCCTTAATTCAGCTGGCTGCTACCATCACATTAATTTTAAGGCAGACTGCTAATGTGAGCTGTTTATTCCATGCACGATTGAAGACACTGCCATACCGCCTATAATAATACAAAAATACTGTTATGATTACTAAGAGAGTGTGGTAAAAGACTGAAGGCGTTTAGTCACTTGGTATTGATAAGGTTTCAAATATGTTGGCTAGAGTTTGGTGTTTAAAAAAAAAAAAAAAGAAAAAGAATAATTGTTATTAAATCTCACCACTCTCCCGAACACGCTGCGTTGTAGCAGGGCAACTGGGCGATTGTTTTAGGGGGCGCTGGCACCTCTCTCCAGGCACTCTGTTTTCTGTATGTTTCTTTCGCCTGCATTGGCTCAGTTATGTGTATTTGCTGTAGCACAGGGTAGGCAGGGACAATCCAGAGGAAGAAGAAAGCTGGGAGATGGAAATTCAAAGCCCTAGGATTAGCAATAAAAAATTCTCAGTTTGTTTTGTTGTGTTTCTTCAGAAATCCCTTTGCACACACAAGGCGCTTTGAGTGAGCTCACTGTCTCCTGGTATGTAGAAAAGTATTTTGCCGTTGCTCAGCCAACGCTAATGTATTTATTATTCCTCTGATACTAGATCAGGCTTAAAGTTTTGTAATGCTTTCTTTACCATTTCTTTGTTTATTTATTTTAATGAACACCCATGAGCCAGAGTCTGAATACAGACCTGTTGTTTTACTCATGCTTGGCAGGAAAGACTTCAAAAGAAAATGTCTTTTATTTTTCTCAAGGTGCTAAACTCTTAACTTATTTAAATGACAGTATTATTTCTTCTTCTTTCCAGATATTCGTGTGCAAAGATATTGGAGCATTTAGCACTTTGCAAAATGAACTTTTTTAAGCATTATTTTATATCATGGTGGTAACACAAAACCGGGCACTGTGAGAATCTTATTTCATCACTGCTTCAGTTCACTCCAGAAAATAATGCATCCAATCATTGCTAGCATTGTTTATGAATTACTAAATTTGAAATTAATGAATATTTTAAAAAACAATGCTTCCTGAGAAGGGCTCAAAAAAGAACCAATTGAACGACATGTCCATGTATGACGTTGGAGGTACAAGACCAATTTGACCATAGAAACCTGGAAATACCAAAAAGTGAAAACAAAGTTATTTTTCCTCTAGCTAATTCTAGTGAGACCAAGGATGGGTGTACCATTCTATAGTCATCCAGTGGAAAAAATGCAGGAAAACAGATAAGCTAATTCCCCATGTATACCTAAGGATATTCAACCTGTTGCCTGCGTACAAGAAACAAGAAGAAACTAAATTATTTAATCATACTCCAAAATTCCAAATGGAACAAGATTCTTCAGAAAGAGAGGTCTAATCAATAGATGACAATTGTGCTAGTTAACACCAGCCCAATCAAATCTTCCACATCCTGTAGAAGGGGATAAAGTGCACGAAGGGTGTGTTAGGAAAGGCAGTCTGGGCTAGTCCTGCCTCAGGCAAATCCATCCTTGGGCTTGCTTTTGCCCAAGGACCTGGGTGCACTTGGTTGGTGATGCGGAAAGATGGGGAAGTCCAATGTGTACCTCAGGGGATTTGATTTTGGGAGAGAATAGCCCGTGAATTCAGTTGTATATGTTAGTTGCTAAATAACCCCGCTGCTGTATGTCATCGCTATTACCGTTGCTACGTGCTCTACCAATGGTATTAAAGCAAGAATCACCCAAAGGAAGGAAGGATGGACTTTGACGCAACTGAGCAAAGTGCAGCGATGATGGAAATAGAACTGGCTTCGGCAACTGGTGTCCAGCAGCTTCCTTGAGATTGACATCTTCAGCCCATGGACATGGATCATGCCTGATGCACCAGTCGCGAGCTCTGGATGCAGCGTGTGACAGTCTAAAACCGCACATCATCTCTCCTGCCCTGTTATGACAGATGGAGCCTCAAAGTCATGGATTACATGAACTCAGCAGACATGTTAGAGGGATGGCCCGCAGACTAAGTCAATGATACCTCTGCGTGTGTGTGTATATAGATATAAAAGACAGGAAAAGTGATGGTGGTTAATTGGAAAATGTATTATTTGGACATAACACAGATGGTATCGAATGTGTGGATGATGTGCTGGGTTTATGTGGTGAGATTTTGGAAGCAGGGGAGGGGCTGCACAGATAGTCCTCATAAGGAGCTGCGAGAAGCTTCCCCAGCTCCAAAACTGGTCAAACTGGTCTCCGGCCAGGTCAGATCCCCCTGCTCTGGCCAGGGCCAAGCCAATCACTCCTCTTCAAATGCCCTTTTTTAAGAAGGGGGCAAAGGAATCTGAATGAGCAGGACTTGCAGTGAAGTGCTGGGCCACCACCACTCAACTGGAGATGGCCACAATGGCACAGTGTGGAGAGCTCCAAGGCGCCCCGCTCCCAGGGTGCCCGCTGGGTGCAGTTCATCCGGTCGGGACTGTCGGAGTTCTTTGGTCCGTTTGTGCACGGTGCAGATGCAGCGGAGAGAGGACTGAGACCTGAGAGAAACGGCTATGCAGACACCAAGGATGGCGAAGATGGAGCGGGAGGCGTTGCCAGAGGTGGGATTGCCCTTAGCCCGCAGTGAGGCGGCAGCAGCCCCCTGCAGCCGGGACAGACTCAGTGGGGCACAGACCCACCACAGCCTGGGAAGAAGCCCACGCTGGAGCAGACATGGCTGAGCCTAATGGAGTTCTTAGAGGATTGTCTCTGTGGGAAGGACCCCTACGCTGCTGGAGACTGACAGTGAAGCAGAAATGCATCTGTAGTCCAGGAGAAGGGACTCCACACCAGAGCGGGTGGCTGTGCCCTAAGCAGCTGTGATTACGTGGAAAAGCCCACCCTGGAGCAATCTGATGAGTAAAGATTGCATCCTGTGGGAAGGACTCATTTTGGAGCAGTTCGTAGACTATTTTCCTATGAGGAGGGGTCCCACTTTGGAACTGGGAAAGAGTGTGAGGAGTCCTCTCCCTCTAAGGGAGGAGTGACAGAAACAACATGTGACAAACTGATCTGCAACCGCCCTGTCCTGGGTATGGCTGGGCTAGAGTGAACTTTTTCGCGGGAAGCTGGGAGGGGGCACAGCGCAGGCAGCTGCCCCAGCCTGGCCAGGGGCTGTTCCATACCATGGGGTGTCATGCTCAGAGTACAGACTCGGGGAGCTAGCCCGGGGAGGGGTGTTCACATTGCGGGTCTGGGGTGGGATGAGTTCTGGGTTCTGTGTGGTGAGCAGTTGTAGGAGTCGTTTTCTACTGTTCTTGTAATAGTATTATTGTAGTTATTATCCCTTCCCGTTTTTCTTGTATTGTTCTATTAAATTGCCCTTATCCCAACCCACCAGTTTTGCCCTTTCTGCCCGATTTTCCCCTCCCCACCCCACGGAGGAGGAGGAGTGAGCAGCGGCGTGGCAGCCTGGCTGCCGGCTGGGCTGAACCGCGACACTCCTTGTGTCCTTGAAGGGCTGCTTCCCTTCACACTTAAGTCACCTCCAGATGCTGAGGGTTCATGTTTTATCTCCAGTTGCCTTGTCAATGGCCCTTCCCTCGGCAGGGATCCCACATCAGCTGCCTGGCTTTCCTACCCTGGGGAAGGGAAGGTGCTTTTAAGATCTGGCTTTGTTTCTCGTTGTCCTCTCTGAAGTTAACGAATTAAATTGGTTTGTCCCCAAGCCGAGTCCGTTTTGCCCAGGACAGAGGTCAGTGGGTGATCCCTCCCTGTTCTTGTCTGGACCCTCAGGCCTTTTGTGACATTCTTGTCTTCACCCCACGGGGAGGGAGGAGTGGGCGAGCGGCTGGGTGGTAGCTTAGGTGCCATCTGGGCTAAACCACAACAATATGGCATGGTACCAAGCTGAAGCAAAGGTGTGACACAGTAAGACCCAGAAAGCACGGGATCGTGGCAGTTGACAAAATCAGTCGTTTGGACAAGTGACTGAGTGATGCTGCCTAGTTCAGACTTTCACTTGATCTGCTCTCCAGCCAAAGGTAGGAGAAAGGATCAGGCTGTCCAAATGGCCCGTTTCTACCATCACGATGCTTGAATCTGCCTTTTGGTGTTGCCTGGGCCAGGCACCAGCTCCCCTCCAATGCTGTACCGCCCCTCCGGCTCAGCTGGAGCCGACGGGTTCCCTGCAGAAGGGGCTGTGCCCCCTGAGCAGCAGCATGGCAACGGGAAAGTGGGCTCCTTTCCAGCTGGGGCTCTTGCTGAAAAAATACACGACCACTTTCATTTTCCATTTCTCGTGCAATTTGTCTAACTGGGCTCACAGTTGGGACTGAGTAAATGGTTGTTTCTGTGTGAGCAGCTGAAGTATCCGAGTTTGGCCTATGTTCAGCTACAAAGAGGTTAAAATATTGAGAGAAATCAGCAAAGAACCCACCTGAACACTCTCAGTAGCCCATGTCAGCCTGGCCCCGGCCAGCCCCAGCCTGGACACGGTGCCCGGGTGCAGTCTCTCCCGGGCCTGGTGGCGCGGAGGAACGCCCGCCCTGCGGTGCTGCCTGTGCCCGTGCTGCCCACGCACACTGGAGTGGGCTTTGTGAACCTCGTCAGGTGTCCAGAGGTCAAGAGCAAGGTCCTGCCCCTGGGCAGGGGTGATGCCACCCTAAATCAAGGAGGTATTTTGTCAGTTCCACTCCATGAGTTTCAGTCTCATGTAAGGGCGGGGGCAGGGGGCAGGAATTGGATATCTGCTCCTCGAGTAGATTAATTAGACCTCCCCTAATTAGAAACAGCTCACACTGCTGCAGTTGCCCAGTCTGCTTCTCCATAGCTCCACTCTGAAGCTGTCCCTAACTGCCCTTCCCTCCATTTACTGCTTATTAACTGGTTGAGGCAGTTGTTGCTTCTGGAGCTCTTAATCGAGGTACAGCAGCCAACATTTAAATTCCTTGTATGTGTTTGTGCCAGAGTTATTCATCAGACAAAAGACAAGACACCAAATCTTGGAAACAGAGGACAAAAGAGGGGAAAAAAGCCAGATACAGGAAAGGTATGTGGGTTCTTTGTCACATATACTTACATAACTTCACGTAACTGTTGCCATGGGAACGTTACGCAGGGTACACTTATGGTTTGGCTTTATGGTGTTCTCCATGTACCAAAATATTATGCTAAGCATTTAGCAAAAATTTAACCTTACTCCTGTCTTTGTTTTAGTGTAACACACAGGAAAAAGCTACTGCTGAGCTTCCAACCTGTTGCCTGGTTTTGGAAGCTTTTAACTTCAAAGGAGAAAGCCTTCTGCATTCTTGTCTGGGCAGCTGAAGTCCCAAGTTACTTATCTTCTCTGGGTCACACCAACAGCATCTTCTTACCTACCACTGAAAGGAAGATCTGATTTCTTGCGTATCAAACACACTCTGAAAGCTGTCAATTCACATGACATATTGCATGTTAAATAACTCAAGTAAAAAGTAAAAATCCATTTAACTTTGCTGTATTTATATACTATATAAATTTACATGCTATATATTACAGTGGGGCAAGTGCTTTTTGTCTTTAAAACAAAACAAAGATCAACTTTAGACATCTGTGAACAACACAGCTTGTATAAACCACACATTATTGAGATGAACTGTATTTAATACAGCTTCTCCACTTATCTCCTGATGCAGGACCAGTGAATAATAAATGCATCACAGTTTGATAGCATTTAATAATAAAAATAAAAATCACAGTATGAATTTGTCTGTAACTAGACACTTTAGGCAGACAAAACAGGCAACTGAGACTTAAGTGACAGTATGTTGCGACGGAGGGAAGACCAGGACGCTCAATATGAGTGATCAACAGGCTTCGTCTTTATTGCCAAACAATACTACCTTTATAATCACTTTAATTAGCTCATGCATATTGCAAAAGGAAAGCTCATGATTGGTTGATATATTTAAAATCAATCTCTCCCCTGGCTCCTATCTGTGGTTACCTTCTTCCTCCCTTCTGCTGTGCCTTATCTGTCCGCAAGCATCCTGTTTGTTTGTAGACATCTGGAAAACAGGATGTTCTATCTCATCGGCAATTAAACTAGCTGAGTGCTTTGTTTCCCAAGGTCTTGTTTAGCTAGCTGGCCAATGTCTGCGTGACCTCTCTCAGTTAACCATTCTTCCACAATTCCCCCGTTTTTATTTCGCACAACATATGCTCGAGTGGTTGTTTTTAGAAAGAGAGCCTTAATACAAGAAAGGGTGCAACCTACACAAGGAGTACTATTATTATTATAACAAGGATCATTACTCCTGTTTGTAAAAGGCCTTTGATCCATCCGCTTAACCCCATCCAATTTCCTAACGCGTCTAATCCAAAAAGTCCGGTGTCCTGTTTGATTTTTTGGAAGTGTTGTACGAGGTCTTGAATTTCTTTGTGAATAGATTTAGAATGATCGTTCAGATCCATGCAACACATACCATCAAAGTCCTGACACCCATTGCCCATGGGCTAGTAATAAGAAATCTACTGCAGCTCTGTTCTGCAGCACTGCATGCTGCACTTCAGAGAGATCTTGAGCAAGGAGTGAAAGGACTCTGCTGGTCGCATTTGCTTGCTTAACTACCCAGCACGTCAATTTGTTTATATTATTATGTGCTCTGGCGGCAGCTATACCTGGGGCAAAAATTGAGGCAAATATGGTTTCCCATGCATTCCACAATTCGACTCCATCATTACAGTCGGAAGATAAAGTTTCAGTGGCGTCCCTTTTATAGCGGTACCTGTGTGTTGCGTTAGGGTGCCGCAGTGGAGCTCCCAGACTGAGTTGCCCAAATGTGCACAGTCCCCCTCGCGGGTATGTGGGGATGCCTGACCAGGCGCGATTGCCACATATAAAAAATACCCTTGTGGAAGGCGCCGGGGTGAGAATGTGCCAAAGGCAGGGTGGGTTTTGTTAAGAACCACTGTTTGGCACCAGGTGGTTTGCCATTGTGTCTCATTACCAATAGGAGACAGAATGGTTGGTGCAGTTTTATTGTTTGAATCTGCACCTCTCCCAATATATATACAGAAGCCAGCATTGAGCGAGTCTACCAGATCAATCTCTTGGGGTTCTGGGCCTACCGGGAGTCTCCAAACCCAATCATCATACTTTTCAAATATGCTTTTAAGATTCTGGTTGAAAGAACTAAACTTCGTGGAATTTTTATATTATATTGTTTTCTTAGTTCCGACATGGAGTGGTTAAAGGGCTCAAGGCTCCCATTTAGTGGTACACCTATCAGGCAAGTTACAAAAGGAGAAGAGGGGCTTGCTAAGCTTGCGCAAAAAACTAGTCGTATTAAGTGAGCGGGCTAAGGTGACCCAGAGATTTTCTCTTGGATCAAAAATACTATTTTGAAGCGTATAAATGTTGCATGTTATTAGGCAAATAAGATATAATTGGCTTACCAACGACGCCATTTCTTTCGTTTCCACTTAAACCGTTTCGCACACTTTAACTTTGTCTGTTCCCACTCCTCTTTCTCAACTGACCAAGAGGCGGGCACCAAGCACTCTCTGCTACACTCTTTTTGCAAGAGTAGCAATTCCCGAGCTTGGTTACGTACTATGTGGTACCAATTATGGCAACTAACCCAATAATTGCGGGTATCTGGTAACTCGTGTCCTGTAACCAACAAAATCCTACTTGCTCTTTCTTCCTCTACTAAACACTGTTCACACCAACGTTGGGCTCGAAACAGCCGACACCACCACTTCCGTTCACAGGTGTAGCATACGCACAGAAACCCAAGGGTCACAGGTGGCACAGACGTGGCATTTGATTTGTGCCTTTGGCGTCTCAAGGGGTAAGGTCATCTACGGGGGTCCCGGACTGTTGACTTCCGAGGCTTCCAGCAGCTCGCACCGCAGGCTTTACCCAGCGACTCGGAACCCAGATGTTTACCTGTGGCGGTAGAAACACATACATAACCACATCCTAGATATATCACTTTTACCGGGCCTAACCATTGACCTGTGAGTGCGTCTTTATAAAAGACCTTCATGTCTAACGGTTTGGGTGGTTTGTCTTGAGAATAGTGTTTGACCACAGGGGGGTCATTACTTTCCCCAAATATGCATAAATGATTTAAGACAAAGAGTGCCTTCTGTACCCGTTCTCTAACATCTACAACATCCTTGAACTTTGTCAGATACCGCTTGATCGTCCCATTTGCTGTTTCTACAATTGCCTGCCCTGTAGGGGAGTGGGGGATGCCGGTAGTATGGGTAATGTTCCACATTTGCATAAAGTCTGTCAAAGACTTACTGCTATACGCGGGACCATTATCCGTCTTAACTACTTTTGGTACCCCCAACACTGCAAAGCAGCTGGTTAGGTGTCGCTTGACATCCCGTACCTTTTCTCCCGGCTGCGGAGTAGCCCAAATCATGTGACTGTATGTGTCTACTGTCACGTGCAAGTACTTTAGCCGGCCTAATTCAGAAACATGGGTAACATCCTTCTGCCAAATTTCATTAGATTTCAAACCTTTGGGGTTAACTCCGCATCCGAGTCCCAGGCCGGAATTGTGATAGCTACAGATAGGACAAGCTTTAACAATGGCTCGAGCTGCTTCTATAGATAACTTATAAGCTCGGCTAGGCCCTTTGCATTTGGTGGAAAATAGGGTGTGCTTCTCGAGCCCGAGAATGCGGGGACAGAGGAGCCTCAATACGTTTGTTACGAGGCGATCTGCTCTAGTGTTGCCTTCCCCGAGGCCCTCTTCCCACTGGTGACTCCGTATATGTATAACGGCATAAGGAGCAGTTCTGTGTGCGATCGCTAGCTGCATGCTGACTAGCAGTTCCGTTAGGCGTCGATTTTTTGATTCTCGCAGCGCGGCATCTTCTATGGCGGAGGGCTACGCCGACGACATAAAGAGAGTCTGAGACGATATTCAATGGTGTGTCCCTCCAACGGATAAATGCCCATACCACTGCGAAAAGTTCCAAGGTTTGTAAAGAGTCATCTGGTTGAGCTTGCAAAATTTGATGTTTCCATTCTTGATTTTCTTTCCAAGTGATCGCAGCCGTCCGAGACCGACGACCAGCGTCAGTGAAGGCTGTGAGGGCATTGGCAATAGGATGTTTAGACCGTTTCGGCTTAGTTATCCATCCCACATTTTCCATCCATGAGAGGATGGGTGACGGCAGTGGTTTTGTCACTATTTCAGCTCCGTCGCAAAGTAGGGCTGTTTGAAGATCTTCAGAGTTCTGCAGATACCACTCTAAGTCTGTCTGCTTTATGGGTACCCAGATCGTTTTTGGCGGGGCGCCTTCCACTTGCAAGATACGGCGCCGGCCTCTTTTGATTAATTCCGCTAGCGTAGCTACCTTCTCTTGTATCGTACGCCTTGGCTGCAACGGAGGAGCGACCCACTCCAACACCACGGTGGTCCCTCCTTTCTCCCCCGTTTTTATTTTTTGCTGGGTTAAGGCTGCCATTAAATATTGGTCCCCACAGAGAATGGTTAGATCAATAGGCAGGTCCTCAAGGCATCGATGGGTAGAGCGGGTGGTAATCAGAGTTGCTATCTGTTGTAGGACCATGTTTTGCTGTGCAGTGAGTTGAACAGGTGTCGCAGGATCAGTTCCTTTTAACAGTGGACGTAGCTGGTTTAGCAACTCATTAGGAATACCAACTACTGGTCTTAGCCATTGCAGGTCGCCCAGTAACCGTTGGGCATCATTAAGTGTTTGAATGTCCATGTGTATTGACAGCTTCTGCGGTTGAATCATAGTATCAGTGATTTGCCAGCCTAAGTACTTCCATGGGCTGCTTTCTTGCACTTTTCTGGAGCTATTATTAAGCCCATCTTCCCAAGTTGTTCGGTCAGCTCTTGTTTCTGTTGGGGTAGAAAAGGAGTTGATTGAGCTAACAATATGTCGTCCATATAATGATAGATCAACGTTTGAGACCATGACTTTCGCAAAGGTTGGAGAGCTGCATCCACGTAGAGCTGGCAAAGCGTGGGTGAGTTACGCATTCCTTGAGGAAGGACTGTCCATTCCAAAACGTTGATCTGGCCCTTCGCGATTAATTGTTGGTAAGGTGAAAGCAAATCTCTGTCTGTCGTCCTCATGAAGAGCAATGGTGAAGAAGCAGTCCTTTAAGTCCACAATGAGCAGGTGCCATTTTTCAGGTATCATTGCAGGATTAGGTAGGCCTGGTTGTAGCGCTCCCATGTCATGCATTTGTTTGTTAACTGCTCGTAGGTCATGGAGCAGCCGATACTTTCCAGACTTCTTTTTTATAACAAATATGGGGGTGTTCCAAGGACTTGTTGACAGCCGAAGGTGTCCTTGATCAAATTGTTCTTGCACCAATTTGTGGGCTTGCTCTAGACTTTCCCTTTTCAGTGGCCATTGTTCTATCCACACTGGTTCTCCTGTTTTCCATCGGAGTGGGATCGGGAAAGTCCAAACAATGGCCACTCCTAAAAATCCGAGGTCAGGACCATCCCCATTTGTGCCAGAATGTCCCGGCCCACTAGTGCGTGGACTCCCTCTGGGAGGGGTATAATTGAGACGCAGCAGGCGATGATTTTGTCCCCTATTTTCCATTGTAGGAGGGGTGATCTACGAGCGAGAGTCAAACCCCGACACCCGCCACTGTGGTATCAGAGGCATAGGTGGGCCATTCAGATGGCCATTTGTGGGAGCTGATGATTGAGACGTCGGCGCCGGTGTCTAACAGTGCCATGAGTGACAGGGTCCTGGTTGTCATAGTGCACTGTAACTGATTGCCGTGGTCGCTGTTGCAGATCCACAGTCAGCAGGGCTGCCTGGCCCGTTGATCCGAACCCACCTTGTCCTCGGGGTTGTTCTTGCAGCGGTGTCAGAGTCTCAGCAAGTTGTGGTAAAGGAATTAACTGCGCCACTCTCGAGCCTTTCGGGACATAGAGCGGTGGAAACAGAGTTTGAGCCATGATTTGAATTTCTCCATGAAAGTCTTTGTCAATAAGTCCCACTAATACATTAAGTCCCTTCATGGTGGCAGAGGATCGCCCTATAAGTAACGCTCCGGTGGGTTGTCCGTGGATATAGATAGGTCCCTGGGTGCCGGTAGCAATCTTGACCAGTTTAGAGTCCATCAATATACAGCCTATTGCTGTTGCAAGGTCCAGTCCGAGGCTGCCGCTGGTTGCGGGTCAGAGAGAAAAGGATTGCAGGTTGCTGGATAGGCGGCCGCTTTTGTGTCGTCGCGGGGCGGTTCCTCCCGCTGGATCGTCCGTTTCCCGAGTTGGAGCGACGACAAGCAGCATCATTGTGAGTATCCGATCGACAATTCCTGCACCATACAGGGTTGGTTCCGCAATCTTTCCTCATGTGTCCGGCAACTCCGCAACGGAAGCATTGAAGACGGAAGGGGGCGCGGTTGTTTAATCGCTGCGCTGAGGTTTGCAAAGGAGCAAGGGCTGCAAGAACTTGGCTCTGAGTAGCCTGCGCTTGTTCGCGTAAGCTGACTCCGAGCTCCTTAATTGCCTCAGCCAACATAGCTTGTGGCCCTACTGGTACCTGAGCCGTTCTTTCTAATCCCTCCTCAATGGTTCATGTTCCTGGTAATGTGGCTAAGATGTTACGTGTGGTTGGATTACAATTCTGTATGGCACACTGCTTCAATATAGTACCCTTAAGATAATCGGGCACTCCTGCTGCTTGTATCGCATTTGCGACACGATCGATAAAGGTTCCGAAAGGTTCTTCCCTCCCTTGTTTAATACCCATATAAGAGGGAATTCCTCCCGGCTCCCTAATACGATCAAGAGCAAGTCTGGCCAGTCGCATTGATTCTTTTGCTTTATCTGGTCCCAGCAGTGCCTGCGCTTCGGCTCGGAAATAAGGTCCCAGACCCATCAGTTCGTGGAGAGTAACTCCATGTAACGGGTCTCCTGGTTGTCTAACTACTGCCACTGACTCCTGACAGGCAGCCTGCCAATGGGCATTAAACAGGAGCTGCTGGTGTTGAGTCAGAATCAGTTTCATTATGCTACGAATATCGCTTGGGAGTAAAACATTGGTTCCCCAAATATAATCTAACATTTGTCGAGTAGGTTCCCCTTTTATGCCTGATTCACTCACCGTGGCCCGCAATTGAGTCAATAATTTCCAATCTAGATTAGTGAGAGCTACGTTAATGTTGCCCTGGGCATCCGGTGGTGAATACAGCGCGGGAAAGGCTTCTTGAACAATGCCTGTGGCAACTTCTCGCTCGCCGTCAAGAAGGGCATTCTCTGCGATCTGCTGCCACAGTTGCTGCCGCTCATTAGCTATTTTCTCTCCATCCGGAGAGGGGTTGGCGCTGTCTTTGCTTGGCGGGTGCTTGTCCTGTCCCTCCTCAGATTTCCCTTCCTCCCCCGATGGGGGGGCTGATGGATCAGAGTCAAGAGACGGTGGAGGTTGACTCCATGTCTCCGTGGAACCCTTGGGGATTACTAACGACCGCACTGAGGGGGGTAAAGGGCATTCACTCGCCTGATTACCAATATTTTCTCCTGGGGAAGCAACGGCAGAGCCAGACCCAGTGGGATCATTCAGCCTCGCCGAAGCTGCTGCGGCAGCTTTTTGCTCTGCCCGATGTTGTAAGAGAGCATTAAAAACTGCGTGCCAAGGTTTCATAAGTTTTTTCGCTGTTTTGTTATCTTTTATAACTTCCTCAAACAATTTATCACCGAAATTGCGCCACTCTGATTGGTCGAAAACTGTATCTGGATTTAAGAAATAGCCTCTCGCGACTCCATATGCTAATAGACTTGGCAATTCCTTCTTATAATCTATACCCTGTGTGCTTCGCTTTTCTAAAAAGCATTTAAGCAAATCGTACACCGCTTGTCTATCCATACCTGACGTCAGCGCTGTTGCAGCCTTTGCAAGACCTCGGCGGTGCGTGGCCGGCGGGACCCTCTTTAGTTCCTCCCGGGCGCGGGGGCTTTCGCTGTCGCCTCTTTCGCCTCCTGAGCTGCTGTAGCAGGACCGGTTCCCGGACTCCGTCGTACCGTGGCTCGTAGTCAGAGTCTCGTTTTAGGGTCCCTGTTCCGTGATCGCCGTTCTAGGGTCCCTGTTCGGGCGCCATTTGTTGCGACGGAGGGAAGACCAGGACGCTCAATATGAGTGATCAACAGGCTTCGTCTTTATTGCCAAACAATACTACCTTTATAATCGCTTTAATTAGCTCATGCATATTGCAAAAGGAAAGCTCATGATTGGTTGATATATTTAAAATCAATCTCTCCCCTGGCTCCTATCTGTGGTTACCTTCTTCCTCCCTTCTGCTGTGCCTTATCTGTCCGCAAGCATCCTGTTTGTTTGTAGGCATCTGGAAAACAGGATGTTCTTATCTCATCGGCAATTAAACTAGCTGAGTGCTTTGTTTCCCAAGGTCTTGTTTAGCTAGCTGGCCAATGTCTGCGTGACCTCTCTCAGTTAACCATTCTTCCACAACAGTATATTAAGAAAACGTAATAAAACATATGGAAGAGTATACAAATAGTCTTGAGAGATACATTCAGAACTGCATATTTGTTGTTTCACAATGCTGAAAACCAGAAGGTTTTCTTCAGATCTTAAATATAACTCAAATGTGCAGTAAATTAGTTTCTAGTGTCAGACATCACAGAAAAAAGATGCGGCTCTTGCAAAACTAGTTATCTGAGAGCTTGTGAGATTTAAATAAGTCTTTAAATTAAATATACAGACTGTCAGTTGCAATTTTTATAATTCCTGGTCGCTCTTGCACCTGATGTCTAACAGAGTAACATTACACGAATAACATAAAGTCAACCTGGGTCTGTAACTAAGCAGCATTTGAGATGGTCTGTTCCAGGGCATTAGCTCACATCAGTGAGATATTTATGTGGTAATTTACAATGTGCAGCAGTTGTAAAAAGTTTCCACCCTTTTGGATTAGAAGTATATTTTAAAAAAAGAAAGTCTCAAGTTAAAAACTAAAAAAAGTTCTTTCATGGTAAAATTCTGTACAGAAATGTTAAGCACCACTTATGAATGGATTTTGTCTTGATGGTAGTTGTTTGGGTAATAAATTTAAAGTTTTGATGGTCAATATCGGTCATGTCAGGTTTGATGGTGAGCTCCGCATCTGAAAGACAAAAAGAAGCAATGTGACTCCCTGTCGTGACATTCAACATAAAACTAGGAGTCAGTGGTTTGATTTCTGAAAGAGAAGTCTCAAACTTGCACGCAGCTCCATCTGCTCTGTGAATACAGGGTCCAACCAACTAGACAAGGTACCTTCCTCGCGTTTAAACGGACTGCATTTCAGTTCTGTAAGACTGGGAAACTGTACTGATAATTAGGACAAAGCTACCTCCTTTAATAGCAAACGGTAGACCTTAGGTAAATTAAATATAGCATCCTTGTTTTGCTAAAACCTGTGGCCAAGCTGACCAAATCTTACCTGCAAAAACCCTTCAGAAACTTGCTGGAGAGAACATTCAGGAATGTAGGAAATGAACTGCTTTAAAGCTGCTCCTTCTCCCATCCTGCCTGGATTTTTCTATGTGGCACTTGATGCATATATGAAAAGTTATTTATTTCAGCACAGGTGGTGACTTGCAGCGTGTCAGCTATTCTGTGGCAATTTCCACACATCTCACTTACTTTAGATGCAGTAAACTTGAGCCCTCAGAGTGAAGGACAACAGGGCCTAGTTTGTACACAAATCGTTAACAGTGGCTAGTTGTGGAATTAAAAAAAAAAAAAGTGTTGTAACCTAATCAAGAAGGGTGTGCAGATGTGATTCTAACTATGTGGTCCAGATCTAGGGTTTCTAACACAATTCAGCAATATCTTTCCTGTCTTCACTCAACCAACCTAATGCCGTGATCCCCAGCCAGATTATGGTATAGAAATAACTTAGAAACAATGAAAAAAAGGTAGACATGAGAAACACCAGAAAAGAATGAGGAAAAAAATTACTGATTATGCCAGAATCCTTGCTTACTTGTAATCCTTCTCTCGATGTTTATGTTTGGACTTCTTTTCCTTCTTGACCTTCTTGTATTTTTTCATTCTTTGGTCACCTATCTTTTGGCATTTCTTTTCTATTTCACTTCCACTTCCTTCTGCATGGGTATATTTTCTTTTGCCATTTCTTATTAAGATTACTTAGCTATAGGCATCTAGAATTAAACGTAGAAGTCAACAGACAGAAAAACTACTATCTTTAGTAGAAAACTACTCTTTTCAAAATTTGTATGTTAGATGTTAAACAAGATCACTGAGTTATATGCACTGTCCCCATTTTACACATCACCCCACTCACCCCCCCAAATATATTTATGAAACTTACGGAGTATTAATCTCAGCTGAACTTCTCTTAAGTGGATGTGTTCTCATAGGCGTCAGCTCAGCTCTGCCAATTCTAACGGGATAACAGCGTTATGTGATAAAGCATTACGATGAAATTTGTGCTGTGTGTTTTCTCGATATTCCACATGAATTAGGACCATTCCAATGCTCCTGAATACCAAATACATCATAGGTGAGAAACTCTAGATGGAAAAACCAGAACTCACTGTTTCAAGCAATCCATTTGTTTTAGAAAAGAAAATCTCAGAAGGTTTAACAGGTTGGACTTGGCAAGTGGAATCATCAAGTTTCAGTCCATTTTCTGTAGATTCATTGTCTAAACTAATAGCACCATTTAGTTAATCATTTTTTGGCAGCTTATGATGAGATCTTCTTCAACATTCTGACAAGAAGAATGGGAATTCTGCAATGTACAGACCACCTTTCCAATCAAAATTCCATTAGAAGATACTATGTTGCAATTCCTTTTAAACAACCCCTTGGACTCTGCAGACTTTCCTGAAGATTCTGGAAAGAGTCCTGGAAGTCAGGTTCATCTGGGGCCCAACTTAAATGCCTTTATGCCAACGCGTGCAGCGTGGGGAACAAGCAAGAGGAGTCAGAAGTGTGTGCACGCCTGTTGGGATATGATCTTATTGGCATCACGGAGACGTGGTGGGGATGAATCCTGTGACTGGAGTGCCAGAATAGAAGGGTACAGGCTCTTTAGGAAGGACAGGCAGGGGAGGAGAGGAGGAGGGGCTGCCTTCTATGTCAAAGACCAGCTGGAGTGCACGGAGCTGCACCTGGGGACGGATGAGGTCCCAACTGAGAGCTTATGGGTTAGGATTAAAGGCAGAGCAGGGACAGGGGACATAGTAGTAGGGGTCTGCTACAGACCAGCTGACCAGGAGGACAGGGTGGATGAGGCCCTCTACAGACAGATAGGAGCTGCCTCATGTTCACAAGCCCTGGTACTCATGGGGGACTTCAACCAGCCTGATAATCTGTTGGAAGGACAACACAGCATAGGCAATCCAGGAGGTTCCTGGAATGCATGGATGATAACATCCTTCTCCAAGTGGTAGAGGAACCAATGAGGAGAGGTGCTTTGCTGGACCTTGTTCTCATCAACAAAGAAGGGCTGGTGGGGAACGTGACGCTCAAGGACAGCCTTGGCTGCAGCAATCATGAAATGGTGGAATTCAAGATTCTTAGGGAAGCAAGGAGGGTGCACAACAGGCTCACTACCCTGGATTTCAGGAGAGCAGACTTTGGCCTCATCAGGGATCTCCTCGGTAGAGTACAATGGGATGAAGCCCTGGAGGAAAGAGGGGCTCAAGAAAGCTGGTTAATATTCAAGGATCACCTCCTCCAAGCTCAGGAGCGGTGCATCCCAACAAAGAGAAAGTCAGGTAGGAACACCAGGAGGCCTGCATGGATGAACAAGGAGCTCCTGGACCAACTCGGACAAAAAAGAAGGCCTACAGAGGGTGGAAGCAAGGACAGGTAACCTGGGAAGAATACAGAGCGATTGTCCGAGCAACCAGAGACCAGGTTAGCAAAGCTAAAGCCCTGATAGAGTTAAATCTGGCCAGGGACATCAAGGGCAACAAGAAAAACTTCTATAGATACATCAGTGATAAAAAGAGATCTAGGGAAAAGGTAGGCCCTCGCTGGAAGGAAACGGGGGACCTGGCTGCCCAGCATATTGAGAAGGCTGAGGTTCTCAATGACATCTTTGCCTCAGTCTTCACTGGCACGAGCTCCAGCGGCACAGCCCAAGTCACGGAAGGCAAAGGCAGGGACTGGGAGAATGAAGAACCACCCACTGTAGGAGAAGATCAGGTTCGAGACCATCTAAAGAACATGAAGGTGGACAAGTCCATGGGACCTGATGAAGTGCATCCGCGGGTCCTGAGGGATCTGGCAGATGAAGTTGCTAAGCCACTATCCATCATATTTCAGAAGTCATGGCTATCTGGTGAAGAGACTGGAAAAGGGGAAACATCTTGGGAAGACCCAGGGAACTACAGGCCAGTCAGTCTCACCTCCGTGACCGGCAAGATCATGGAGCAGATCCTCCTGGCGACTATGCTAAGGCACATAGAAAATAAGGAGGTGATTGGTGACAGCCAACATGGCTTCACTAAGGGCAAATCCTGCCTGACTAATTTGGCGGCCTTCTATGATGAGGTTACAGCATTGATGGATAAGGGAAGAGCAACTGACATCATCTACCTGGACTTATCCAAAGCATTTGATACCACACGACATCCTTGTCTCTAAACTGGAAAGACATGGTTTTGATGGATGGACCACTCGGTGGATAAGGAATTGGCTGGATGGTCGCACTCAGAGTTATGGTCAACGGTTCAATGTCCAAGTGGAGGCCAGTGACGAGTGGTGTTCCTCAGGGGTCAGTACTGGGACCAGTGCTATTTAACATCTTTGTTGGAGACATGGACAGTGGGATCAAGTGCACCCTCAGCAAGTTTGCAGATGACACCAAGTTGTGTGGTGTTGTGGACACGCTGGAGGGAAGGGATGCCATCCAGAGGGACCTTGACAGGCTGGAGAGATGGGCCTGTGAGAACCTCATGAAGTTCAACAAGGCCAAGTGCAAGGTCCTGCACGTGGGTCGGGGCAATCCCAAGCACAAGGACAGGCTGGGCGGAGAATGGATTGAGAGCAGCCCTGAGGAAAAGGACTTGGGAGTGCTGGTGGGTGAGAAGCTCACCATGAGCCGGCAATGTGCACTGGCAGCCCAGAAAGCCAACTGTGTCCTGGGCTGTATCAAAAGCAGCGTGGGCAGCAGGTTGAGGGGGGGGATCCTGCCCCTCTACTCTGCTCTTGTGAGACCCCCTGCAGTGCTGCGTTCAGCTCTGGAGTCCCCAACATAAGAAGGACACAGAGCTGCTGGAGCAGGTCCAGAGGAGGCCACGAAGATGATGCGAGGGCTGGAGCACCTCTGCTATGGAGACAGGCTGAGAGAGTTGGGGCTGTTCAGCCTGGAGAAGAGAAGGCACCGGGGTGATCTTATAGCAGCTTTCCAGTACCTAAAGGGGGCCGACAGGGAAGCTGGGGAGGGGCTTTTTACAAGGGTGTGTAGTGATAGGACAAGGGGCAATGGATTTAAACTGAAAGAGGGCAGATTTAGATTAGATCTAAGGAAGAAATTCTTCCCTCTGAGGGTGGTGAGGCAGTGGAACAGGTTGCCCAGAGAAGCTGTGGCTGCCCCATCCCTGGCAGTGTTCAAGGCCAGGTTGGATGGGCTTTGGGCAACCTGGTGTAGTGGAGGGTGTCCCTGCCCATGGCAGGGGGGCTGGAACTGGATGATCTTTGAGGTTCCTTCCAACCCAAACCATTCTGTGATTCTGTGATTTGGATCCTCTTTTAGGGGTCCATTTCCATTTAAGTGACTTGAATTCTGTATTTAAAAATAAGAGATTGTAAGATGGATGTGTCAAACACATAGAATTTCAAGTTTTAAAACATGAAATTCTCGTAATAAATATTTCTACAAATTACCTCAACACCTAAAAAGAAAAGACATCCCCCTTCAAATATAAATGTAAGTCCAACAAGTGTGTTTAATTCCTGCTTTTGGCTTACTGCAGGATACTGCGTATCGAATGAGCATCATTTTTGAAATCCACCCAAAAACTTAACTTTGACTATAGCTATGCCCAAATATATTTATTTTCCCCTTTAAACATTCCCTAAAAACACTAGAATAATTGTTCAGGTAGTCAGGAACAAGATAATTTGTTTTCACTTCCTCAGCTAAAGGGGGGAAAAAAATCCTTTTTCTAAAAAAAAATAAAAATAAAATTATTTAAGCATAAATAGACGGCTTAAATTGTCTCAAGAGCACAGCTCTCAGCGCTTTAGAAAGCTGAGTTGGTAGTATAAGGTAACGAAGCAGTATGGTTGCACAATTTAGGATTAGCCACTGTTTGAATAATTCTGACTGTAGCATGAGGGCTGTGAAGAAAGTTGCAGTGTGGGAGGGAAAATAAAACTCAGATGCTAAAAAACAATAACCAAAAATCCCCTCCCCAAGACCAAAAACCACTATCAATTTGGTGCCATTATCTGCGCCCCTCAGGTTACCTTACTCGTATGAGGAGGAAGTCGTGGTCCCGGGTACCCAGCCTGCTTACCATTAGCCCCCGCTGGCCAGGGACGAACGGGGATGGACGGTGCTGGTACGTAAGCAGCACGTTCTCCGCGCGTCACGTCACAGCGCCTTGGGAAAAGAGCAGTCATCTCGGTTTAGAGTTTTTCTTTCAGCCTATTCTTGGCTATAATTTTATAGAAACAGTTTATATGAGACAGAAGACATATAGGGCAGAGTTAACCAAGACTACAAACTGAAAATTAGATAATGGTTTTCCTACAATGACTATCCTTTTCAGAGCAATAGCTCATCCTTTAATCATCTATGGCCTTAATTTCTCCTCTTTTCTAAATCAGCCAGCTGCAGAGAGCAGCTCTGTGCCAGCAGTTTAGGCCATGCAATGAGAGATGGTAACTGGCACAGGGAATTCCAGGTTAGACAGAACCGAATTATACAAACAGAAATCTTTTCCTAGGACAGAAAGAAAAACACTTGAAGAAAAACATCAATAACAGGAAAGTAGATATATTCTGAACACATTTAGTATTTGTTATTACCTGATATAAAAAAGTACATAAGCTTGCCGATTGAGAACTGTTTTGATATCAGAAAGTTCTACTGAGGCATCATCCATTCGATACCAAAGTCCGTTACCGGCCTACAAAAAAGGACAATGACCTCTTTAGATGAATTGCATGTTTTCCAAATGACATCACAGATAGAACACTGAAGGACAAAACATACCAAACCAAATCAAACAAAACGTATACTGCAACCTTTCCCTCAAAAACAGTGGTTACCATTAATGTCTTAATTTCTTTGTCGGCACAGATTTTACCGTTAGAAATCATGCCGATATCGACCTCTACGAAGCAGAGATAGTGTCCTGCGTCACAGCTGAAGCCACTATGTACAAGAACTGTGTATAAAGCATAGATGAGTGCTCCTCCAATTGACTGGGACATCTATGCTCGAAGCTCCAAATATTCAGGATATTTTACATCCTAAACACAGACCAAGAAGATTCAAAAATTATCCTAAAATACTTCATGGAACAGCCTGAGAAAAACACTTCTAAAAACACAAACTAGGATTATATTAATATATTTTTGATTAATTTAAAAATACCTATTCTCATAAACAACATCTAATAATTCAAGTTGCAGAGAACTGTTTTCTACAGAATTAGTCTTTAAGAGTAAGGTATACTGTTATGGTCACACAGGAACTTTATAGTTCTTAAAAAAGAAAGAAGAAGCCATAGTTGTTATATTGACTTTTCTTAGACTGTAGTTATTAGTCTATAGTTATTGCCTGCAAACACTGACAACTTTTAAATGTGTATTCATCTTTGGGAAATCTCCCATTGTAAGAAGATAAAGTTGCATTACAGCTGTAAATAGACCTTGTTGATCTTTCCACCTGTAAAATTTGCGAATCTTTTCAGTGATATTGTGAGCACGTTGGAAGAACGATGTATCGTGTACCTCTGATGCAGGAACCATCTTTTTGCACCTTAAAAACAAGCACAGACAAATGTTTAACAGTATATTCTTTTCCCTCCCAAAAGTCAATCAAGTTTTCATCTCTCACACGTGCTTATGCTATTTGAATGATATTCACTTGCATCATATGTTTTTTCTTTTCATAAATCCATACGCTGCATTTCAGGTTTGTTAATAGAAGATAGCAGGACATAAGAGGACAGCTCTACAGAACAAAGAATAAAGGATTTAGAACATTATCTTTTGATAGTCAAACAAATGTCTGAACACGTATCTTTGTTACTCTACAGAACAAAGAATAAAGGATTTAGAACATTATCTTTTGATAGTCAAACAAATGTCTGAACACGTATCTTTGTTATGCCGAAAAGGGAAGGCTTCCCAACGACTCGGCGCGAAGCAGGACCAGGAATCTCTCACTAGAGCCCTTCACCGCAATGCAAGCCAAGGTACCTGTCTGGTTATACCAAAGTGGCCACTTTGACCACGTCCTGGATTCATTCTTTCAACCTTCAGCAGGAATGACAATATTAAAAGTGGAACAAGAGAGTCTTGGTCCTTAGGACTAGAAACCACAAATAATTTCCAAAATGGATCATATATCAATGTAAAAAATTCACTGGAAGGAAACAGTCATTCTGCAAGAGAGACACACTGGACAGTAACAAGTCTTCATGAACCCAGGTTGCCTGGAAAGACACTGAAACCATCCACGGTCCTTTGAAACACAATTGTTACTTGTAAGTTTGCTGCATTGCACACTCAAAGGTAGGAGGTACAGAGCAAGGTGAAATTCAATCCCTAGCACAAAGAAAGACTGCAACGTGTCAGTTAACTATCAACAGTATTTTCCTTGACCATGAAAACAAAAAGAAAGAATTAAATAGTCTCTTTTCAAATTCTGATGTCAAAATACGAGGCAGAGAATTCCAAACTGATGGAGAACGCCTATTAGCAAAAAAAAAAGAAACCCACTCAAAATAAGTAAAAAAAAAAAGTGTTTTATAAAATTCTATGAAACTTGTAATTAGACACAAAGTTTTGAGGCAGTAATCGCTACTAGAAAAATTCATGGTAGAAAAAAAGGAAAACATCAACTAGAGAAAACTTAAAAGTAATAGAATAGTTTACCAGCAATAGCAAAGATAGTGTACGTATGCCAAACCTTTCTTTTAAACTCATAAAAAGACTTCTGGGTTTATGTGTGACTAAACTGATCACACTCCAAATTAATGAAGTATCATGCAATTCAGATGTGAGGTGCTTATTACAGTTATCTTACTCCTTCTCAGCCCTCATCTGTAAATTATGAGAGTTCTTCATACATTACATGTTGCTTGCTAGGATGCACAGACTAAAATGAACCTGGGCTTGAATTGTTTTAATAGCCTATTGGATGCTCTTTATTCAACATCTGCATTCAAATATACTAATTAGCTTCTAGTTTTCCAATAACAACAAGCAGGTATTGCATTTTTCATTTAGATGGATCAGACAGGAATGTTACAGAACCGAGCCTGGCAGTCTTTTATTTTCTGAGTTTATGTTTGAGTAGGAACTTATTTTGCCAAAATATCTTATACAAACGTGCAATGCTCTCACATACATAGAAACATTTTACATATTGCTCAGCATATAGGACATCTTAACTCCATATGCTTATGCTAAGCATAGGTTCGGTTTAGGGTGGCCCATTTCAGACAACTGTAGCCTACAGGTTTTACAATTCAAGAAGTGTGCAAGACACCACTCACTGAGCCTGCAGAGACTGCTCGTGTTAATTATCACTGAGTCTGTTCACATTCACTGAATCCCAATCTCACTTTGTTTCACAGTGAGGACTAGGACCTTGAGGATGCTGATGTTGCCTCCCACCCCGAACCATTGCCCGTAGCTCTGTGCTTCAGCTCACCACTACTTATCAGACATGCCTTTTAACTTCTGGCCATAAATACATGTATTCAGTAATACACACTGAAGTGTGCAACTTCACATCCATGAAGGCTGACAAACCCCAGTGTACTATGAATAAAAGTTTAATGTGAGCTAATGGCCAGAATTCTTATATTTCCAATTATTCAAAAACAGAAACACAATAATTACTCACTTAGGAACAAATGTATTACTTTCCAAGATTTGAATGATTTCAGTGTATTAGTTGTATAAACAAAACTAAATGAAAGAGGAACAGAACGCTGTCTCATTATCTTATTTCTAAACAAAGTTAAAAGATCACTTGTGCTCTAAGTCATGCAATACATTAAACGTGTATCTTGCATTAAGATGTAATTAGTAATAATCTTACTTGCTACAATTATAGCTATTTTCACCATCCAGTTGTTCCGGTTTCACAAATTGTTCCAGAGCTCTGGTGACAGATGTAACTGCCTGGATGAGTAAGAAAGTAGAGCACCAAGTCACTGGAAATGCAAAATTTGAAACACTTACTAGTAGTTTACGAGAGAATCTTTCCAGTTCATACTTCAGTCACCTACTGTGAACCAGCAAACACTGTGAAGGAGGCAGAAACAGAGTACGCTGAGCATTGACCTCCTTTGAAAATGATTCTACTTCAAAATAAATAAATTTTGCAATGCCACAGACAGCATCTATGATATCCTTTAGCACCGATAATGAGAACAATCAAACCCATCAGTCTAACAATAGATGTATATTGAAGTAGAAGAACCGGCAAGTGTGACAGTATCATTGTTCGTGCAGATATTATTTTTCCGGCTTAAATCCAAGGCAAACATGGAGACCATTTACACAGCTTCCACAGAAGAACAAAGCTCAATCCACTCCCATCCACCACCAAGTTCTTTTGTTTAACAGTATATGTTTTTAAGTAACATGTCTTTATTTTAGAAAGCTCTACAAATCTTTACACATCTCGACCCATATTCACAAAACATCTTACCTCTATATCCAAAGGAATATCAAGGAATGACTCGCACGTATCTGAAACTGCTTTGCAGTTCAAGCACTTTACTGGAATCAAAATACAAATGTTTAACAATATATGAAGGAGACTAACAGTGCAAATTTATATTATTAATACATACGACTTTAGTCAAACTACAAACTCCTTTACTACAGACAGACAAAAAGACACAGATAAGATTGAAGGACAGTAAGATTTTTAAGAAGTACCTCAGGATCTTAGATATCCTCCAAATATTTGATAAATAAGTGCGGTGGCTTGAGAAGATCTGTCCAATCTGGAAATAAATTATCATCAGAAGATTTAAGGCATGGAGTTTATTCTTCAAACAGTTTTTCTTTTTATGAAAACCAAGGACATAGATTTTAATTTATGACAGTAAATAAAGGGGTAAGATGGCTAGAGAAGATTTGAAAGTTAATTTTTTTATGCTTACTTGGTGCTTCTGTTCAAGCAAGCTTTCTGCAAAGCATCAACAGTGAAGCATAAGAATTCATGTGCATCCTCTTGACTGCGAAATTGAAATGTTTTCCCATTCCTAATAAAAATAAGGTTATTATATTTATCTCATATAAAATGAAAGAAAACTCATATTTCTAAAGTCTCTCTTCTTTAAAGTATCAAAATAATTTCTATGCATCAAATAATTACCCGAAAAAAAAAAATCAAAAAATAAACCAAACTGAAATGACTTACTTTTAAGGCCATTGATAACAGATGTAGGTTTGATGGCATTATTAGAGCAACATAGAACCTGGTTAATGTGAGTTTCCGTCACGCACATCATACAGAAGCCTTCTTCATGACCTGAAGAGTGAAAGAAGAAAGCATCCCAGTCTAGTCAAATACACATTGCTACCAAAAAACCTAAAAAAATAACAATAATCTTTAAGTTATAGGTACAATGTTCACTCTCCATGCTACATTCTATTCTCCTAAGGTGTCAATATCCCAGCAGTTTTGTAACATTTATTAGACAGAACTGTATAGAATAAAAATGTCTATTAAGTCATTAAAGTGTATTGGCGTCCCTGCCCATGAGAGGGAGGTTGGATTAGATCATCTCTGAGGTCCCTTCCAGCCTATGCCATTCTATGATTCTATGATTCTGATGAAAATTCTAAGTAACTATTGCAGCGTCATTTTTTTTGTAGGCTCACAGGAATGTGAACTCCCCAGACTGCAGAACACATGAGGAAACAATACTGACGTTGATGATACAGCACTAAGAGAGAATGTGTGTTATTTTCAGCACACTGCCGTTAGGTGAGCTGCATAGCTAAGAATCCTCTGGGAGAAAGGAAAGATTAGAGTAATGTATGTGTTAGTATTTCTGCCCTCCTTTTTTCAACAGGATTCTCAACTGAAATCAGTTTTATATCTGGTAAGAAAATACAGTTAAATTTCTAGGAATAAACACTAAGATACCAGACTAGAATGCATACAGGTGCCTTTGTGAAAATATATATACATGGATAAGAAAAGAGGTTCCTAGGCTTAAATAAATGCAGGTATAACCATGAAATTAAAAGAACACAAAAGTTCAAGGGTTTAAAAACTAAAAACTTTCATTTAGAATAAGATCATTCTAAATTTTAACAGTCCCACACACATTTCTATTTGAGTTCATAAGAGATAAGCTCGTAGTGCTTTCTAGGGTGGTGGGGGTTTTTTTAATGGGTCAACAGTGAACACATCATTTATTGCAGTATTAGTGCATTACAGTATCTAGGTTGCGAAGACTAAGAATTCACAATGCCAACATCATAAATTTTATCACCTTTCTACCAGCAGGAAACCCAAATGCCAAATGTTCATCAGATGCCTAACTTTACAATACACTTCATTATTCACACAAATACACTTCGTATGCTATTCTGAGCCTCTCGCTAACAGAATCATAGAGTCATTTAGGTTGGAAAAGACCTTTAAGATCATGTTCAAAGCCAGTTTCCAGAGATAAAACAGGATAACTAAGAGTTTTCTCACAGAATCACTGTTCTTTCACTTTTAGAGCTGCCCAGCAGATTTATAATCATGTTAGAAAGTACTAACATGACCGGGTGTGTTCAAGAGAAAGCGTGTAGTTGGTGAGAGGAGGCGTGTAGGTCAAATACTGTAGAGTGGCATTCAGGAAACACGTGTGCCGAGATTCTGCAGCCCACCTCCAACGCTTTGTGTTTGTTGCCAGTCCACACAAATTTTCTCAGGTGGAAAAAGAATCCTTTGCAGAGGGGCAATTCCATCATTAACAACTGCAAGAAAATGGTATTTTGAGAGAGGTGTATTGGTTTTGTTTTAAAAAGGATATTTAAAAAGTAGCATTCTGCAGGAGCACTCAGAAGAACCAGCTATACTCTAAAACACAAAAACACACGTCAAACAGCTTTAACACTGCCACTCGAATCTGCTGGTCAACACACTGTTTTGGACAAGTTTATTCATCTGTTTTAATTCTTCTAATGCAAGACAGGCCACCTGGCCAGGAGGACAGAGCAGATGAGGCGCTTTATAGCCAGATAGGAGCAGCCTCGCGGTCACAAGCCCTGGTCCTCATGGGGGACTTCAACCACCCCGACATCTGTTGGAGAGACAACACGGCAGGGCACAGGCAGTCCAGGAGGTTCCTGGAATGCGTGGATGACAACTTCCTCCTGCAGGTGATAGAGGAGCCGACAAGGAGGGGTGCCATGCTCGACCTTGTGCTCACCAACAGGGAGGGACTGGTGGGCAATGTGAAACTTAAGGACAGCCTTGGCTGCAGTGACCACGACACGGTGGAGTTCAAGATCCATGGGGCAGCAAGGAAACTATACAGCAAGCTCTGTGCCCTAGACTTCAAGAAGGCGGACTTCGGCCTCTTCAAGGACCTGATGGGCAAAGTGCCGTGGGAGGTGGCCCTGGAGGGACGAGGGGCCCAGGAAAGTTGGTCCGCATTCAAGGAGCACCTCCTCCAAGCTCAGCAGAGGTGCGTCCCGATGAAGAACAAGTCGGGCAAAAAGACCAGGAAGCCCGCGTGGATGAGCAAGGAGCTCCTGGACCAACTGAAAATGAAGAGGTTAGCCTATAGAGGGTGGAAGCGGAGACAGATAGCCTGAAAGGAATACAGAGAAGCTGTACGAGTGACCAGGGATCAGGTGAGGAAGGCTAAAGCCCTGAAGGAATTAAATTTGGCAAGGGATATAAAAAGCAATAAGAAATGCTTCTATAGGTATGTAGAGGACAAAAGGAAGTCCAAGGAGAACGTAGGCCCCCTCCGGAAGGATACTGGTGCTCTGGTTACCCGGGACATAGAGAAGGCTGAGGTACTCAATGACTTTTTTGCCTCAGTTTTCACTGATAAAGCCTCTTGTCTTACCACCCAAGCTGTGGAAAGAACTAGCAGGGACTGTGAGGATGAACCACCACCCACTGTACTTGAAGAGCAGGTTCGAGAACATCTGAGGAACTTGAAGGTGCACAAGTCCATGGGACCTGATGAGATCCATCCGCGGGTCCTGAAGGAACTGGCGGATGAAGTTGCCAAGCCACTGGCCATTGTATTTGAGAAGTCGTGGCGGTCTGGCGAGGTCCCCGATGAATGGAAGAGAGGGAACATAACCCCCATTTTTAAAAAGGGGAACAAGGAGGACCCGGGCAACTACAGGCCGGTCAGCCTCACCTCTGTGCCTGGCAAGGTCATGGAGCAGATTCTCCTGGGAACCATGCTAAGGCACATGGAGAGCAAGGAGGTGGTGGGTGACAGCCAACATGGCTTCACCAAAGGCAGATCGTGCCTGACCAACTTGGTGGCCTTTTATGATGGGGTGACAGCATCGGTGGACAAGGGTCGACCAACGGATATCATCTACCTGGACTTGTGCAAAGCTTTTGACACTGTCCCGCACGACATTCTTCTCTCTAAACTAGAGAGGCATGGGTTTGATGGATGGACCACTCGGTGGATAAGGAATTGGCTCAATGGCCGCACTCAGAGAGTAGTGGTCAATGGCTCAATGTCCAAGTGGAGACCGGTCACGAGTGGCGTCCCTCAGGGTTCCGTGTTGGGCCCGGCCCTCTTCAACATCTTTGTCGGTGACGTGGACAGTGGCATGGAGTGCACCCTCAGCAAGTTCGCCAATGACACCAAGCTGTGTGGTGCCGTCGACACGCTGGAAGGGAGGGATGCCATCCAGAGGGACCTCGACAGGCTGGAGAGGTGGGCCCGTGTCAACCTCATGAAGTTCAACCAGGCCAAATGCAAGGTCCTACATCTGGGTCGTGGCAATCCCAGGCACAAATACAGACTGGGCGGAGAATGGATCGAGAGCAGCCCTGAGGAGAAGGACTTGGGAGTACTGGTGGACGAGAAGCTCAATATGAGCCGGCAATGTGCTCTTGCGGTCCAGAAGGCCAACCGCGTCCTGGGCTGCATCAAGAGGAGCGTGGCCAGCAGGTCGAGGGAGGTGATTCTCCCCCTCTACTCTGCCCTCGTGAGACCTCACCTGGAGTATTGCGTCCAGTTCTGGAGTCCCCAACATAAGAAGGACATGGACCAGTTGGAGAGGGTCCAGAGGAGGGCCACGAAGATGATAAGAGGGCTGGAGCACCTTTCCTATGAGGACAGGCTGAAAGGGTTGGGGCTGTTCAGCCTGGAGAAGAGGAGGCTCCGGGGTGACCTTATAGCGGTCTTCCAGTACCTCAAGGGGGCCTACAAGAAAGATGGGGAGAGGCTGTTCAGGAGGGCCTGTTGTGATAGGACAAGGGGTAATGGTTTTAAAATAGAGGGAGGTAGATTCAGATTGGAAAAAAAAAATTTTTACCATGAGAGTTGTAGAACACTGGAACAGGTTGCCCAGAGAGGTGGTGGATGCTCCATCCCTGGAGACGTTCAAGGCCAGGTTGGACGAGGCCCTGAGCAACCTGATCTAGTTGGAGATATCCCTGTTCCTTGCAGGGGGGTTGGACTAGATGACCTTTGAGGGTCCCTTCCAGCCCTAACCATTCTATGATTCTATGATTCTATGATTCTAAGACAAACTACCACTCTGATTTCAGTAACTTTTGCCAGGTTTCTTTCCATCTATAGTCTGCAATCTGATTATTAATTTGATATATTGTTTTTTTCCTTATTATAACTTAAACCACAAACTTACACTTGTAATTATATGGTAATAAATACAAGAACTATGACAGAAAAACAAGCAAGTAACTAGCACAGAAGGTAACCCTACAGGTGCCAGATCTCTTCCTAAGCAGTGTCATCATTCAAAGACTCATGAATAATGGAAGCCATGAATAGCAATGGTAAAAAGTACTTTTCTCTGGTAACAGAAAAGACCTGGGCAAGTCTGCTATTATAAAAAGCTCTCCATAACTGACTGTAAATAGATCAAAACTAAGTTACAAATAGATTGTAAATAGATAAAACTAAGTTTTGCAACACCAGCCCCTACAGCTGCCTTAGGGGGTTCACAAAATTGAAGTCTATCACTGAAGTCTTAATTCATTGCAGTCCCAGCGCAACAAATAAGAACAGTATTGTCTTCTTTTGTTTTTAAGCAAAAGGAGGGAGGACAAAAGACACTCTTACCTAGATCTCTTTGGGTAAAGGCTTAGACTTTTGAGATGATCTACAATAAATATCACCTCCAGCTCCTTTGTCCACAGAGACTTTGTTTGGATCTTCTGCAGGTGGTGCCCGGCCCAAATTTGCAGTGCGTGATGTGATTTTTTTAGTACAGGGTTTCATAGATTTGTCAGACTGCCTCGATGACGATTTTTTAGATTTTGAAGATTTTGGCTTGTTAATTATGGTTGTTGTTCATATCTGTAACAAAAGAGGCAAAAGTTCTGGTTGACATGAGAATGTCAAGAAGCATTCCAGAAAGAAAAGGAGAAATCCTGTCACTTAGTCTCAAAGAAATAACCTGAAGAACTAAATAGCTGATGAGAATGACTAAAAAAAACACAAACACAAAACACTGACAAAATTAAACACACAAATCAGAATTTTTCATTAAAACTGTATCAATATTACTTTGAACTTCTGCAGAGCTGGTGTCTGATGACATTTCTTACAATTTCATAGGATTTTAATGCATTACAGTTATGAAGGCCCCGTTTTTTTAAAAAGGAGCTGTGAGCAGTGACACATTGTCATGGTTTGAAGTGGGGGGGGAGGTCCGGGTGGCAGAAGCTGCCCATCAGACCGAACTCCCGTCCCCCTCGGGGCTTGAGCCAATCGACGCCTCTGCGAATTGCCCTATTTACGTCGGACAAAGGAACCGGAAAGGTGTGTGGCTGTGCCCAGGAACAAGGAGACGGGAGGGGGGCACGGCCCCCGCTCCCGGCTCCCGGCTCCTGGCC
This sequence comes from Tauraco erythrolophus, assembly GCF_009769465.1. NCBI lineage: Eukaryota > Metazoa > Chordata > Aves > Musophagiformes > Musophagidae > Tauraco > Tauraco erythrolophus. The sequence goes on along the minus strand of NW_028238564.1, from coordinate 11,955 downwards.
GGGCCGACGGCCCGGGCCAGGCCGGTGCCCGCCCCGTCGAGGATGGCGGCGGCGGAGCCGCGTGGGGAACTCGGGGAGAGCCCCGCTGCCGGGGCGCCCACCGGGCCGAGTTCACCCCGAAAGGGCTGAGATCTGAGAGAAACGGCCGCACAGATAAGAGGTCAGTGAAGGTGGGACGGAACAACGTGTGCCGCGGCTGAGTCCGCGTCTGATGACCCACGCCAGAGCGAGTGGCCACAGCTCCTTAAAGCCCAGGACTGGTAAAGCCCGCACTTGGGCAAATCCGATGGGGTAAGGATTTGCCCCCCAGCGGGCAGGATTCACGCTTTCGCCGTGAGTAGGGGATGCACTGGAGCAAGGGACAATGGTGTAAGGGCTCCTGCTCCTTTAAGGGAAGCGGCAGTACCAGCACGGGATGAACTGACCTGCACCCCCCCATTCCCTGCCCCCTGCGCCGCTGGGGGGGGAGGTAGAGCCGGGAAGAAGAGGCAAAGGGGGGGAGTGGTGTTGTTTTTAAGACCTGGCCTTGTTTTCTTGTTATCCTCTCAAGTAACCGTTTTTGTGTGCTTTTCTCTTTGTAGGCAGCTGTTAATAAATAGTTTTGCATTAAGAAAACAGCCTCTTTTGCCCGGGACCCTGGTTGGTGGGTGCTCCTCTGTTCCCGTCTCGACCCTCAGCTCTTTTATTACATTTTTCTCCTCTCCATTTTACTGGGGTGGGAGAGCTGCGTGGGTTTAGTTGCGGGATCGGCCTAACCCACGACACACATCCATGTGCCGGCCCACGGATCCCAGAGGAGCTGTTTGGCTCATCTTTTCACTCCTGGGAACCACATATTTCTGAGAAACAGAGAATGGCTTATAATAAGCTCTGAGAAATTTTGGGAAAAGAGAACAAGAAAACACTTGTAAATGTATTTCCGTCTGGGTTTCTTCTGCCCCTCTAAGAAATATTTGGATACAATTCTGGCAGCAATATTCGTGGTGCTTTGCATCTATCACGTTTGCAACTCTTACTATCAACAGAAATGTTGAACAAAAAAGCATCTTTTTCAGTTCTACTTGTGTAAAGTTGTACGTTTTAGCCTGGTAAAACAAAAAAGGAATGTAAGCTATATAAAGGAAATGCTGAATGTAAAATAAAGCAAAACAAACCCTCAGCACTCAAGGACAAAGGCAATAACTAATATTAAGTCCTTTTTAAAATACTGATTAGGTTTCAAGATGATGCCTCTTTAAATATGTTTAATTGTGTGAGCACGGTAAGCCACAGAATAATTACGTGATCAATTATCAATCTCTATATGTAAGTTTTTGCTACTATCTGACTATGGCACGTAGGGCCTTTTTAAGCTTAGGGAAACTATAAATTTAACTGAGGCTTTAAAGCATAAGGTACTTTGTTCTACTGAAATAACTGAGAGAACAAAGCATAAACCAGTTTCGGATTTATGGAACAACTTCATTGCTACTGATAAAACTTAAGGTAGATTAAACAAAGCACCGTAAATTAGAGAACTTCCAGTCCTACAAAAGACAAACTATGTGCAAAGCCTTTAATTAGATTTTTTTCCCTTTAAATTTTCAATTTAAAATCCACTCTACACATTTTCCATTTCTGAGAAGGTAACACACAAAGCTGGAAAATTCTCTCTCATTTTACTGAGAAATGAAGACATCCTGGTCCATGTGGAAGACAAAGACAACAGTTCTTGGACTCAGTGATTTTCATATAAGATCCAGTCTTCCAATTGCAGACACCAGTGGCATCTCCTTTTCCAATTGAAAGGGAAGGTGTTTCAACAACATATTTAAAACGTATTTATGGAACAAAAAAAAACAGAATCAAGACTGCAGCGAAAGGCAAACAGAAGAATATTATCACACAAAAGCTCGAGCGTTACATTGAGCAATGAGGTAAGCTTTACGTATTATTTATTTTGACAACTGAGTGATACGTTACCGGAGACCAAGCACTATACAACAGCAAATGTCAACGCTAGTAAGAATGAATCAGATCCACCACTTTTTCAAAATAGGTCAATGTAATTCTTGATTCAGACATAACATCTCTTTGTCAAAGAAGTACAAAAACTATAAACACTGATAATTTTTCCTCTCCCGTTGTTCAACATACATACAGATTCCGTTCCTGTACCACTGCAGAGCATAAATTTAAATTGTCATGTGTATTGAGTGTTATTTCTCTGTGCACATGTCGTAATAAACTTTTCCCAGTATGGTACTGAAAAGTAAAACAGTTACTTTCCTCCTGTCTGGAGTTTTGCATCAGCATTGTTTAATTTTTTCAGCAGTCTCATTACGAAACACATCAGTTATGACTGGATCTAAATATTCATATTCTGTCTCCACTTTGCATACAATATATCACAGCTCAGTAAGATTTTATACAAGATCCCGCTCATGAAACTGTGTTTAACCAGGGAGTAGTGATTATACATTTATCTCATTACAAAACATGTTTTCAGCACTGATTGTAAAAAAAATAACATACACAAAAATAATTAGGTAGAAATAAGCAATAGAAAACTACTACAGCGTAGATACGTAGACCAGGCATGTTTACATCTCTTAATTGCAAACTACACTTCCACACTGCAACACTACTGTAAAAAAAAAAAAAAAAGGAAACGAAGAAACACCCTAACACCCAAAAAACACACACACGCCACACTAGTTTTACTTTCACCAAAAAATAATCCAACCACCGAGCCGGGAAACGTGAAATTAATTATCACTTTACCCTTAACTGGAAGCCAGTTACGCACGTGAAGCACGGAGTGACTTTAACTCTTCCCTGCCCGGTGTCCGAGGCCAGCAGAGCCCCTCGGCCCAGGCGCTTCTCGTGGCGGCACCGAGCGCGGAGCCCGCGGGCGCCGCAGGGCAGCCCCGGTGCCCACCGCGGCTTCTCGCCCCGGGCCACCACTTGCCCGGACGGGCTCCGAGCCACCCTGCGTCACTTAACGCCCCGGCCACTCTCGTTCGAAACGGAACCGCCCGCCGCCGCCCGTCTGTCGCTGCCCGGAGCTGGGAGCACCCGCTCGGCCGCGCTCCGCCCGGCCGCTCCGAAGAGTTTCGGTTCCCGGCAGCGTTCCGGCCCCGCAGGATAAAAGGCTGCTCCCGTGCTCGGGGCTGGGGGGGCGGCAGGAGCCCCACCGCACCCCGCACCCAACCGGCCCCGGCACGCGGGCCGGGGGCGCCGGGAAGCGGCTCTGCGGGAGCCCCCGCAGCGGGGGGCGGCGGGAAGGACAGACGGATCCAACCCGGACCGTCCGAGCGGGGGCGGCGGGAAGGACAGACGGATCCAACCCGGACCGTCCGAGCGGGGGGCGGCGGGAAGGACAGACGGATCCAACCCGGACCGTCCGAGCGGGGGCGGCGGGAAGGACAGACGGATCCAACCCGGACCGTCCGAGCGGGGGCAGCGGGAAGGACAGACGGATCCAACCCGGACCGTCCGAGCGGGGGGCGGCGGGAAGGACAGACGGATCCAACCCGGACCGACCGAGCGGGGGCGGCGGGCCCCACGGGGAGCCGCCGCCTCGCCGGGCGCGGAACAACGGCGCTCATGCCGCGGGACTCGGGGCACGGGGCTGCCGGCCGCCCTCCCGCCGGCTCCGGGATGCGGGGAAGCAACGTCGAGGCCTCCCGCCGGCAGGAGGAGGGAGAGGCGGGCGGTGGGCGGGCGGGCACCGGCGGGACCCCGGCACCTAACAGAGGAGGCGGGCGCGGAGCGGACACATCGCGCCGGGCACCGCTACCGCCCGCCGCGTCGGGAGGGCGACGGCCGAGTGCGGGGCTGGGGGGAGAAGCGAGATGCTGCGGGTCACCGGGGGACCAGCACCGGCCCTGTGCCGCTGCCCGGGGCCGCTGGAGGGCGCTCGGCAACTGCCGGTCGGGGCAAGGGGCCGGGGCGCCGCAAGGGGCGAGCAGAGGGGAGGGGCAGAATCGCCTCCCTGGATATTGTGTCCTATTGTGGAGGCCAGAGACGAGTGGTGTTCCTCAGGGGTCGGTACTGGGACCAGTGCTATTTAACATCTGTCGTGGTTTTGGGCTGAGGGTCGAGACAAGAACCTAGAGGGAGCACCCACCAACCATGTTCCCGGGCAAAACATGACTCAGGCTTTTTTTCTTAAAACAATTTATTAACAGTTACTTAACAAGAGACAAAAGGGAACGAAACCGGTTACTTGAGAGGAGAAAGAGAAAACAAGGCCAGATCTTAAACACAACAACCTCCCCACCCCCCTTTCCTTTTGTTCCCGGCTCTACCTCCCCCCGGGCGGTGCAGGGGGACAGGGAATGGGGGAGTGCAGGTCAGTTCATCCATGATGTTGTGATAAATGAGTGAGTCCCAAACAGAACTCCAATTAAAGTTTACAATTTATTAGGCGAATAAAAGCAAGCAAACAGCGCTGGGTGCACTGCGAGTCTCCGCTCCACCAAGACGCACACCGTATAGTTCCTATTTCTGGTTTATATTTCTTTTACTAATACATATTCTTAATTATTTCCGAGAAAAGGTGGTCTTATTACAATGAGCTCAGAGAAGTCATCTCCATAGTCTCCACCCCTAATCCCCCAGTTGCGCGTGCGCAGTGTCTCCTGGTGGTCGTGAGTAGGGGTCTCAGGGATGAAGGCTGTATGTCTTCCTCATGATGACTTTTTCACCTCCCCAGAAAACTAGCCAAGTCATCATGACTCTGCTCTGCAAAGTCATCAGGACCATCCTTGTTCTCCATCTTGGCTCCTGCTTATCTTACACAAGGGTTGTGCAACTTACAGATCTATGGCTTGAGTTGAGGTGACTCAAAAGTGGTTAAGTGAGATTAGAGATTAAGGGCGTACAGGCCCCCAGGCCCCTCTTGTCTAACACCTTGCAACTGGCAGTAAAGCAAAAGAAGAAGAGAAAAAAAACCCAAAACGTTAGGTGGCTTTTGCAAGAGGCAAGAACTATATCCATACCATTCTGCTTTCTCTAGGACTACGGTTATACAAGAATGAACAGAATGGTTAAAGGTTACCTATACAGAGAAGGTCATATTTCACTGTGCGGCCCTGACATTGTTTTATATTGCCATGTATCAGGGGAACACATTTCACAACTGGGGCTCCTGGTCAGCAGCATCATGAGGCATTTCGCAGGTTCACGTTTTTGCATTTCACAGAGATCTTAAACTAAGACAATCACTTGCCTTGAATAAGCACACCCTACTTGCCACCTATTTGCACACCCATTCATTGTCCCATACTGACATGAATCAAATGAACATATTTCACGATGTTACTGCTGCTCCTTTCTCAAAGGAGGAGGAGTCCTTACACCATTTTCCCTTGATTCAGTGGGTCCCCTACTAACGACGAAAAATCCCCAAACTTTTCCAGCGTAAGCCCTGCCCGCAGGATTGCAATCCTTCCCCATGGATCGCACCAGTTCGGGCTTTACCAGTCTCGGCCTCTCAGGGAGCTGCTGCCACTTGCGTCGGCGTGGGTCGTCCCACGGACTCCAGATGCCTCCACGACCTCGTCGTGCATTCCATGCCCCATTATTAACAGCACCTCGTCGTGCATCCCCTGCTCCACGACCTCTCCTGGGCTCAGGCATCTCCTCCCCGACGTGGGTTTCTCCACGGGCCACGAGTGGGTCTCTGCTCCGCCGAGTACACCCTGGCTACAGGGGGGCCGCCCGCCATCTTCACACCGATTGCAAGGGAAACCTCAGCTCCAGCACAGCTCCTCCTGCTCCATCCTGACTGACCGGGTCGTTGTGGTTGTTTTCTCTGAGATCTTAATCCTCTCTGGGGAGCTCGGCCCGGCGGGCACCCCGGGCGCGGGGCGCTTCCCGAGCCCCCCATGTGGCTCCCCCGGCGCCATCTTGAGCACATGGCACCAGCCCGGGCCTGGGAGCCGCCCGGCCGGGAGCCGGGAGCGAGGGCAGCGCCCCCCGCCCCTCTCCTGCTCCTGGGCAAAAGCCCCTTTCCCGCCCCTTTGTCCCAGCTTAAATGGGGCCATTCACAGAGGCGCCGATTTGGCTCAACCCCCCGGCGGGGATGGGACCCAGGTCTGGTGCTCAGGGAGCAAATCCCCTCCCCCGCCGCCAGAGCACCCCCCCACATCAAACTGTCACAACATCTTTGTCGGTGACATGGACAGTGGGATCAAGTGCACCCTCAGCAAGTTTGCAGATGACACCAAGCTGTGTGGTGTTGTGGACACACTGGAGGGAAGGGATGCCATCCAGAGGGACCTGGACAGGCTGGAGAGGTGGGCCTGTGAGAACCTCATGAAGTTCAACAAGGCCAAGTGCAAGGTCCTGCACGTGGGTCAGGGCAATCCCAAGCACAAGGACAGGATGGGTGGAGAATGGATTGAGAGCAGTCCTGAGGAGGACTTGGGAGTGCTGGTGGATGAGAAGCTCAACATGAGCCGGCACCGTGCGCTGGCAGCCCAGAAAGCCAACCATGTCCCGGGCTGCATCCAAAGCAGCGTGGCCTGCTGAGGGATGCCATCCAGAGGGACCTCGACAGGCTGGAGAGGTGGGCCCGTGTCAACCTCATGAAATTCAACCAGGCCAAATGCAAGGTCCTACATCTGGGTCGTGGCAATCCCAGGCACAAATACAGACTGGGCGGAGAATGGACCGAGAGCAGCCCTGAGGAGAAGGACTTGGGAGTACTGGTGGACGAGAAGCTCAATATGAGCCGGCAATGTGCTCTTGTGGCCCAGAAGGCCAACCGCATCCTGGGCTGCATCAAGAGGAGCGTGGCCAGCAGGTCGCGAGAGGTGATTCTCCCCCTCTACTCTGCCCTCGTGAGACCTCACTTGGAGTATTGTGTCCAGTTCTGGAGTCCCCAACATAAGAAGGACATGGACCAGTTGGAGAGGGTCCAGAGGAGGGCCACGAAGATGATAAGAGGGCTGGAGCACCTTTCCTACGAGGACAGGCTGAAAGAGTTGGGGCTGTTCAGCCTGGAGAAGAGGAGGCTCCGGGGTGACCCTTATAGCGGTCTTCCAGTACCTCAAGGGGGCCTACAAGAAAGATGGGGAGAGGCTGTTCAGGAGGGCCTGTTGTGATAGGACAAGGGGTAATGGTTTTAAAATAGAGGGAGGTAGGTTCAGGTTGGATATTAGGAAAAAATTTTTACCATGAGAGTGGTAGAACACTGGAACAGGTTGCCCAGAGAGGTGGTGGATGCTCCATCCCTGGAGACGTTCAAGGCCAGGTTGGACGAGGCCCTGAGCAACCTGATCTAGTTGGAGATATCCCTGTTCCTTGCAGGGGGGTTGGACTAGATGACCTTTGAGGGTCCCTTCCAGCCCTAACCATTCTATGATTCTATGATTCTGCCCCTCTGCTCTGCTCTCGTGAGACCCCACCTGGAATACTGTGTTCAGCTCTGGAGTCCCCAACACAAGAAGGACACGGAGCTGCTGGAGCGGGGCCAGAGGAGGCCACGAAGATGATGCGAGGGCTGGAGCACCTCTGCTATGGAGACAGGCTGAGAGAGTTGGGGCTGTTCAGCCTAGAGAAGAGAAGGCTCTGGGTGATCTTATCGCAGCCTTCCAGTACTTAAAGGGGGCCTACAGGAAAGCTGGAGAGGGACTTTTTACAAGGGTGTGTAGTGACAGGACAAGGGGCAATGGCTTTAAACTGAAAGAGGGCAGATTTAGATTGGATATAAGGAAGAAATTTTTCACTCAGAGGGTGGTGAGGTACTGGACCAGGTTGCCCAGAGAAGCTGTGGCTGCCCCATCTATGGAAGTGTTCCAGGCCAGGTTGGATGAGGCTTTGAGCAACCTGGTGGAGTGGAGGGTTGGAACTGGATGATCTTTGAGGTCTCTTCCAACCCAAACCATTCTGTGATTCTATGATTCTATCAATGGCAGGATGCCTTCCAAATAGGCTGTTTTTTTCACCCACAATGAAGCTTCTCCTAATTTAGCTTGACAATATCCATACTAATTACATTCGGAAAATGCAAGCGTATCAGCTGCAATCAGACTAACCTTTAAACCCATGTAAAAGGATTTTTGAAAATTGGCATTAGACCTCCAGAGGTCACCAGTGAACTGGACAAAATGCCACCTTCCCTACGTAAGACAGAGGCATACCGCTGAGGATGTTTTAGAAAGCTTTAGAAGCAGTCACATCCAATCCAAATACACTTAAAAATTCAGTGTATAACCAGTGTTAAAAAAGTAGTTTTTAATAAAAATAGAGCAGGTTCTTAACATATAAACTATACAGTCTCGCATACTAAACGATGGTCAAGTCAAATTAATGCACAACACCGTTCTCAAGGCAGGCAGCACAAGGCGTTATAATTCTATAGCATACAGTCAATATCCACAAAAATAAGTTCTCTTCCGTAAGTGCTGCAAATATGCCGAACTCAATCGAGACCGGAATTTAAACAGGAAACAAGGGTTTAAAGCCTTCCCATCCCCAAACATTCCCAGTGTGAAACATCAAGTATCTTAACGAAAAAGAACACGCAAGCACTCATCAAGAGGTCAGAAGAGCTATGGAGTTTGTGTCAGGTTTTGCTCTTCAGTGTCCAGGCTACTTGTTACTTCCAAACAACCACTCCCTAGGCACCAGTTATTCTTCAATTTTGCTTTTATTAATTCCCTTGTAGCCACTGTCCTCCTTCTAGCTGAGATGGAGGCGTTGGCTTGCCATTCAGGGTCATTTGCTGGGGCGGCAGACGCCCTGTGGGCAGCACAGGTGCAGTTTTTAACTTCTTGCTATCCACTTTTGAAGGATGCTCTTCCTCCTCCTCATCCGAATCCAGTCAGCTGTGCGTGGAAAAGTGTGGCACCTGTGTAATGAGAAGGGCAAATACGTCATACCTTGGAAAAGAGATTGCAGGCATCCATTTCTGAAAGGCCGGAGCAAGCAGCCAGCGTAACTGTCCGCCTCACACATGCATGACAGTTGAAGGACTTGAGACAGTTTACAGAAGTTTAGCAAAGCATTTGAATTTTAAATTCTCAGGAGATTCTAATTCCAGATTACTTCCAATATTCTTGTAAGTCACTTTAGGACAAAAACATTACCTTAAACACCCAAGAGCCAGTCTCTGGGCGGTATTCCAGGAATCGAGCACCCTGCTTCAGACATATGGACTCCAGTCTGCCTTCATAGTTCATCTCTGCCAATCGTTCTGGGCTTTTTATCAGGCAACGAGACACTTTGTCTGTAGGCCAGACTCCATCCAAGGTAACCTCAGCTCGTCTGTTAACGGCAGACAAAAGTGTAAGAGCCTACAAGGTTCTGAGGCAAAGCTATTAAGGTACACATATAGGAGCTGAAAATTGAACATATGGGCTCAAAACAGCTTTTAAACCCAACTGCTGGTTCAGAAAACTGCAAGTATTTAGTAACTGTACAGTGCTGCAATCTGAATGCACACCTCAGATTGAGATTTCTTGGTAGCTGCCTGCAAACGCAGTGGATTGTCAGTATCATAAAAAACATCCTTACTAGCCACTGTCCCCACATGGTACATATTTTAAAATTACCTGTTTAAACCTTCACCGATAGGTGGTTTTCTTTCTTCGTCGGGGTAAACGATGACTTCTTTTCTATGGATGTGTACGATGTCGTCCAGATTCAAGTTAGTCAGATTTATTTCTCCTTCAAAGTAAATTGATCCATAACCTGCAAAACAAACCAAAACATCAGTCTGCCCACGCAAAAAATCTCACACCAGAGAATCTACATTCCTGCTCTACTCCTCCTTTCCCACCTTATCCCTAGCTCTGTTGTATCTCCAGAACAACATACAAGTGACTCCTCCTTCCTAGTGTGGAAGTACCAATACGTGTCACCCACTTTTTTATAGCCAGTCCTTTTGCAGATAGATTTATTTTAAGTTGTGGCTGTCCCATCCCTGGAAGTGTTCAAGGCCAGGCCGGAGGAGGCTTTGAGCAACCTGGTGTAGTGGAGGGTGTCCCTGTCCATGGCCGGGGGGTTGGAACTAGATGATCTTTGAGGTCTCTTCCAACGCAAACCATTCTGTGATTTTTGTTATCACTGGGCTATTCGTACTGCCAACACAAACACTAAGTGTACCCTCAGCTTTATAGCCCATTTAGAAAAAGTGTTTTAAAAATAGCATGCACCATGTGCTGTTTTCCTCAACAAAAGCAGTAAGGAATACAGTTTGGGCTGAAGGCTCTTCACTAGAGCTCAGTCAGCTCCAGCGTAGGTAGCAACTAAGACGGAAGCGATAAGATCGGGTTTGCGTCAACGCTCCAGCCAGCTTGGATTTTACAACTTTTATGTTTAAGAACGGCGCGCATCTTAAAAGCTGCAGGTGGTTTTGTTCTTTTCATACTTGAGCTTCTCAAGTCATCCCATAACCGAGGCTGTCAGTGCCACCGGTGTGAAACATTACAAGCCTTCGATGCAAGTTGTTCAGGACGCAAGGACACTGATCATAATCATATGGAACCCAGATTCAGGTTCCACAGCTTTACAGTCACTCGTTCAACTTTAAGCATCTCGGAAAGCTGTACGTGCTTACCTCTGCGGCCTACGGTGAATTTTGTCACAATACATTCATTTCTGTCATTGGTAAATCTGGCCAGCTCCTCCATGGAGGGGATGGTGTAATAGCCGGCTCGTGTCAGAACAATTCCTGCAACAGAAACATCTGTGAGAACTGGGTTGTCAGCAAGTTCCCGACTTGAGCATTTCAAGAGTTTCATTCCATTTCTTTTGCAAGCCTGGACAACCAAAGGTCCCAAACGAACTGAGAATCAGTGCGACAAAAGCAAACAGAAATCAAAATGTCTTATTTCCCCAGCCTTCACAGCAAATTTCAGGCAATTGCTATGCCAGGTTCTTCCAGCCTAGCAATCTGTCATCAGAGAGCAGCAGCAGATGTGTAGGTAAAAGGAAAAATGCAAACACCTACAGCAACACTTGACAGACACACTGTCCCCGCTTTAGTAACTCGGGGCTGAGGCACCTGCTGACCAAGATGCAGCATCTTCTCCTTCAACAATCTCCAATGTGTTCTCATCTATCAATTTGTCTAGTGATCCTTAAAAGCCTTTTGCCACTGGGGCTTCGGAAGACGTTACTTTTGAAGACATCACCTGCTAGTTTTGTGAGGTGCCACATATTACCTGAAAGGATCTTTGCCTCTTCACTTTCCCCAGATCACTCATGAGTGAAAAAAAAAGAGACACCACACTGAAAAACCTAACACACACACCTGCTGCCACCTCTTCACCAGCTACAAAGTCTTAGTTAAGGGACTTCTCACAACGTTTTCACAGTTTTCCATCTTTTTCAGTTTTACTAAACCCTGAGATCAGAATTGAGAGTACTGAAAACACACGCACGATGGGGCTATACCGAAACAACCATGTTCTGCAGTCCACTGCTTTCCTGGCAAACTCTACCACGCAGTTCGCACCTTGATAACTACCAAGCATTAGATTTCTAACTCTTAAGATCTTGCTCCTGAACCATAGTCAACTCAGTCTACCACTGCAGAACAATCACAGATCGGGTCCTCCTGCTCTTCCTCCTGCATCTCGCTGCCTCAATCTAACTATAAAATTGGTTGCTGAAATTTAATTGCTCACTGACTCGGCAGAAAAAAATTCCTGTACTAGGTAAGAGACTGAAAAGCAAGATTTGTATTCAGAAAAGAAGGGAAAGGAAAAGAGGAAAAGCTGAGGGTCTAAAACAGCAAAAGAGAGCTTTAACGAACCATGCATGAATTGCTGTCAGGAACGGCAGATCTACTGCCCACACACACAGTCTAACCTGCAGGGTGCAGACGATGCACAGTTTCAGGCTCTTCTTCACGCTCACCCTGAAGAGCATCATCATGAAACGAAGCATTTTTGCTGCGGCCTTCCAGACTGCTCTGTAAGCCCACCCGCATATTCGGAGCTACGATAGTGTCATCCA
>NW_028238563.1:0-53399 GCF_009769465.1 Tauraco erythrolophus | reverse complement strand
CCCCCCTGGCCAGGCACCCCCAGCACCCCGTACCCTGGGGTGCCCCCCCGGCCCCCCCTCAGCACCCCGGGGTGCCCCCCCGGCCCCCCCCCGGCACTCACGGCCCGTCAGCTCGAAGAGGACGCGGTCGTTCAAGCCCAGGCGCAGCTCGGGCATCCCCGAGAGGAAGACCTTCAGCTTGATGGTGCCCACCACCTCGCTCAGCAGCACGCTGCCGTTGGCGCTCACCTGCGGGCGCCGGCATTGCCCGTGTCACCATCTTCAGCCTCATCTTCGTCCTCATCACCATCCCTGTCCTCATCGCCATCACTGGCCCCAGCCCCAGTGCCATCCCTGGTCCCACCACCATCACCAATCCCATCCTCATCTTCAGCCTCATCTCTATTACCATCCTCATCACTATCTCCATCCTCACCACCAGCCCCGTCCCCAGTCCCATCACTGGTCCCACCACCATTCCCATCCTCATCCTCATCACCAATCCCATCACCGTCTTCATCCTCATCACCATCCCTGTCCTCATCCCCACCACCGGCCCCATCCCCAATCCTGCCCCTGCTGTCCCACCACCATCCTCATCCTCCATCCTCATCCTCATCCTCCATCCTCATCCTCCATCCTCATCCTCCATCCTCATCCTCATCCTCATCCTCATCCTCCATCCTCATCCTCATCCTCATCCTCATCCTCATCCCCACCACTGGCCCTGTCCCCAGTTCCATCCCTGGTCTCATCCTCATCCTCATCCTCATCCTCATCCTCATCCTCATCCTCATCCTCATCCTCATCCTCATCCTCATCTCCACCACTGGCCCTGTCCCCAGTTCCATCCCTGGTCTCATCCTCATCCTCATCCTCATCCTCATCCTCATCCTCATCCTCATCCTCATCCTCATCTCTATCCCTGGCTCCATCCCCAATCCGACCCTTGGTGTCCCACCACCATCTTCATCCTCATCCCCATCCCCATCCTCACCCTCATCCCTATCCCTGGCCCCATCCCCAATCCCACCCTTGGTGTCCCACCACCACCACCGCTCCCCCACCCCCCCGAGGACCTCCCCCCCACCCCGACCCCCCCCCCCCCGGCCCCCCCTCACCAGCAGGTTCACCGCCTCGATGACGTCGATGAAGACCTCGTTCTTCTTGTACTTGATGCCCTCGGAGCGCCAGGACACGGCGTTGGTGACCGTGGTGGGCACGCGCGACTTGCCCGTCTCCAGCTTATTGCCCTCCTGCGTGATGTACCTGGGGGGGTGAGGGGGGGTGAGGGGGGGGGGTCCCCTCATGGCGACTGCAGCAGCCTGGACCCCCCACCCCACCCGGGGGGGTCTGGGCGCCCATAGGTGCCTGCGGCTCTCATCCCACTCTTGGGGGGGGTGTCTCTGCACCCCCAGGCCCCCCAACCCTCGGGGGGGTCCCTACACCCCCGGACCCGCTGGATCCCCCACCGTGGGGGGGTCCCTGCACCCCCAGACCCCTCAATCCTCACCCCAGGGTGGTCCCTGCACCCCCAGGCCCCCCAATCCTCACCCTGGGGGGGTCTCTGCACCCTCAGACCCCCCAACCTTCAGGGGGGTTCCTGTACCCCCAGACCCCCCAATCCTCACCCCGGGGGGGGTCCCTGCACCCCCAGGCTCCCCACCCTGGGGGTTCCCTGCACCCTCAGACCCCCCCAACCCTCAGGGGGGTCCCTGCACCCCCAGACCCCCCAATCCTCACCCCGCGGGGGTCTCTGCACCCCCAGAGTCCCCCAACCCTCAGGGGGTCCCTGCACCCCCAGACCCCCCAATCCTCACCCTGGGGGGGGTCTCTGCACCCCCAGGCCCCCCACCCTGGGGGGGTCCCTCCACCCTCAGACCCCCCCAACCCTCAGGGGGGTCCCTGCACCCCTGATCCCCCACCCTGGGGGTGTCCCTGCACCCCCAGACACCCCAGTCCTCACCCCGGGGGGGTCTCTGCACCCCCAGAGCCCCCAACCCTCAGGGGGGTTCCTGCACCCCCAGATTCCCCAATCCTCACCCCGGGGGGGGGGTCTCTGCACCCCCAGACCCCCCACCCTGGGGGGGTCCCTGCACCCTCAGACCCCCCCAACCCTCAGGGGGGTTCCTGCACCCCCAGATTCCCCAATCCTCACCCCGGGGGGGGGGTCCCTGCACCCCCAGACCCCCCACCCTGGGGGGGCTCCTGCACCCTCAGACCCCCCCAACCCTCAGGGGGGTTCCTGCACCCCCAGACACCCCAATCCTCACCCTGGGGGGGGTCTCTGCACCCCCAGACCCCCCACCCTGGGGGGGTCCCTCCACCCTCAGACCCCCCCAACCCTCAGGGGGGTCCCCGCGCCCCCCCGGCCCCCCCCTCACTCCTGCAGGATCTTGCTGTCGGTGGTCTGGGGGAAGCCGAAGTCCATCAGCTCATCCAGGAGCTCGTAGACGATGACGAAGTTGTCGCGGACGCTCTCCTCCTCCAGCTCCTTGAAATACTCGCAGAACACCTTTTGGGGGGGACACACACACACATGTGGGGCCCCCCCCCACCCCCCCAAATCGGGGGGGACCCCCTGGAGCCCCCCCGCCTCACCTCCACCACCTTGTAGAGGAAGGAGAAGACCATCGAGGCGTTGCCGTTCTTCTTGGTGGTGGCCACCACTTTTTGGGAGGGGGCGTTAAGGCAAGTAAAAAGGGGGGTGGGCGGCATTTTGGGGGTGTCCCCCCCCTCGAAATTCCGTAAGGATACGGTAGAGGTTGGCATGTTTGATCCAGAGGAAGTGGACGTGGCCGTGGGGCAGGAGGGGGGACGGGGCCCCCTCCTCTTCCTCGCGCCGCAGCAGCAGCGCCGGGAAGTGCTCGATCTCCCCCAGCCCCACGTCCCCCTTGTAGTTGCGGCTGATCAGCGGCTGGGGGGGGGCGCGGGGGGGTCAGAAAGACCCCCCCCCATTCACCCACACCCCCCCATTCACCCACACCCCCCCCCCACCTCAAATCCGTCCCCGGGGTCACGGGGGTCACAGCCAAGCGCCGCCGTTGACCTTGGGTGACCTTCGGTGGGTGGTGGGGGGACAGTGGGTCCCCTCGGGGGGGTGTTTTTTTATTTGGGGGGGGTTGGGGAGTTGGGGGGGGGGGTCTCACCTTGCCCTTGAGGTCCAGGATGAAGAGGGCGGAGGCGGCCATGGCGGGGCCCCGGCAGCGCCGCGTCACCGGCGCCGTCACCGTCACCTGCGCCAGGTGAGCGGCTGCGCCCAGAGGGCCTTAAAGGGGGGGGGGGGCGAGGGGGGGGCCATGGGGGGGGGGCCAGACCCACCCAGAGTCACAAAAAGTTGGGGGGGGGGACACGGACACACAATGGACCCCAGAGAGGGGGGCACGGCCACCACCGGCCCAGCCCAGGGGGCTCATGGGGGGTGGGTTGGGACCCCCCCACCCTGAAGACCACCCCCACCCAGGGGACCCCCCACCGAGGGGACCCCCCCCCCCCCCCACCCAGGGGACCCCCCACCGAAGGGACTCCTCCCACCCACGGGACCCCCCCCACCGAAGGGGGACCCCCCACCCAGGGGACCCCCCCCACCCTGGCCTGGGGTGGGGGGTGTCCCTGCAACAGCCCGGGCCCCCCCCCCCCCCCACCCGGGGGGTCTGGGCACCCCTGGGTGCCTGCGGCTCTCACCCCACCCTGGGGGGGGTCCCTGCACGCCCAGGGACACCCAATCCTCCCCCCGGGGGGGGTCCCTGCACCCTCAGCCCCCCCCAGCCCCGGGGGGGGTCCCTGCACCCTCAGCCCCCCCCAGCCCCGGGACCCCGGGACCCCCCGATCCCCCGCCCGGGGGGGTCCCTGCACCCCCCGCAGCCGCGGGCCGAGCCCGCTGCAACGGGGCGGGGCCCACTTGGGGGCGGAGCCAATCGCAGGGGCGGGGCCAATCGACGGGGCGGGGCTCAGTCGGGGGCGGAGCCAATCCCTGGGCGGGGCTCAGTCGAGGGCGGAGCCAATCACTGGGCGGGGCTCAGTCGGGGGCGGGGCCAATCCCGGGGCGGGCCCATCGCGGGGGCGGGGCCATAACGGTGCCCCGGGGCAGCCCCGCCCGCAGCCGCAGCCCCGGGGGGACCGTTAACGGCGGCGGCGGCGGCGGGAGGAGCCGCCCGGAGCCGCTCGGAGCCTCCGCCCCGCCATGGAGGACCGGGCCGCGGGCGGGAAGGACCCGGACGGCGCTTACGGTACCGGGAACGGCGACCCCAACCCCCCCATCCCCGCCTCCGGGGGTCCCCGCGGCCCCCCCGCTCCCCCCCAGCCTGCAAGGGGTCCCCCGGGGGCTTGGGGGTCCCGGGGTGGGGGGTTTGGGGACCCCCCCGGGGCTTGGGGGCCCCCCGGGTTTGGGCACTCCCAGTGGTTGGGGGACCCTCGGGCTTGGGGGGCCCCCAGGATGGGGACCCCCAGGGTTTAGGGACCCCTGAGGGAGGGGACCCCCAGTTTTGGGGACCCCCAGGTTGGGGACCCCCAAGGTTTTGGGACCCTCGGGCTTGGGGGACCCCCAGGATGGAGACCCCCAGGGTTTGGGGACCCCTAAGCATGGGGACCCCCAGGGTTTGCGGACCCCTGAGCACAGAGACCCCTGGGCTTGGGGATTCTCGGGCTTGGGGACTCCTAGTTTTGGACCCCCCAATTTTGGGACCTCCGGGCTTGGGGACCCCCCCAGGGATTGGCCCCCCCCGTTTTGGGACCCCTGGGCTTGGGGACCCCCCCAAGGATTGGACCCTCCCAGTTTTGAGACCCCCCCCCCCCCCCCCCAGGGTTTGGGCACCCTCCAGGTTTGGGGACCCCCCACCCGAAGCAGACGCTGTGCCCCACCTGGGGGTCCCAGCACCCCCCAGCCCAGAGGGGCAGGGGCTCGGCTCGTGCATGGGGGGGTTTGACTGGGGCTGGGGGGGCCACGCGGCTCCGGGCTGTGCCGGGGGGGACGGAGCATCCCTCGGCTTCACCGCGCGTTGGTGCCGGACCCTTCGGAGCAGCCGGAGAAGCGACCATGGCGGGGGGGCTCCTGGTAGCCCCCAAACCCAGGGGGGGGCCGCTCTGGCCCCGAGGAGGGCGACGCCGGAGCCAGCACCGTGTCCCCTTCCCGGTGGGACCGTGGCACAGCCGGCCACCGGATCCCCCCCATTATATGGGGCCGGGGGACACACACACCGCGTCCCCCCCCGGTTTTCCCGGGTGGGGGGTCCCGCCCAGCGCTCCCCGGCCTCGGCTTTTGTTCCCGAGCCGCTTCGCTTCGGCGGGTGTGAACCGTGGCCGCCCTGACATCACCGGCAGCCTATGAGCGCCGGCGGTGCCGTCCGACCGCGCTCCTCCGAGCCGCGACCGCGCCGGGCGGCAGAGTGCTATTCCTGACCGGAGCCGGCGCGGCTGCCCGGTTATTTATTTATCACCTAAATATAACCGCGGGGTGGGGACGGGTGGTTCGGCGTCACCGGGAATGGGGGCACTGACACCGGCGTCACCAACCTCATGCCATTTCCCGGTTGACACCGGTGACTTTTACCGCCAGCCTGTGCCCGCTCCCAACCTTTGCACCGGTGCTTGGTTTGCCAAGCCCGGACTGCTCCCTGTTGCCGGAGACCACCGCGCCACGTTGGTGCCTGCCGGGCCCCGCGGTGGTTTTGGGGAAGCCGGTGCCGCCATCGGTGTTTTGCGAGGCCGGAACAGCGGCCGGAGCGAAGCGGCTGCACCTTTAAAGCCGTGGCTGCGCACCGGAGGGTGGTTTTTCGGTGTGTTTAACCGGAGGCGGGTGCCGGCACGCCCAGGGCGGCGCGTTCGGCGCGGGCCGTGGTGCAGGGGCCACCGCGAGTCTGCTGGGGGCTGAGGCGCAGGCGCTCGCCGGCATGGGGGGCCACCGGGAGAACTACTACGGCAAACACGGTAAGGCTTCGGCACCCACCGTCGCGGTGGGGGTCCGGTGGGGGCTGCCGCGGCGCAACGTTCCGTGGGGGTCGGTAGCCACACGGTGTGGGTCGGGGTCACCGTCGGCAGCCGCTCGCCGCGGTGGGGGTCACTATCGCAGCCGCTCGCCGCGGTGGGGGTCACCGTTGGCAGCCGCTCGCCGCGGAGGAAGTGAAACTCGAGCAGATAAAGGAGGAAAAAACAAAAACAAACCAAAACTGGAAAGAAAAGGCGAAACGAAACAAAACCAAAAGCAGCCGTGGCTTCGCCGCGTTGCTTTTCCGCCCCCCACCGCCGTGGGGGGCCGCGGTGCTGGGGGGGGCCGCCCTCGCCGCGCACCGGCATAACCAGCGCGACGGCGTCGCTGGCGCCGGTGGTTAATGCTTAACGACTGGGACAAACAGGTTCCTGCAGTGGTGGTTGGTCACTGGCGCTGGTTGTGCCTTCGGGTTGTTTTTTGGGGGGGGGGGTCCCTGGGCTTCAATCGTTCCTTGCTGCCCCCCCCCACCGTGCCGGTGTTTTGGGGTGCAGGTTCTTGGGTAGGGCTGGGCTGTGCCGCCGGCGGGTGCTCGGTTGCTCCGTGGAGATTAGGGATGGGCCAGGGCCGGGAGCGCGGCACTCCGCGGCGGAGCAGGTCCCCGGAGCCCCCCCCCTTGCCAAAAATACCCAAAAGAAACCGTGTCCCTGCCGCGGCGCTGCTCCCCCCCCACCCCAAAGATGCCCCAAAGCAGCCGTGGCACCGGCACTGGCGGCTCCCACGGCCGCCCAGCCTGTGCTGGCGGAATTCCCACCCTAAAAATAAATATGGGGAAAAAGGATCGCGCCGGATGGGCCGGGCACCGCCGTGGCACCGAGGTGGGGTCCCTCCGGTGAGCCCACGGCACCGGCAGCCCATCCTGCTCCGCGGCACCCGAAACCCCCCGGGTCCCCCCGCTCCGGCCATCGCCGCTCCCACCCCGCTCTGCCTCCGCGGCGCTTCGGTGCTTCCGAGGGATTTCGGGGATCTCGGGCAGGCTCCCAGCAGCGTTTTTTTTTGGAGAGAACCACGCGGAAACGGGTTCTCTGGGGGAATAATTGTTTCCACGCCTGGAAGGCGGAGGCACCGACGGGAGGGAAACGGCGTCTGGAGATTGTTTTCCTCCGGATTCGGCTTATCCCGAAGTTTTTGGCAAAAGCGCTGCGCTCCCTCCGCTTCCCTCCTGGCGTCTGGCGGGGAGAGGAGGATGAGGAGCTCCTTCCTCCCATCCCAGCCCTCCCCCTGAATGATTTTCCCGTTTTCTTCCGTCTCCGCAGGGACGCCGCAGAAATATGACCCGACGTTCAAAGGTCCCATCTACGACAGGTAAGACAAGCCCGGCGGTTTCGGCGGCGGTTTCGGCGGCGCCGCGGCGCATCCGGCGGCTCCCGACGCTCCTCTTCCTCTTCAGGGGCTGCACCGACATCATCTGCTGCGTCCTCCTCGTCGTCGCCATCGTGGGCTACGTGGTGGTGGGCGTCGTGGGTACGTACCGGCGGTGGGCTCTGCGGCTCCGCCGGGTTTTGGCGCGTCGGTTACGTTTTTGGCAAAACCCCCCGTGCCGAGGGGTGTCGTGTCCCTCTGCTCATCCGGCTGGGGACGGGAGGGTCGCCGCGGGGTAACCGCAGCCGCGTTCCGTCTCCCCTCCGGCGCAGCCTGGACCCACGGAGACCCCCGGAAGGTGATCTACCCCACCGACAGCCGCGGGCAGTTCTGCGGGCAGCAGGGAACCTCCAACGCGTACGTATCCCGCTCCGTCGGCACCCCGGCGTTGCCGGAGAGACCATAACCTCACGGGGTGTCTCACGCCGCGGCGCCAGGCCGGGTCACCGGCACTGCCCGCTCTCCTCCGGCCGCGGGGAGCGGCACGGACCCTGCCCGCTGCCGGGGGGTGCAGAAAACCACGGAGGCTCCGGGATTTGGGGAGGTTTGGGGGGTTTTTGGGCCCCTCCGTGCCGCGTGGTGCCCCGTCCCCTGGGCGCGGGGATGCGGCTGCGTCCCGTCGCCTCTCCCAGGGCAGGCGGTTCGCCAAACTGGGCTTTTTGGGTTGTTTTCCTGTTTTTTTTTTTTTTGCAGGGAGAAACCTTTCCTCTTCTACTTCGACATCGTGAAGTGTGCCAGCCCGCTGGTGCTCCTGAATTTTCAGTGCCCGACCACGCAGGTACCCATCCCGGCACCGGCACGCCGCGCACGGCTCTCCGACGTCCCGCTGCTCCGGCTCACCCCTTCCCACATCCTCTCCTCCCGTCCAGATCTGCGTCGCCGAATGCCCGGACCGGTTCCTGACGTACCTGAGCGCCTACACCTCCAGCACCGACATGGAATACTACCGGCAGTTCTGCGTCCCGGAGTTCACAGACGTGCAGAAGGTGAGCCGGAAGGAACACTGGTGATGCCGGCGTTCCCCCGGCACGGCGATTCCCATGGGAAGCGTTAACATCTGGCACATCTGTCCCTACCCAGGCTCCCCTCCAGGTGCTGAAGGACAAGGAGTGTCCGGCCGTGATTATCCCCAGCACCCCACGTACGTCTGGAGGGCTAACGAGCCGCCGCGTGCCGATTAACGAGCCGCCGCGTGCCGATTAACGAGCCCGCTGGTTTCCGGGGGCGCTCGGGGCAAGCGTGTGGTTGTCGTGGCATTTTTTTTTGGGGGGGGGTCAGAGGTTCCTGTTTGGCATTTCTGAGTTCTCCCCCCCTTCCTCCCCGTCCCAACCCAGTGGCGCAGCGGTGCTTTCCGGCCATCCAGGTCAAGAACGGCGTCGTCACGGTGGGCAACACGACCACCTACAACGACGGTTATGGCCAATACCGGAACGTCACCGAGCTGCTGGAAGGGGCCAAGTGAGTCTCCGGGCGGGCGCCGCGGTTCGCCATTGCCGGGGCGACGCCGAGAGCGAGCGCTGGCGGTGATAACGGCGACGCCACGACCGGAGGGGAGCCCTCTTAACGAGCCGCCGCGTTATTACGGCTTCACCCCGAAAACGTTCGGTGTTATCTGCCGGCGCTTCTCCACCGTGGGCGTTTACCGGTTTATCTCGCGCGGCGCAGAGCCCCGCTCCGGCGTTTCCGAGAAATCCGGCCCCAAAACTCATGTTGGAAGCGGGGTGGGATGAGGGGGAAGCGGCGGGGTCAGCTCGGAGGAAAAGAGCGCCGGAGCGTCGCCTCTCGTGTTTTCGGGGAATTTGGTGGAGCGCGGTTTGCCGGGGGAGGCCAAGGGGCCGTTGAGGCAGCGGCTGCTCGCCGGCTCGTGCGCCGGCTCCGGCCTCACCGCCGTGTTATTTCCTGGCGTTGCAGAAAAGCGAACGTGGTGCTGGAAGCGCGACAGCTGGCCATGAAGATCTTTGAGGACTACACGGTCTCCTGGTACTGGATCATAATGTGAGCGGCGCGGCGCGGCCGGACCGATGCTCCGCCGTGCCGGCGGCGCGGTGCCGCGCGCCGAACCGGGGCGAAGCTGACGAATTGCCGATGATTTTATTTACTTTTTGACGTGATTTCTGAATAAAACGAGAGGTTTCGCAGCGGCTTTCCGCGGAGCCCGCTCAGGCTCCGTCCCCTCCGCCGCCGGCGATCCCGGTTTTTAAGGCTCGCCAGGACGAGCCGGCCGGCGCGTTCTGACGCGGCGCCGCCTTCCTCCCGCAGAGGCCTCGTCATCGCCATGGTGGCCAGCCTCATCTTCATCGTCCTGCTCCGCTTCCTGGCCGGGATCATGGTGTGGGTGATGATCGTGATGGTGGTGCTGGTGCTGGGTTACGGTGAGCACGCGGTCGGGACCCTCTCCCCGTTTTCCTTTCCCTGTCTCAAGAAGGACGTTCGCCCGCGGCGGCGGCGTTCCCGGTGTCTCCTACCGGAACGTCGGCACCGGTGGGGCTGAGCAGCGGCCGCCGGTGTCTCGGTCTTCGCTTTTCGGTGCCAAACCGATCCTTTTCCGCTTTTCACCGCAGGAATCTTCCACTGTTACCTGGAATACGCAAGACTAAAAGGGGAGGCGGGTTCCGACATCTCCTTGGTGGACCTGGGCTTTCAGACGGACCTCCGCGTCTACCTCCACCTGCGGCAGACGTGGTTGGCCTTCAGTGAGTCTCCGTCCTCGTCATGGATGCGGCTCCGGGACGCGGCGGATGCGGCCTGGCCCCGGTGCCGTTGAGGGACAGGGCTTGGGAAGGGGAGAGGGTGGAGGGTTGGGGTCTTCTCGGCCTCTTCGTGGGCCAAGGAGGGCGGCTGCGCTTGATGCCACCTCTGCTACGGGGCTGAGCTCGCGGCTGGGATGTGTTTCCACGGGAACCGCGGTGCCGGATGTCCCTTGAGGAGCGTCAGGTGCCGGGATGGATTTCCTTGGGAAGGCTGTTGGGTGCCGTCGCGCTACCCGTTGCTCCCCTCCTCCTCCTCCTCCTCCTCGCAGTGATCATCCTGTGCGTGGTGGAGCTGGTGATCATCCTCCTGCTCATCTTCCTCCGCAAGAGGATCCTCATCGCCATCGCGCTCATCAAGGAGGCCAGCAGGTCCGGGCGTGCCCTGTCCGCGGGCAGAGGTGACCGTCGTCACCCGCCGAGCTCCTTCCTCCTGTCGCCGCGAGGGTTTTCACCGGGTCGTAACCGTTTTCTCGGCAGGGCCATCAGTCACATCATGATGTCACTGCTGTTCCCCTTGTGCACCTTCTTCCTGCTGTGTCTCTGCATCGCCTACTGGGCCAGCACCGCCGTGTATCCTTTCTTCCTCTTCTTCCTCCTCTTCCTCTTCCCTGTGCCTCTGCTCCTGGGGAAGGCACCTGCCCAGAAACCAAAGGTCTTCCAGGGCGTTGAACATCTCACAGGATTAGTGACACATCCGTTGGCAAAACTGTTGCCCTGAGTCTCTCCGATTATGTTTTAATCATGGAATCCCAGAATGGGTTGGGTTCGGAAGGACCTTCCAGCCATCCAGTTCCAACCTCCCTGCCATGGCCAGGAACATCTTCTAGAATCCCCAGAATGTTTTGGATTGGGAGACACCTTCCAGACCATCCAGTTCCAACCCCCTGTCATGGGCACGGACATCTTATGGAATCATGGAATGGTTTGGGTTGGGAGGGACCTCAAAGACCATCCAGTTCCACCCCCCTGCCATGGGCAGGGACACCCTCCACCACACCAGGTTGCCCAAAGCCCCATCCAACCTGGCCTGGAACACTGCCAGGGATGGGGCAGCCACAGCTTCTCTGGGCAACCTGTCCCAGTGCCTCAGCACCCTCAGAGGGAAGAATTTCTCCCTCAGATCCCATGGAAATCTCCCCTCTTCCAGTTCAAAGCCATTAAGTTAAACTTAACGTAGAAAAGCGACTGGGGGGGTTGGCGAGGGCGAAACCACGTCAGGATTCGGGGCCGGGGTTCGCAAAACGGCATTTCCTTAACCGGTGCTCCGCAGTTTCCTCTCCACCTCCGGCGAGGCCGTCTATAAGGTGTTTAACGAGTCGGAGTGCCAGTATTCCGGGCAGACCTGCCAACCGGAGGTGAGGACGTCGGGAAACTCCGCTCCGCGTAATCTGTCAGGGATAAGGTTTGTTTGTCCCGGGGAACATAACCCCGGTGGTGATGGGAGCCCAGCGAGGTTCCGCCTTTCCCGTCGCGCCGGTGTTTTCCTTGTTGGGTGCGCAAAGCCGACTTTCTGTCCCGGGCAAACGCTCCCGAGAAATTCAGCGGGATAACAAAGGCCTCCCGAAAGCGGAGGGCACTTTGGGTGGAGCGGAAGACGCCGCCGGTCGGCGTCTCCGGCCGCCGCGGCGTGCCAGCATCTCCTCGTCCTCTCCAGACCTTCAACACGAGCGACGTCGCCCAGCAGTGCCCCGACGCCCAGTGCCTCTTCGCGTTCTACGGGGGCGAGACGGCGTACCACCGCTACCTCGTGGTCCTCCAGTTCTTCAACGTCTTCATGTTCTTCTGGCTCATCAACTTCGTCATCGCGCTGGGCCAGGTGACGCTGGCCGGCGCCTTCGCCTCCTACTACTGGGCCTTCAAGAAACCCGACGACATGCCCGCCTTCCCCCTCTTCTCCGCCTTCAGCCGCGCGCTCCGGTACGTCCCCTCTTCGAGGATGACTCGTGAAGCTTCTTGAGGTTGTCCGCTTTTAACCGGAGCGATCTTTCCCAGGTACCACACCGGCTCGCTCGCCTTCGGCTCCCTCATCCTCGCCATCGTCCAAGTCATCAGGGTCATTCTGGAGTATCTGGACCACAGGTTGAAAGGTACCGAACGGCGAACGAGTAGATGAAGGAGGTTGGAGGCTTCTGTGTTCCGTGGCGCCGGAGCACATGGCTAACATCCAGGGGAATTGTTTCAGTATTAAACTGAAATTATAACTGGAAGAGGGGAGATTTTGATGGGATCTGAGGGAGAAATTCTTCCCTCTGAGGGTGCTGAGGCACTGGGACAGGTTGCCCAGAGAAGCTGTGGCTGCCCCATCCCTGGCAGTGTTCCAGGCCAGGTTGGATGGGGCTTGGAGCAACCTGGTGCAGTGGAGGGTGTCCCTGCCCATGGCAGGGGGGTGGAACTGGATGGTCTTTGAGGTCCCTTCCAACCCAAACCATTCCATGATTCCATAAGATGTCTGTGCCCATGGCAGGGGGGTTGGAACTGGATGGTCTTGAAGGTCCCTCCCAACCCAAACCATTCTGGGATTCTGTGATTCTATGATTTCCGGGCGCGGGGGAATTCTGTGTCCGTCCCTACGATACTATTGATGATGAAACATAAACAGGGAGCAGAAACGTGGGAAGAGCAGTCGAGGCTCATCCCGGTATCGGCCCTGAAAACGCGGAGGGGGAGGCTGTGACGGGGCAGTGGGATGTCTGGTTGGGGACCTTCTGTCCGAAATCTCTCGTTTTGGCCGCTCACCCTCTCCCTCTCCAGTCGCAGAGAACAAGTTCGCCAAGTTCCTCCTGGGCTGCCTCAAGTGCTGCTTCTGGTGCCTGGAAAAATTCATCAAATTCCTCAACCGGAACGCCTACATCATGGTGGGTCTCCTGGCGTTGGCACCCAAAAGGTCGTGGCTCCGGTGCGGGGATGGGGGTCTCGGCGCTCTCGGAGGTTTCTTTGGGTGGCTGTGGAGAACCGCGGCTCCCGGCGGCGTGGGAGAACGGAGTTTTCCGGCGTTTCCCGGCCGTGGCGCTGGGAAGCCTTGAGCTTTGTGTCGCGTTGACTCCGGGAGGGACCTTCTCGGAAAGAGCCGGGGCGCGGTGGGGATTCAGCTCTCGGTGTCCGCGGTGTCCGACCTGTCAGTGGATGAAGAAACACTTCCAGGGTGGGATTTATCCAAGTTTTACTCAAAGACGGGATTAATCGCGCCCTCTTCTTCGCGATGGATTCAGCGCCGCTCCGTTTCTCTCTTCTCTGCCCCTTTTTTTTCCGGGATTCCCCTTCTAGATCGCCGTCTACGGCACCAACTTCTGCACCTCGGCCAGGAACGCGTTCTTCCTGCTGATGAGGAACATCATCAGGTGAGACGGTGGTGGGCGCCAGGGCCGGGCCCCCCCAGCAGACGCGGTGATTTCCAAGTCCTTCCCGCTGCCGAAGATCGGCCCGCCTCCTTTCCGGGCTTCCGCGGCGTTTTGTGCTGCGTTTGCAACGAATTCCCACAAATTCCTTCGGAATTTGGAGCGGGGAGCAGCTGCTCATCTCCCTCTTGTTTCCAGGGTGGCCGTTTTAGATAAAGTCACGGATTTCCTCCTCTTCCTCGGTAAACTCCTCATCGTGGGAAGCGTCGGTAAGCACCGGCGGATGGAAGTTTCCATCCCGTTTTCCGTCTCCTTCCCTCCTGCCCCATTTGCTGCCTCTCTTCTACCCAGCATCCCGCAGCGATTTCATTTCCATCCCTCGCTTTTCCAGGAATCCTCGCCTTCTTTTTCTTCACCCATCGGATAAAGCTGGTCCAGGACACGGCGCCGTCCCTGAATTACTACTGGGTCCCTATTCTGGTGAGCCTCTTTCTCCTTTTTTTTTTTTTGTTTTTTTCCATGAATTTAGAAGCGACGGGAGGAGACCCTGAAGGCGAATTCCTTAAAAACACCCCTCCGCCCGCTGCTTCTGAAGGCTTTCTTTGTTGGGAATGTTTTCTCCGTCCCCGTTGACACAAGCCCTTTGTTTCGGCTGCCACGAAGAGGTGTCTCAGCCTCCGTCCTTTTGTCCTGCACCGGGCTGGCATGAACACTCCTGCCCTGTTCCCTTCTCCCCCTTTTCCCCGGGGAATTCGGGATTCAGCAGGTTTCCTCCTCCTCCCGGGGCTCGGCACTCTCGGCGGGCGCCGGGTCGCGGCGTGACCGCGCGGTTTTCTCTTCCAGACGGTGATCGTGGGCTCCTACCTCATCGCCCACGGGTTCCTCAGCGTCTACGGCATGTGCGTGGACACCCTCTTCCTCTGCTTCTGTAAGTGGCCGGCTCGCGCCGCGCAGGAGTTGGCGGCAGCCGCGTGGTTTTCTCCGGGTGGTTTTCTCCTGCTTTTTCCTCCCCTAATTCCTACCGGCGTTCCTACCAGCATCTGCTTCCCCCCTGCCTGCCAGCAGCCTGTCCTCGGCTCTCCTGCTGGTCCTGCTGTTTTGGTGCTTTGGTTTCGGCGGAATCTAACTGCGACTAACTTCGATTTTCCTTTTTTCTTCCTTTTTTTTTTGTTTTTTTTTTCTTCTTCCCTTCCCCTCTCCCTCCTCGTCTCTGTCTTCACATGTTCTCCATCCTTCATCTCCGCCTGCCTCTCCCCGGCTTCTCCGTTCTTTCTCACTCTTCCCCGTCCCGGCCGCTTCTTCCCGGGGGAAAGGTGAAGATCTGGAGAGGAACGATGGATCTCCCGAGAGGCCTTACTACATGTCCCCCGAGCTGAGCGAGATCCTGCTGAAGGGGAACCTAGAACCTTCCAAAAGCGCCGATAG
Organism: Tauraco erythrolophus; assembly: GCF_009769465.1. Lineage (NCBI taxonomy): Eukaryota > Metazoa > Chordata > Aves > Musophagiformes > Musophagidae > Tauraco > Tauraco erythrolophus. Next base: position 38,565 of record NW_028238563.1, on the reverse strand, counting down.
CCAAGGCTAAGGGCCGGGGGGGCCACGTGCCGGGGCCGCGGGACGCTCTCGGCATTCTCCCCGTGGCAGCCACGGCGCAAATCCTTCCCCTGGATGTTCTTCCAAACCTCGAGGGTAGAGGGGGTGGTGACTCTTCGGTGCATCAAATCTACCTTCCCGCCCGCTAACGAATATTCCTGTAAGGAGAGAACGAACTTAGAGTTAACGTGAGGTCCTGCGTCTCCGGTGAGGCGCGCTCCGCTCCGGCGAGCGGCCGGGAGCCGGCTGGACGCGGGCAGGTGCCGATGGATAGTTGTGTTTGGCGTTGAAGCCGGGATCTTTGCTCTTAACCGCCCGCTGCGAAAAGGAGGGACCTCGTGGTGCGGGACGGTGGGTTTTTGGGATGAGCCAAGAGGGTCCGACGGCCCAAAAACCGGATTCTCCGCGGTGTCTTTGTCCTACCGCCGGCAAAGAGCGACGAGCCTCTCTCCTCACCCACTCTTCCTACGCACAACCGCGTCGGCGCGCTTGAAACGACTCCTTTGGGAGATTTGGAGATGTTTTGGCTTTTAAGCCTGTGCCTTCGCGACGCGGAGCTCGGCCTTTTCTCCGCGTCCTCGCACCCGCCGGTTTAGGGAAGCCCAACAGAGCCGTCGGCGGTGGCGAGCGGTTAAAACCCAGCGGGGGTTTTACCGGCGGCGTCTCCGGTTCGGAACGGTTTCTCTTGGTGGTTTAATCGCTCCGGGGAGGCGGTGGGATTCCATGATCCCATCCTGGGAGCTGCCGGATGGGCGCTGCTTTCCCTCCTCCAGTGGGATGAGTTGATGGTTTGGCTTCTGCCCGGTCCGGGCTCCTCTACCTCCGGCAGAGCCGGAGCTGGTAACGACTTTCCGCGCTAACGCGGACCGTAGGCGGAGGCGTAGAGGCAGTTGCGGGAAGGAAGGTGAGTCCCCAGGTCGGCTCCGGCGACTCGGAACCACCGGGGGTCCGTCAAGGGAAGGTGGTGTCCGGAGGGGCCGGAGCGCCGCGGGGAAGGAGCGCGTCGCGCTGGCGGGCGTTACACCGGGGACGTGTTGCGGCGTTTCTATGGCTGGAGAAGTCAGATCCCAAAAAAATGAGACGTTTGAGCGGGAGGCAGCTGGGGAGGGTCACAGCCCCCGGATCTCCCCAGCTTTTCTCCTCTCCGTAGTCCAGAATCCATCAAGATTGGAAAGAAAAGATGTAAAAAAAAAAAACGCCGGTCTGGTAGTCGCGGCCAAATCTCCGGTTACAAACCCTCCGGCAGACACAGAGCCCCATCTTCTGCGCCGCGTCCTCTCGGGACAAAGCCGTAGTGTTCCCGCTCGTGTTTTCATCCCAGAGAAATTCCGGAATCCCTCTCGAAACGCTCCGCGGCTTGGTTTGGTTTCGGTGTGGCTCTTTTTATCGGTGGCGGTGATTTTCCTCCCGCTTCTCGTCGGAATTTGAAGGGCGAGAGGCCGAGCGGCGCGTCGGGGAACGCACCGAACCGTTACGCCGTAACACCCAAAATCTGCTTTTTTTTTTGGTTTTTTTTTTTTTTTTGTTTTTCTCTAAATAACAGCAGCCCGTTGCCGGAGCAAAGCGCTCCCGGTACAACGGTAGCGGCGCGACCGCGGCGGTGCGTAACCGGCGGCGTTCGGCCGCGACACGGGGAGGAAACACCATTTCCTCCAAATATTTCTCTCCAAAATATTAATTAGACGAGCGGGACGGCGGCTCCGGTCACCTCTCGCCGCCGTGTGGTGACTCCGGTGACTCCGGCCACGCCAACCTGTCTGTCTGTCCCTCCCCCACCGCCGCGTGGGGAGGGGGTTCTCTTTGCAGTGGAAGACCTGGAGCGCAACGACGGTTCGGCCGAAAAACCGTATTTTATGTCGACCGACCTGAAAAAACTCCTGAAGAAGAAGAACAAAGGCCAACCGGACGCTTAGAGCCGCTTCCCGCTGCCGCAGGATCCCGCGCCGGCGCTCGGCATCGTTTGTGCCACCTGGAAATCCGGTTAACGAACCCGCGCCGCTCTCTCCTTTACCGCGGCAGCAGAAAGTGGTGGTGGTGGGGGGGAGGTTGGCTAAAGAGAGGGAATGTCTCTTCCCGGGGTGTCCACGGACACCAAAACTGGGATTTAGGGATTTTATTTGATACCGGTAAAAAAAAGACGGCGTTTCCTTCGGCTCAGCGGTGTTCGGCCGTCCCTCAGCGCTCGGAAAAATCCGGGCGCTGCGGCGACCGGCGACCGGCGCTGATGGGTTTAAGCAGCTCCTCGATGTGTTTTTTTTTTATTTTTTATTTCCCCCTCCCCAAATCTTTTATTGCAGCCGGTTCCTCCCCGGAGAGCCAAAACAGGCGGGAATCGCCCCGATTCCCTCCCCGCCTTCCGGGGACCCACTTTGGGGCGGTGCTGAGCTCGTTCCGGCAATTAATTCCTTTAGGAATGTGCCAATTAGTTGTTGGCGTTCCCACGGAGGGGGAAGGGTGGGGGTTAACCTGGGGGTTCCCTTTGTGTCCGGGTACAACCCCCGGACAGACGGACGGACACTCCGGCATCTCCGATGGCTTCTACTGCTTCCTCCCCCCCCAAAATTCCTGCATTATATATGTAAAAAAATTAAGGATTTACAGCAAAATCGCTAAATGCCGACCAAAACGTGTCGCCCGGTGTAGGAAGACGCCACCGGAGGAGGAACGTTCAGAGATTTGTCTTTTTTTAGGTTAATATTCAGTAATTTTGGGCAAACGAAGGACAAACAGGTCACCTGACATCCCGCCGCGGCGCCCGGACTCGCAGCCGAGTGCTGGATTTAATTTTACGGGAAAGCTCCGGCCGTTTGGCAGCTCCTGTCAGGAGAAAAAGAGGAATTTAAAAAAAAAAAAATACATTATTGGGGGTTAAAAATCCCTAAACCACCACTATTAAACCCAAATCCAAGATTTAACGGCATTAAAGCACCTCCCCGGACGCTCAAGGCTGCAGGAACGTCCTTGGAGTGGCGGGAGGCTCCACAAATTCCGCTTTTTCTCCTGGATTTTGTTTAAAAACAGCCGCGCCGAGGCTCCGGCGGAGGATTTCGGCAGCTCCCGGCGCGTGGGGGTCCCTCCTTATCGCCAACGTTTGGTTCGTGCTGTTTTCCTTTTTTTTTTTGGGAGGTATTTCTCCATAACCTTTAGCCAGGATTTAAAAATCCCGTAGGATTTTTGGAAGGTACAAGGAATATTTTCGATCCGAGCTACGAAACGGTTTGGGGGTTTTGTATATTTTGGGGTTTTTTGTGGTTTTTTTTTTTTTTTTTCACTCCGTGTTTCCGTTCTGTACAGCCCTTTATTTCCATCTTTTCCAGCACTATTTTTCCAGACATATTTTGAAATATTTACCTGGCAAAAAAAAAAAAGTGGAGAAGATGAAGGTGAAGCCAAAAAGAGGAAAATCCTCTCAGTTTGGGATAGAGGATCAGTGGGAATAATTGAGGGAATAATTAGGAGAATATATTCATTTACAGCTGGATCTACGGGAAAATGTTTTCCGCAGGTCCGGAATTATTTGAATTTCTTCCTCTTCCTCACCCGGAGGCGGTTTGGGGCGATTCCTGCTTGGAATGTTGGGGTGTGGGGGGAATTCCCTCTCGCTCCGCGACTTTTAGCTCTTCTCTTTTTACACCGGGACGCTTTGGTCGAGGAAATGTCCGAACCGGCAGGAATTCTCTTTATTTTTGCCCAAAAAGTTGATATCCGGTGGAGATTTTCGAAGTCTGGGGATAGAAACGTGGAAATAAGGAATTTGGCAAAACGCCCTCTCCGGCTGCGTTCCGTATGCACCGTATTCCGGGAGCAGAATTGGGGATCCCGTATTCCCAGTAAGCCGAAGCAGCAGTCGGCTTTTCGGAGCCGAAAACGACTCGGCGCGGCGCTGGCCAAGAGTTTCGGAAGGCAGAGGGGCAAATCTTCCAGGAAAATGAGATTTTTTTTGGGAAAAATGGGCGAGGGCAGCTGTCAGATGGGATTTTCGTGCCTGGAAAGGCTTCACTCCGACTTGGAGCGCGGCTCCCGCGTCAAGCTGTGTATCCGACGGCGTTAATCTGTCCGGCTTTAGGAATAACCGCGCTTTTTTCTGATATTCTACCAAAAAAATTCCTTTTTTTTTTTTTATGTATTTCCAAGGCATTAACCGCTCCTCCTGCATCCCGGGGCTCCTCAAGGATGCACCGTCCGCGCGCGTTCCCGTGTCGGCATCACATCCGCAAATAAAAGTGCCTGTTTGGATCTGGCGTCACGGTGTTCCGGCGGCGCGGCGAAGCCTTTGCCGAATTCCCTGCGGCGCTTCGCCGAGGGGGTCGGGGTCGGGGGGGGGGGGATCCGCTCGGGAGACGGCGCCGGCTGCCGCCACCGCGGGCTCATCCAACGCTCCGGAGCTCCAAGATGGTTCCAACGCTCCGGAGCTCCAAGATGGTTCCACCGCTCCGTCCCGGCAGGAGAAGGCGCCGGCTGCCGCCATGGCGGGGGCTGAGGGGTGGCCGGGGCACGGAGCCCCCTCCGAGGCTTTGGGCCACCAGGGTGGGCACCCCCAGGTGCCCCATGTGCTCCTCAGGCCACTGGTCCCCTTGGGCCACTGGTTGCCCCCAGGCCTGTGGGCTCCTCAGGCCACCAGTCTCCTCAGGCCGCTGGCCCCCACAGGCCACCAGTCCCCTCTGGGCCGTGGTCCCCTCTGGCCACCAGCCCTCCAGGTTACTGGTCTCCTCAGGCCACCAGCCCCCCCACCAGGCTGGTCCCCTTGGGCCACCAGCCCCTCCCTAAGCTGGTTCCCTCAGGCCACCAGCCCCCAAAGGCCACTGGTCCCCTCTGGCCTGTGGTCCCCTCAGGTCACCAGCCCCCAGAGGCCACCAGTCCCCTCAGGCCACCAGCCCACTCAGGCCACTGGTCCCCACAGGCCTGTGGTCTCCTCGGGCCACCAGCCTTCTCAGGCCACTGGTCCCCTCGGGCCACCAGCCCCCTCCAAGCTGGTCCCTCAGGCCACCAGCCCTCACAGGCCACTGGTCCCCTCAGGCCCGTGGTCCCCTCTGGCCACCGGCCCCCAGAGGCCACTGATCCTGTCTGGCCACCAGCCCCCTCAGGCCACCAGCCCCCAGAGGCCACTGGTCCTGTCTGGCCACCAGCCCCCTCAGGCCACTGGTCCCCTCTGGGCTGTGGTCCCCTTGGGCCACCAGCCCCCTCCAAACTGGTCCTCTCTGGCCACCAGCCCTCACAGGCTACTGGTCCCCTCGGGCCCATGGTCCCCTCTGGCCACCGGCCTCTAGAGGCTACCAGCCCCCTCTGGCCACCAGCCCCAGAGGCCACCGGTCCTCTCTGGCCACCAGCCCCCAGAGGCCACCGGTCCCCACTGGCCACCAGCCCCCAGAGGCCACTGGTCCCCACTAGCCAGTCCCTCCAGGCCATCAGTTCCCAGAGGCCACTGGTCCTGTCTGGCCACCAGCCCCCTCAGGCCACCAGCCCCCTCCAAGCTGGTCCTTCAGGCCACCAGCCCTCACAGGCTACTGGTCCCCTCAGGCCCGTGGTCCTCTCTGGCCACCAGCCCCCATAGGCCACCGATCCCCACAGGCCAGTCCCTCCAGGCCACCAGCCCCCAGAGGCCACTGGTCCTCACAGGCTACTGGTCCCTTCAGGCCCGTGGTCCCCTCTGGCCACCAGTCTCCACAGGCCACCAGCCCCCAGAGGCCACTGGTCCTCACAGGCTACTGGTCCCTTCAGGCCCGTGGTCCCCTCTGGCCACCAGTCTCCACAGGCCACCAGCCCCCAGAGGCCACTGGTCCTCACAGGCTACTGGTCCCTTCAGGCCCGTGGTCCCCTCTGGCCACCAGTCTCCACAGGCCACCAGCCCCCAGAGGCCACTGGTCCTCACAGGCTACTGGTCCCTTCAGGCCTGTGGTCCCCTCTGGCCACCAGTCTCCACAGGCCACCAGCCCCCAGAGGCCACTGGTCCTCACAGGCTACTGGTCCCTTCAGGCCCGTGGTCCCCTCTGGCCACCAGTCTCCACAGGCCACCAGCCCCCAGAGGCCACTGGTCCTCACAGGCTACTGATCCCTTCAGGCCCGTGGTCCCCTCTGGCCACCAGTCTCCACAGGCCACCAGCCCCCAGAGGCCACTGGTCCTCACAGGCTACTGGTCCCTTCAGGCCCGTGGTCCCCTCTGGCCACCAGTCTCCACAGGCCACCAGCCCCCAGAGGCCACTGGTCCTCACAGGCTACTGATCCCTTCAGGCCCGTGGTCCCCTCTGGCCACCAGTCTCCACAGGCCACCAGCCCCCAGAGGCCACTGGTCCTCACAGGCTACTGGTCCCTTCAGGCCCGTGGTCCCCTCTGGCCACCAGTCTCCACAGGCCACCAGCCCCCAGAGGCCACTGGTCCTCACAGGCTACTGGTCCCTTCAGGCCCGTGGTCCCCTCTGGCCACCAGTCTCCACAGGCCACCAGCCCCCAGAGGCCACTGGTCCCCACTGGCCAGTCCCTCCAGGCCATCAGTCCCCAGAGGCCACTGGTCCTGTCTGGCCACCAGCCCCCTCAGGCCACCAGCCCCCTCCAAGCTGGTCCTTCAGGCCACCAGCCCTCACAGGCTACTGGTCCCCTCAGGCCCGTGGTCCTCTCTGGCCACCAGCCCCCAGAGGCCACCGATCCCCACAGGCCAGTCCCTCCAGGCCACCAGCCCCCAGAGGCCACTGGTCCTCACAGGCTACTGGTCCCTTCAGGCCCGTGGTCCCCACTGGCCACCAGTCTCCACAGGCCACCAGCCCCCAGAGGCCACCAGCGCCCCCTGGCCACCAGCCCCCTCAGGCCTGTGGCCCCCAGAGGCCGCCCCCCCCCCGCGGCTCCGCCCCCTCCGCGCGCCTGCGCAGCGCCGCCCCCCGCGGCCCCTCCCTCCCCGACACGTCACCTCCCGCCGCCCTCCCCCATTGGCTGCCCCCACCCCCCCCCCCCCCGCCGCGCTCCACGTGACCCCTCTCTTCCCCCCCCCCCTCCCCCCCTTCTCTCCCCCCCTCCCCTCCCGCGCGCGCGGCCGCGCGCCCCCCGCCGGCGGCGGCCCCGCCCCCCGCGCTGCAGTCTCGCGCCGCACCGCACCGCGCCCCGCGCCGCGGCCCAGCCCCGGGCCCCGGCGGACGAACGGGCCCCCCCGCCGGTAAGAACCGCGCTGCCGCCGGGGCTGAGGTGCCGGGGGGGAGGAGGGGGGGGGGGCCGGGGTGTGTGTGTGTGTGTGTGGCGGGGGGGGGGGGGGGGGGCGGTGCCGGGCGGCCGGGCCGCGGAGGAGGGCGGGTAGGCCCGGCGGGGGGGGGTGGGGGGGGTACGGCCGCGGGCCGCGCCGGCGGAGACCCGGCCCCCCCTCCCTCCTCAAGCCACCCCCCGGCTCTTTCCCGCCCTCCCGCTCGGCCCATTGTGCTGTGGAGACAAAATGGCGGCGGGCGGCCGGCGGGGTGAGTGAGGGGGGGGCTGCGCTTCCCCCCCCCCCCCCCCCCCAACCCCCTCCCCATTCCAGCCGCCCCTCGCGGTGGGATAAGGGGGGGGGTCGCGCCGTGAGGGGGGGTCGCGCTGTGCCCTCCCCCCCCCCCCCCCCTTCGTTTCCCGCCGCCGCCGCTTTGTTCTTTCTGCAAACGGCGAAATGGCGGCAGCGGCCGCCCCTTCCCCCCCCCCCCCCCCGCCGTGGCGGTGGGTTTCCCGCGCACACGCGTGGGGACGGGGGGGGGTTGGGGGGGACGGGGAGGGGGGCTGGGCCCCTTCTCGGCCACCCCCTCCGGCCGCGGGAAGCAGCTCCGCGGGGCCCGGCGTTGGGGGGGCACGGGAGGGGGGAACATCGCCTTTGGTGCGATTTAAAGGCCCTGGGGGCCAACCCCCCCCCCTCCTGTCCGAAACTTCCCTCTCCAGGGGCTTTTCCAGGCTCTCCCTCGCACTTCCCGTCGTTCCCGCCCATCCCGTTATCCGTAGCCGCTCGTTTTCTGCATGGTTCAGCTAAAAAAAAGCCAGAAAAAGCTAAAAAAAGCCAAAAAAACCCACCCCACTGACCCCCAAACCTTCTCCCCGAGTCGCTCGGTGAGACCCCGCAGCTTTTGTTTGCCAGCACCGTGGCGCCGGACCCCATCCGTGTCCCGAGACCCCACGGAGCTCCGGCAAACAAAAGCGGAGGCGTCGGGCTCCGCCGAGGATCCCACTCCGGTACCATCGGCGGAAAACGCGGATTAAACCCCAGAAATTCCCCCGTTACATCGGAGATGGCGGCTTCTCCGCGTGCCTTGGAGCTTTCCCCCGCTCCGGGGCAGAAGTTTCAACCTTTTGCCTTTTTTCTGGATGTTTTTTTTCCTCTTCCACCCCCCGAGAAACGTTTTTTTCGGAGAGGCTGCGCCTTCCGTCGGGTGGGAAGTTTGTTGGTGAAACGGAGCCGGTGGTGGAAACGGTAGGACAGGGAGAGCGGAGCAGGCAAGGTATAAAACATGGGGAGAATTCCAAAGTTTCTCCCTTCTTCTCAAATTTGAAGGGCCGTCAGCATCCGGAGCGACGTCGGGAATCGGGCGTTATGGAGCGCGTTCGTGGGTTTTAACCGATTCTGTGGTTCTTTTCCCCAAGAGGTGCGAATCCGGTGATGCCGCAGCGTCGGCTCCGGGGTTCTCCCTAGAACCCAACCTCGATGGTTTTCCGGAAGAAGCGATAACCTCCGTCGTTGGGAATCTCAGGAGACGAGGCTCTGGTTTCTCGGGCTGTTGGAGCGTTTTCTGACCGTCGGAACGCGCTTCCGTAGGTCGTTCCGACTCGTTTCTTACCTGTGCTTGGAGGAAATTAAGGGAAATTCGGGAAAAAATAACTCTGTGTGGAGTGTGTGAGTTCTTGGGGGTCCCATCCGGAGGAGGAGTGTTCCAGGAGGCTGACTCCCATGGGAAGGTGCCTCATGAGATCCCACAGGTAACGGGAATAATTCTCCCCGGACACTGACATCTGGGTTTAATTAACAATTAGATCCAGATTTGGGACAACACCAAACTCCTCCTGTGCCTAAATATTTGCAGGGTTGGAATCAGAGGGAAATTCCAACTCTTGTGCCGTAAAATACCGAGTCCGCGCCGCGCCAGCAGCTGGGAGAAATGAGCTTTCCCTGTTTTATCCTAAAAAAATTCTTCCTGGGGTCGCGAGGCTGAGCTTTGTTTGTAAAACATCGGCGCCGCGGAGTTTGTCCTTAGGATTGGTCGGACTTACTCGCAGCTTAGGAAATTATGGGATTTGGGAGCTGTCGGTAGCGATTCCCGGCGGGGAACGGGCCGGTTCGGGGAAGGTTCCAGTGGAAAAGGGCAAAAGGAAGCGTCAGTCTGGTTTTGTTTTTAGCGGAACCTGTTCAGAACGGAAAGAGTCCCAGAGGAGCGGGATTTAGTTGGGAATAACGGGATCACGGAGGTGCCACTGGTGTTCAGCGGAGTTCCTGAAATCCGTGGTTGCGCGGCGGTTTTGGTGGGTGCTGGGTCGGAAGAGCGCAGCGGAACAGCCGGTGGACGTGGGTGCCGGTGACCTTCCTCATCCTCGGGTGCTGAGGAGTTTCTGGGAAGCACCAGGTGTTTGCGGGAGCGGGACCGCCGCCGCGCAGTGCCGGTTCGAGGCCAATCCAGAGTTTTATTCCCGATATTTGGTGAAATTAATGACCATGAATCGCCCAATGGCTGATTCCGAAGTCGGCCGCGTGGCCAGCGACGTTCCCGATGCTGAAGAGTCGATCCCAGGGGTGCGAGAGGGCGTTTTGAAGTTCTTCCCAGAAACCCGCTCGCATCCGAAGGCGCTCTTGGGAAGCTGCCCTCTCCCACGGAACGTCGGTCAGTCCGACGGCCCCTCGGCTAAATCCGAGGAACAAAAGGAGCCGACAGGGCTCGGGCTGTCGGAATGGGTTAGTTCCCTTCGGAAACGGCTTCTTGGTCGTGATTTCGGCTTAATCCGTTGAGATTTTGGGAATTGCTTCAAAACCGGATTTGCCGCTGCGAGTTCGCGCCGTTTCTTCCCGATAAAGTCAGTGGAGAGACTCGACGCGGCGCCGGGACCCGTCTCGTTCCTAATTCAACTCCTGGACTGTGTTCCTGATGAAAAGCGGGATTGTAAAGCGAATTCCGGGTGAAAAGCGGCGCGGTTTTTACAAATCCTTGCTTCGGAGCGGCGGGAATGAAGGCTGTCCCCTCGCTTGGCAACCCGATTCCGTAACTCGTGGAATTAAATGAGTTTTTTGGCTTAATCTTGCCGGTGCGGCTGCGTCTCGGGGAGCGCATCGCTTCCGGCGAGCTTCGTGTCGGAAACAGGCGCCGGAGCTTTGGAAAACTGCAGATTTAATGGGAAATAAGGGAAAACAAGGAGCCAGGAGGATGGCCTTAGCGCTCGGTTGGGCGGTTAACGAGCGCGGCGCCCCCGAGGAAGGCAGCCGGCGCGGTTCGGACGCCGACAAACCCGCCTTGGATCCAGTCTTACGGATAGAAAGTCACCGGGAGCGGGATTTGGTGCTCACTAACGAGTTTGTGTCCGTCCCGTCTCCGGTTTCGGTCCGGCCGCGGGGTCGGAGCGCCGCTGACCGGTTTTCCGTTGCTTTCAGGTTACGGAAGAGCGCGGTGCTGCCGCAGCCTTCGTGGTGGAAGGATCTAAACAGGCGCCGTCGGAACGTTGGGAAGCAAAAATGGTAAAGTTTTGGACTTTGGCGGGAGAATTCCCTGCGTTTCGGCTCCGGCTAAACCGTTTTTCCCAAAATTTTTCCAGCGCCCGATGCGTATTTTTGTGAACGACGACCGCCATGTTATGGCCAAGCACTCGGCCGTGTACCCGACGCAGGAGGAGCTGGAGGCCGTGCAGAACATGGTGTCCCACACGGAGCGAGCGCTCAAAGCCGTGTCCGACTGGATCGACGAGCAAGAGAAAGTCGGCGGAGAGCAGCCGGAAACGGAGTCCATGGAGACGGCGGCCGACGAGGAAAACAAGGAAGGAGGGTAAGGAACGTCGCGGTGTCGGAAATCACGGCGCCTTCTTACTTAAATCACCAAAAATCCGGGTGGAAAAATTGTTTGGAATTAAGAGGAGGTAACTAACGCGGCGTCGAAGCGCCTTTTCCCATCCAGGTGTCCCAAATCCTTCAGCGGGGGAGTGGTGGGGCGCGTTTAGTCCTTCTGGATGTATCCGTCCCGGTTCCGGCACCACCGTGACCGTCTCCCGCGTCTCCGCAGGGACCAGAAGGCGGCGGAGCAGCTGACGAGGACCCTGCGCGGAGTGATGCGCGTGGGGCTGGTGGCCAAGGGGCTACTGCTCAAGGGCGACTTGGACCTGGAGCTGGTGCTGCTGTGCAAGGACAAACCCACCGCGGATCTCCTGGAGAAGGTCGCCGACAACCTCGGAGTGCAGCTCGCCGTGAGTAGAACCTTTCCGTGTTCGGTGGAAAAGCGAAGTGGATTATTTTAGATGGGTAAAAAGTTCCCAATGATGGGTTTTTCCATGCTCTCCTTCTGTCTTGGGAAAGTAACAGCCAGAATTCCCTTCTTAAAATCATGGAATTCCAGAATGGTTTGGGTTGGGAGGGACCTCAAAGATCATCCAGTTCCAACCCCCTGCCATGGGCAGGGACATCTTGTGGAATCATGGAATGGGTTGGGTTGGGAGGGACCTTCCAGACCATCCAGTTCTACCCCCCTGCCATGGGCAGGGACACCCTCCACCACACCAGGTTGCTCCAAGCCCCATCCAACCTGGCCTGGAACACTGCCAGGGATGGGGCAGCCACAGCTTCTCTGGGCAACCTGTGCCAGTGCCTCAGCACCCTCAGAGGGAAGAATTTCTCCCTCAGATCCCATGGAAATCTCCCCTCTTCCAGTTCAAAGCCATCACCCCGTGTCCTGTTACTCCACGCCCGTGTCCAAAGCCCCTCTCCAGCTTTCTTGGAGCCCCTTTAGGCACTGGGAGGTGCTGGAAGGTCTCCCCGGAGCCTTCTCTTCTCCAGGCTGAACACCCCAACTCTCCCAGCCTGTCTCCAGAGCAGAGGTGCTCCAGCCCTCCCATCATCTCCGTGGCCTCCTCCAGCCCCGCTCCAGCAGCTCCGTGTCCTCCTGCTGCTGGGGGATGTTTGTTGTGTTCTTAAAAGAGCTTCTCTTCATGAGCTGGAGTTTCATGGACCTCGGGTGGTTTTGGTTTTGGTTGGAAAAGGTTGTTGCGAGTCGCTGGGAAGTGAATTTGGATGATTCCTGAGCGGGGAAATTCTGTTTCAGGCCATCACGGAAGACAAATACGAAATAATCCAGTCGGTGGGTGACGCCGCCATCGTCATCAAGAACACGAAGGAGCCGCCGCTGGCGCTGACCATCCACCTGACGTCGCCCGTGGTCAGGGAGGAGATGGAGAAACAGTCAGCTGGAGGTAGGGGAGTCCGGAAACGGCCGCCAGGCGGCTGGAGACCCCGACGTTCCCGGTGCTAATCCGCCGTCCCAACGTGCTCTTCCGTTTCATCCCGTGGTTTTTGTGCAAATTCAAAATTCCAAATTCCTCTTGAGATTGACAATTTATTCGGAATGAGCTTCCGAAACTGAGGAGCAGCGTTCAGATGGCATTTTGCTCTTGTTTGGTTTTTTTTATTATTTTATTTTTTAAATCCTTGGGGTTTTTTGGTTTTTTTTTTCCTTCTTTTTTTTTTTTTTATCCTCAATTTTAGTTTTTCCTTCCACTGTTAGTTCACTAATCTCGTCGTGTTAATCTCGTGTTGTACCGAGCCGTGTGCGTGACCCGCACGGCGACACGAAAATATGAAGCAGATTGATTTAGGGGAAAAAAAAAAAAAAAAAGGAAAAAAGAAAAAGAAAAATCTGGAAGGCTTCTCGTTGCATGTTCCTGAAATGGGATGTTCCGCAGGGTTTGTGTTGCAGCAAGAGTGACGGGTGCTCGGGGCCTCCTCCGTCGGCTGTTTCATCAGCTGGAAAATTCGGGATTCCAGAAAGCCATGCAGAGTTTTGGATAAAGTTAACTCCTCCATTCGCTCCCACGTTCCCTTTGGAATAAGAATTTGCAGAACACTCAAAAGAATTCAAATTTTATACCGTTTTTTTTTTGCGCCGGAATCGCCTCGCCGCGCTGGGTTCCGTGTCGGCCGGCCGGTTCCCGGCGCTCGCTCCGTGCCGTAGCCTTATCTAAAACCCTGATCTTGGGAAACTTGTGCTTTTTTTTTTTTGGGTGTTTTTCCCCCAAAGCACCGTATCCTCAATTTTGCTGCAGCACAGACTGGGAAATTGTGCTCTCCTGACTGTCTGTGGTTTTTGGATAACCTCACCTGGCCTGCCGAGCCTTCTAGTTTGTCGATTTTAGGGACGCTGGACCTTTGACCAACAGGACACTCCATGGCACGGGCTGGGGCCGGGGCAGCCGAGCCTTTCGGGCGGAGGGGGTTCCCCCCATCCTCGCAAAGCTCTTCCCCCTCCGGCTCCTCCGCCGAAGCTCGACGTTAGAGTTGAGTTTTTCCCTTCCAAATTTCCCTTCGCTCACCCATTACCGGAGCCGTGATGGATTTCTGTCCTTTCCCACGGAGTTTCACGCCCCGGAACAGACTCCGCTCCATCCTTGTTAATTAAACACCCCCTCCCCACCACCACCACCACCACCACCACCCCGGTGCCTGCGGTTTTAACGGATAAACCAGGCCACCAGGCACTGCAGACCCACCACTCCGGGTCCAGGATCTAGATCAGGATCCTTCGGGAGCCTCCGCTGCCCCGTTAGGAAGCTGCCTCGTCCCCCGGCTCCGCCTGGCAGAACCCCCTTGGTCAAACTGTGCCTTGTCTTCTTATTCCATCCACGACTAGAAACGCTCTCAGTCACCGACTCCCCGGACGTTCTGGACAGGCAGAAATGCCTTGCTGCCTTGGCGTCACTGCGGCACGCCAAGTGGTTCCAGGTTTGCATTTTGTTCTTATATTTGTCTTTAAGTAGCAAAAAAAAAAAAGAGAAATAAACTATTAAGGGGCTGATTTTTTCTTTTGCGTTAAAAAAATATTTACCGTCGGACGTGCTGACCTGAGGGCGCAGTTGGTAAAGCAGCACTTAAGGGAGTTAAACGTTTGGAAAAGGCTTTTTTTTTTGGTTTTTTTTGTTGTTTTTTTTTTTTTAAGGAATAAAGGCGTAGCTGCTGCTTTGCGCGAGGAGCACCGTCGCCTTCGTGCGCCGCGGTCGTTGCTCCGAGTCACACGGTGGCGACGCCGAACGCCGTTTGCCCTTCGCAAAGCAGCACAGCAAAAAAAAAAAAACAAAACAAAACAACAACAAAAAAAAGTATCTGCGGTTTTTTTGAGGAGTTTTGGGGTTTTTCTTGAACGCTTGTCTCGCTTCCGATCCGTGCTCCAGGCCAGGGCCAACGGGCTGAAGTCGTGCGTCATCGTGATCCGAGTGCTGCGGGATCTGTGCACGCGGGTTCCGACGTGGGCGCCGCTGAGAGGATGGGTAATTCACCAGTGGGGGGGGGTCTGGGGGGGTTTGGTGCCACTGCTCCGCGCCAGTGTGGGGCAGTCTCCGCTCCGCGCGCGTTCCGTGCCGTAAATCGGCGTTTTGTGCAGCACCAGCAAAGTTTCTGTGTGTTCAACGTATGCGGTGCGAGCCGCGTTATCGATTATACCGTGGCAGGGGAGTGGGAATGGGATGATCTTTGAGGTCCCTTCCAACCCAAACTGTTCCATGATTCCATAAGATGTCCCTGCCCATGGCAGGGGGGTTGGAATGAGATGATCTTGAAGGTCCCTTCCAACCCAAACCATTCCATCATTCCATAAGATGTCCCTGCCCATGGCAGGGGGGTTGTAACTGGATGGTCTTTGAAGTTCCTCCCAACCCAAACCATTCTATGATTCTTGAAGATGTCCCTGCCCATGGCAGGGGGATTGGAACTGGATGATTTTTGAGGTTCCTTCTAACTAAAACCATTCCATGATCCTGTAAGATGTCCCTGACCATGGCAGGGTTGGAACTGAGTGATCTTGAAGGTCCCTTCCAACCCAAACTGTTCCAGGATTCCATAAGATGTCCCTGCCCATGGCAGGGGGGTTGGAACTGGATCATCTTGAAGGTCCCTTCCAACCCAAACCATTCCAGGATTACATAAGATGTCGGGAGTTGGAACTGGATCATCTTGAAGGTCCCTTCCAACCCAAACCATTCCACGATTCTGTGATTAACAATTTCCACCGTTTAATAATCGTTTGTGGATTCGAATCAGCCTCTCGCCGCTGCGCGCACCCTCCTGCCTTCGCCTCCCTCACCCTTCCCAACTGTCTTCTCAGCCTCTGGAGCTGCTGTGCGAGAAGTCCATCGGCACCGCCAACAGACCCATGGGTGCCGGCGAGGCTCTGCGGAGGGTTCTGGAATGCCTCGCCTCCGGAATCGTCATGCCAGGTTAGGTGCCTCTCTGCATTTCCATTTCAAAGCGGAGCCGAGATGCGGTTGAGGCTCGGAGGGCGCGGGTACCTTCCCTGGTCCTAGACGTCGCGGGCGGCCCAGGCTTCGGCGCTCGGCACGGCCCCCCGGCGCAGGCGGGTACCGCGGTACCTCGGCCGTTCCGTAGGGACACGTGTGTTCCAAGCTACGCCCCCTACCCCCCCTTAGAGAGCCACCAGTTTCTATCGAGCGTCAAATTGGTTCCCCGAGCGGTGGCGAGCAGCTTCGCCGCCAATCGTGCGGGTAAATTAGCCCAGACCAGTCTCAGAATGTTGGACGTCGTGTCCGTCCGTGTTCTCCGAGGGATGAGTGTTGATTGATGCCAAGGGAATACTTAGTCTAGTGTCTTTAGCAAACACCAGGATAATTCTCTGCATATCTTCCTTGTTTCCTGCCTTCAGATGGTTCTGGTATTTATGATCCTTGTGAAAAAGAAGCCACTGATGCTATTGGGCATCTAGACAGACAACAAAGGGAAGATATCACACAGAGTGCTCAGGTATAGTTTTGCCTACAGATGTTCCCAAAACTTCCCCAGTTCCACCGCCTCCGAGCTCCCGTTTGGGGTTCCCGGTAGTCTAGTCCCTGCGGAGGTCGGCGTTCTCTTGGTTAATGCCAGCCATACCCAGGGGTCCCGCAGCCAGGAGGATTTGGTAGCTCGGCCAACCACAAGCGAAGTGGCAGGTTTTAAATAGTGACTCGTCACCCCGGGCCCGTAATTCCGGGCCGAAATTCCACAAATATTCACTCAGAGAGTCCCGTTTAAACGGATGAGGATTTCTGTGTAGGGGTGGGTAGAGTGTTGGCAGGGAGCGGAGATCGGTGGAGCCGCCCGCGCTTCCCGGTAACGCGGGTTTTGGTTTTTCCAGCACGCTCTGAGGCTCGCCGCGTTCGGCCAACTGCACAAAGTCTTGGGGATGGACCCTCTGCCTTCCAAAATGCCCAAGAAACCAAAGAACGAGAACCCCGTGGACTACACCGGTACGTGCTCGGAGCGGGAATCGACCAACCCACCACCCCGGAGCACGTTTCCGAGGTTTTTTTTTGCTGGAAACTGGAATACTCAGGGTTGTTTTATTCCGGTTGTTACAGTCCAGATTCCTCCCAGTACGACGTACGCCGTCACCCCGATGAAGCGACCCATGGAGGAGGACGGAGAGGAGAAATCTCCCAGCAAAAAGAAAAAGAAGATTCAGAAAAAAGGTATTGAGTTAACGAGAGGTAGGTACCGACGGCGCCCGAGGGCTGTTCTGGGGCCGCGGCGGGTCCGGGGTGACACCGGAGACAGGAGTTACAGGGAACGTGAATTTGGGGGGAAAATCCAAAAGGAAAAGTCTGTAAGATTTTTTTTTCCTTGGGATAACTTCAACTCTCACGAGGAGGAAAACGCAGATGAGAACGTGTCTGGAATCAGTTGTGCTTCTTCCAAAGAGGCAACAAACCTCCGCAAACTCGCCGTTCCCGTTTTTTTCCTTTCTCCGTTCAGAGGAAAAACTTGAGCCTCCCCAGGCCATGAACGCGCTGATGAAACTAAACCAGCTCAAACCCGGCCTCCAGTACAAACTGGTGTCTCAGACTGGTCCCGTTCACGCTCCCATCTTCACCATGTCCGTGGAAATCGACGGCAGCACGTTTGAGGCGTCGGGACCTTCCAAAAAAACGGCCAAATTGCACGTGGCAGTGAAGGTAACGAGCTGCCGGAGCGCGCTCCGTAGGAGGCGGTTTGGTCGCCGACCGCTCCGGGCTGGAAAGGGCCACCGGATCGGTGGGAATGACACAATCGGGACCGTCACCGTGGAATTCATGTTGTAAAATCCCTTTGGGATGGAGAGGGGAGAAGTTAAAACACCGGGACGGCGTAGTCCGTTGCGCGCGAAGCCTCAGGGCGGAGGATTCCACACCTCGTGGGTCTCAGAGCGCCTGTGGGATTTGGGGAATGGAATTAATAACGGGATTCTGGAGCAGTTTTCTGGAGTATTTACCCCGAAACGCGTCGGGCACACGAGAGCCGACGGCTCTTGGGGTCCGTGCTGCTCATAATCCCCTCTCCGCCTCTCCTCACCACAGGTGTTGCAGGATATGGGTTTGCCCACGGGAGCCGAGGGCAAAGAATCCGGGAAAGGGGACGAATCCGCGGAGGAGACGGAACAGAAACCCGTCGTCGTCGCTCCTCCGCCCGTCGTAGAAACGGTCTCGACGCCCACGGCTGCTTCTCCCCCTTCGGATCAAACCCCAGAGGTGAGCGGGTCGGAGAGGGGGAAGCGGGATGCTCCCGGTTCTTCGGGATGCTCCCGATTCTTTGGGATGCTCCTGGTTCTTTGGGATGCTCCTGGTTCTTTGGGATGCTCCTGGGTCTTTGGGATGCTCCTGGGTCTTTGGGATGCTCCCGGGTCTTTGGGATGCTCCCGGGTCTTTGGGATGCTCCCGGGTCTTTGGGATGCTCCCGGGTCTTTGGGATGCTCCCGGGTCTTTGGGATGCTCCCGGGTCTTTGGGATGCTCCCGGTTCTTTGGGATGATGGAGGACGTGGTTGGAAGCGCCTCCGAGCATCGGGTCGCCGTAACGCCGTCCCGTACGGTTCAGTTCCCGGAACGACACCATTTAAGAGGAAAAACCTCAGGGAAACTTACTCCAAATCCCTCTTTTCCATGATATTTTGCAAAGTCTGTGTTTTGGAAGCAGCTTTGGATCCATTGGGGGTTTTTCTTTTTTTTTTTTTTTCCCTTTTCTTCATCGCCGCTCCTCTCCCTCCAGAACGTGAAACAGCAGGGACCAATCCTGACGAAGCACGGCAAGAATCCCGTGATGGAGCTGAACGAGAAGCGGCGCGGGCTGAAATACGAACTGATTTCGGAGACGGGCGGCAGCCACGACAAGCGCTTCGTCATGGAGGTGAGGTGGCTCCTGCTCCTCCGTCGGCCGTTATCCCACCTCGGAGATCCGTAACTTCGTAGCCTTTGTGAGGATTTAAAATCACGGAATCTCGGAGCGGTTTGGGTCGGAAGGGACGTTTTAGGATGATCTGGAGGGTGGGGATGTGTTGTCACTAGGTCAGGTTGCTCAAAACCTCGTCCAACCTGTCCTCCGACGCTTCCAACTTCTGGAAGTTAGGGAAAAAAAACGTCAAAAATGGTTAATTTTACCAAACGACAGCTTCTCTTCCTGCCCTTCCCGCTTACGCTGACGATTCCGATCCCTTTCAAAGGTGGAGGTTGACGGGCAGAAATTCCAAGGAGCCGGTTCGAATAAAAAGGTGGCAAAAGCCTACGCGGCCCTGGCGGCGCTGGAGAAGCTGTTCCCGGACGCTCCGGTTGCCATCGAGCAGAACAAGAAGAAGAGACCCCCCGTGCCGGCGAGGGGGGGCCCCAAGTTCGCGGTGAAAGTGAGTAAATCCGCGATTCCACGGCTCCGCGGTACCGTTGTCTCCGGCTCTACGGTTTTCATCTCTTTTTGGGAGGGGAAGTAAGTTGAGGTGCGGAGAGAAACCGGAATCTGCCGACGGCCGTTGGGCTTGGAAGCAGAAATACCGTCAAGTTTTGCAGAAAACATCCTCTGTTTTCTAGAGATGACCCCTCGTTCGGTTCACAGCCCCGGTGCTTTTGCCTTGGTGTCCTCTTCCTCTGGAGGCACGTGTTCTGGAGCTTCCAACACGTACCTGGCACATTCCAGAGCATCCAAGGAGCACGTACCACTTCCTCCTGTGGTACCTGGAGCGTTCCAGAGCTCCCAAGGTTCCTCCTTTGGTACCTGGAGCATTCTAGAGCTCCCAGCCTGGTTCCTTGGGTACCTGACATGTCCTCCTTTGATACCTGGAGGTATTTGTAGAGTTCCCAAAGTTCCTCCTTTGGTACCTGGAGCATTCTAGAGCTTCCAACCTGGTTCCTTTGGTACCTGTTCTAGAGCTCCCAATATTCTTTTTTTGGTACCTGGAGCATTCTGGAGCTCCCAATGTTCCTCCTGGTACCTGGAGCTCCCAGTGTTCCTCTTTTGGTACCTGGCACGTTCTAGAGCTCCCAACTCTAGGTACCTCCTGGTACCTGGCGCGTTCTAGAGCTCCCAGTGTTCCTCCTTTGGTACCTGGAGCATTCTAGAGCTCCCAACATTCCTCTTGTGGTACCTGGAAGTTCTAGAGCTCTCAACGTTCTTTTTTTTGGATACCTGGCATGTTCTAGAGCTCCCAAGGTTCCTCCTTTGGTACCTGGCATGTTCTAGAGCTCCCAACATTCCTCCTTTGATACCTGGAATGTTCTAGAGTTCCCAATGTTCCTCCTTTGGTACCTGGAGCATTCTAGAGCTTCCAACCTGGTTCCTTTGGTACCTGTTCTAGAGCTCCCAATATTATTTTTTTGGTACCTGGAGCGTTCTGGAGCTCCCAGTGTTCCTCCTGGTACCTGGCACGTTCTAGAGCTCCCAGTGTTCCTCCTTTGATACCTGGCACCTTCTAGAGCTCCCAACTCTAGGTATCTCCTGGTACCTGGCATGTTCTAGAGCTCCCAAGGTTCCTCCTTTGGTACCTGGCATGTTCTAGAGCTCCCAACTTTTCTCCTTTGATACCTGGAATGTTCTAGAGCTCCCAATGTTCCTCCTTTAGTACCTGGAGTGTTCTAGAGCTCCCAACTTTTCTCCTTTGATACCTGGCACGTTCTAGAGCTCCCAATGTTCCACCTTTGGTACCTGGAGCTTCTAGAGCTCTCAACCTGGTTCCTTTGGTACCTGGCAGTTCTAGAGCTCCCAATGTTCCTCCTTTGGTACCTGGCATGTTCTAGAGCTCCCAGTGTTCCTCCTTTGGTACCTGGCATGTTCTAGAGCTTCCAACATTCCTCCTTTGGTACCTGGCACGTTCTAGAGCTCCCAACGTTTTCCTCTGGGAGGCGGTCGGATAAACACATCTGCCTCTCTCTCCTTCAGCAGCACAACCCGGGTTTCGGAATGGGCGGCCCGATGCACAACGAGGTGCCGCCTCCGCCCAACATGCGCGGTCGCGGAAGAGGCGGCAACATCCGAGGCCGAGGGAGAGGCCGGGGCGGATTCGGTGGCAACCACGGGGGCTACATGAACGCAGGTGAGACCATCCCGGCGCCTCGGCCCGACTCTTTCCATGCCAAACGCGACCAAAGCCCGGCGCTCCATCGTTGAGGCGGTGGCACGAGGTCTTCGTGCGCTTCCATTTCCTTTTTTTTTTATTGAAACGTTTTCCTTCTCATCCAGGCGCTGGGTACGGAAGCTACGGCTACGGAGGAAATTCCGCCACAGCCGGCTACAGTAAGTGTTTTTCATCTTAAATTTCCAAACACGTGGATCCGTTGAGGGTGTGGAACTCGGACCGGGTCACACACTCCTGCAGAAGCCACTCTGAAGGGTTCTAGAGCTCCCAATGTTCCTCCTTTGGTACCTGGAGTGTTCTAGAGCTCCCAACATCCCTCTGTTGGTACCTGGCACGTTCTAGAGCTCCCAGTTCCTCCATTGGTACCTGGCACGTTCTAGAGCTCCCAACATCCCTCTGTTGGTACCTGGCACATTCTAGAGCTCCCAGCATTCCTCTGTTGGTACCTGGCACGTTCTAGAGCTCCCAACATCCCTCTGTTGGTACCTGGCACGTTCTAGAGCTCCCAACATTCCTCCGTTGGTACCTGGCACGTTCTAGAGCTCCCAACATTCCTCCGTTGGTACCTGGCACGTTCTAGAGCTCCCAACATTCCTCTGTTGGTCCCTGTTGTGTTTTCTAGAGCTCCCAGTTCCTCCATTGGTACCTGGCACGTTCTAGAGCTCCCAACATTCCTCCGTTGGTACCTGGCACGTTCTAGAGCTCCCAGTTCCTCCATTGGTACCTGGCACGTTCTAGAGCTCCCAACATTCCTCTGTTGGTCCCTGTTGTGTTTTCTAGAGCTCCCAGTTCCTCCATTGGTACCTGGCATGTTCTAGAGCTCCCAACATTCCTCCATTGGTACCTGGCACGTTCTAGAGCTCCCAACATCCCTCTGTTGGTACCTGGCACGTTCTAGAGCTCCCAGTTCCTCCATGGGTACCTGGCACGTTCTAGAGCTCCCAACGTTCTTAGGGGCTTCTCCTTTTTAATTTTTTTAATGAGAATTAATGGCAAAACGGCTCATGTCCACATTTAGAAAGTTAAAACGCGCATCCAGGTGACTTCACGTCTCCTCTAAAATATTTTAAATTTCTCTGCTTTAAGCCACGTGAAGCTCTCGGCCACACTTTGGAATGTGATTTTTTTCCCCGAAAACACCCGGCGGTTGGTCTGGAGAAGGAGCCTTCTTTGGGGGGCGACAGGAGCAGAGAAATCTAAAACGTGACTCTCACATGCGGCGCCTTCTGCCCTCTTCCAAGGAATTCTAATTTTTTTCTTCTCTGCTCTGTCTCCCCCTTCTGTAGGTGACTTTTTCACAGACTCCTACGGCTATCATGATTTTGGGGCTTCCTAGATCGTCTCAAACTCTTGCCCACACCCAAAAAATACGGCTTTTCACTCCAATTTCCTCCAACTCCAAAAATCCAAAGTGTCCGTGCTGTGTCCCTGTGCTTCACTGGGGTTCTCAACAGTGGCTTTTCACCGCGGCTTGGCCGAAACTCTCTTATCCTGCAGGACTTGGCACTTTTTATTGTCCTTTGCCGTTGAACTTGGTCGTATCGATGTCCACGACGGGGGGGGAAACGATTAATCCGAGACGTTTTTTTGGTGTTTTTGGTTTTTTTTTTCCGGTGCGCTCGGCGCGAAGGCGAAAAGAACCCGATTTTTGCTTTTTTTTTTTTTTTTATGGAAAGCATTGCTTTGTTTTTAAGGAGCCGAAGCGTTTTTAACCCACTTTTGTCTTAATTTACAGCCGGTTTCGCGCGCGGGTCGAGCCTTTTAATGAAACCCCGGCGGTCCGGCACCGGGTCCGGAAAACTTTCCGCCCTCCTGGCACAGCCCGACGCCGGACGCGTGCGAAACGTTGCCGTGTCCGCGGAAATTTTAATCCCACGTTCCTTTGTAACGCGCGGAGCGGGTTTGACGCGGAGGGACGTGACTTTTTTTTCCTTGTATTTTATTTTTTTTGTGTGTGGTTGGTGTCGTTCCAAAGGTGGTGTAACCGCGCGGCCGGTGCTGATCCAATAAATATCCAGGAATTAGGGCGGCGCGTTGGTGGCGGCTGAAAACGCGCGGAAAGGGGTGGGAATGGACTTTCTCCAGCCAAGAATAAAGGGCCTAAAACACATGGAATCGTGGAATGGTTTGGGTTGGGAGGGGCCTCAAAGACCACCCAGTTCCACCCCCCTGCCATGGGCAGGGACACCCTCCACCACACCACGTCGCTCCAAGCCTCATCCGACCTGACGGCCGAGCAGCCACGCTGGAAAAATGAAACATCCCGCACGGCGCCCTAGAAGTACGTCGTTGTCCGGAGAATTAAATTTCACCAGAATGGGGAATTGAAGGAAATTCCATAATTTCAGCCAAGACCTGAGTCTCTGAGCTCCAATTCCACAATTTTGGTCAAGACCTGAATCTCTGAGCTCCAATTCCACGATTTCGATCAAGTTGTGAGTCTTTGAGCTCCAATTCCACAATTTCAGCCAAGACCTGAGTCTCTGAGCTCCAATTCCACAATTTTGGTCAAGACCTGAATCTCTGAGCTCCAATTCCACGATTTCGATCAAGTTGTGAGTCTTTGAGCTCCAATTCCACAATTTCAGCCAAGACCTGAGTCTCTGAGCTCCAATTCCACAATTTTGGCCAAGACCTAAGTCTTTGAGCTCCAATTCCACAATTTCGGTCAAGACCTGAGTCTCTGAGCTCTAATTCCACAATTTTGGTCAAGTCCTGAGTCTCTGAGCTCCAATTCCACAATTTCAGCCAAGACCTCAATCTCTGAGCTCCAATTCCACAATTTTGGCCAAGACCTCAATCTCTGAGCTCCAATTCCACAATTTTGGCCAAGACCTGAGTCTTTGAGCTCCAGTTCCGCAATTTCAGCCAAGACCTCAATCTCTGAGCTCCAATTCCACAATTTTGGTCAAGACCTGAGTCTTTGAGCTCCAATTCCACAATTTTGGTCAAGACCTGAGTCTCTGAGCTCCAATTCCACGATTTCGATCAAGTTGTGAGTCTTTGAGCTCCAATTCCACAATTTCAGCCAAGACCTGAGTCTCTGAGCTCCAATTCCACAATTTTGGTCAAGACCTGAATCTCTGAGCTCCAATTCCACGATTTCGATCAAGTTGTGAGTCTTTGAGCTCCAATTCCACAATTTCAGCCAAGACCTGAGTCTCTGAGCTCCAATTCCACAATTTCAGCCAAGACCTCAATCTCTGAGCTCCAATTCCACAATTTTGGCCAAGACCTAAGTCTTTGAGCTCCAATTCCACAATTTCGGTCAAGACCTGAGTCTCTGAGCTCTAATTCCACAATTTTGGTCAAGTCCTGAGTCTCTGAGCTCCAATTCCACAATTTCAGCCAAGACCTCAATCTCTGAGCTCCAATTCCACAATTTTGGCCAAGACCTCAATCTCTGAGCTCCAATTCCACAATTTTGGCCAAGACCTGAGTCTTTGAGCTCCAATTCCACAATTTCAGCCAAGACTTCAATCTCTGAGCTTCAATTCCACAATTTCAGTCAAGTCCTGAGTCTCTGAGTTCCAAGTTTCTGGTCCTTTGTTCTTGCTACAGTTTGTTTTTTTTTTTTTCCCAAAAAACTCTGTATTTGGTTTGTTACTCGTGAGGCCGGAGCGAACTCCGGTGGTTAAACGAACGGACCGGGAAGAAATCAACCCAAAAAACCCTCTGATTATGGAGCACCATGAAAAAAAAAGCCGGAGATGTTTAGTGGATACTTAAAAAATAATAATAATCCATGTCCTGGTTTTTTTGGAAAGGGATTGTTCGAGGTAATGATTTTTTTTTTAGAGAAGGGACCTGAACGAGGTGGGAAAAATGCCGGTTTTTAAGTGAATCCGTGTTGGAGAGTGATGTTTTTATTCCTTGGCTTGGATTTGGGGCGAGTGGAGAACGATCCGGTGTCAAAGAGCGTGAAAACTTCCTCGTGCAACGCAAAATGGTGCCGGGAAATGGGAATTCCAGAAATACCGACTCCGGAGAGACCCGTTTCCAGTCTGCAGCTGGAATCTACGCCGCTCCGGAGAAGCCCCCGCGCTCCTTCCCGACGCGCTCGAGCCAAATCCGGGGAATTTGGATTTGGAATTTGGATCCATCATCCAGAGGTGACGGATCGTGGCGGCTCCTGCTCTGCCGAAATATTCTCCGTACGGCGTTCCGGGCTGGAGAGAAATTGGTGTTAAAACCTCGTTTCTGCACAACGAAATCCTTGATTTTCCGCCGGAGAGGGGAAGATGTTTTCCGTGGAGAGCCGGAGCGTGGATGAGAATCAAGGAAACGATGGGAAAACGAAAAACGAGGCGCCGGGAAGAGCCGGCGGCTTTTTACAACATCCTCCCCCACCCCCTGGATTTAGGAGCCGAGATGGGATTCGCCTTCCCCGGGAGCCGTCCCGGCAGTTTTCCATGGAACTGTGGAAACAAGGGATACGAGATTCTCCCCTTTGTCTCCTTTTTAACTGGATTTTCCCCCACCTCTCCCATTTTGGAGGAGGTTCTGGTGCATCTTTCCCTCTTCTAGAGGTGCAGCTCCATTCCCGGAGCGTACACGCCGCTACGGACGCCAGGAAAGACTTTTATTCCTTGAAAATTCAAGTTTTTAACACAAGGAGTCTGATAACACTCTGGAAAAATAAAATCAAACGCCGACCGGCTCATCCGCGCGCGGCCGCGGCTCTCCGGAGCCGTTCCATCCCTGTAAAGGTTTTTAGATCCCACATGGAGCACCGGAATTCGGGGGTAAAAAGTGATAAACTCTCATTTCCGCCGGATCGACGCCGCTCACTCGCCGTACGGGATTGGCTCCAGCGTGCCGTGGGGTGCCGGTGTCGTTCCGCGTTCCGGGAACGAGCCTCTTCCCTCGTTCCGGAGGCGCCGAGGGCCGACCCGCCGTCGGATTTTAAACCTCCGGAGTGAAAACCGTTGGATTTTGTAACATGGATTGAAGACTCCGTCGCAGCCCGGAGCTCCGTCCTGGATTAAACCTGCGGGGGGGGGCCCAGATGACGTCACGATGACGTCATGATGACGTCACGACACATTCCACCCTTCCCTGGCTTCCCCCCTCGGCCTCATCTCCGTGGTTTTTTTTACTCTTTTCCCCATCCCGAGAGCGAACCGCTCCCAAACCGCGGCGGCGGCGACGGTAAAACCGCCTCCTCCGAGCCGTAACCCTTCCGACGGCGCCGTGTGCGCTCACCCCCCCCCCCCCCCCCACCTTTTCCCAAAAAACATTCCCACTCCTCCAGGCTGACTCTTTTTCTCCCCGTTCAGGCCAGTTCTACAGCAACGGCGGCCACTCCAACTCCGGCGGCGGCGGCGGCGGCAGCTCCGGTTACGGTTCCTACTACCAGGGCGGCGATAACTACAACTCGCCGGTTCCTCCCAAACACGGCGGGAAGAAGCAGCAGCACGGAGGGCAGCAGAAACCATCCTACGGATCGGGATACCAGTCCCACCAGGGCCAGCAGCAGCAGTCCTACAACCAGAACCAGTACGGCAACTACGGCCCGCCGCAGGGCAAGCAGAAGGGCTACAACCACGGCCAGGGTGGCAACTACTCCTCCTACTCCAACTCCTACAACTCGCCCGGCGGCGGCGGCTCCGATTACAGCTACGAGAGCAAATTCAGTGAGTGCGGAGCGTGCCGGATTTGGGGGGGAAAACGTGGAAAACGGTGGAAAACGGGGAATGGTCAGTGTGTAGGTGCCGGGTTCTGCGCCATGGGGTGACTTTTAGTTGGGTCTATGGCAACGGGATGAGCCGGCGGCACGGAATTCCGACCGGGTCACCGTGAGACCCCGTCAGTGCCGATGGCAAAGTGGGGATGGATTTTTTCCAAGCGCTGGGATGTAGGGAATGGCCTGATTGTGGTTTTAACCAAAAAGGGGCGATTCCCAGCAGCTCCAAGGAGGAAATTCCTTACGCCGGCCCCGGTTGCCCGGCAAGGTGGGTGCTGCCCAATCCCCGGGAATGCCGGAGGTGGGGTCGGACGGGGCTCCGAGCAACCGGATCCCGGTGGAGCCGTCCCGTAAAACAGCCTTTCTGCCCCCAAACCATCCGGGGAGGTCTGTGAACTTGGGAGGAGGGGGCTTAAAACGTGGATTTAATTGGATGAGATCACGGAGCAGCCGGGAAACCCGCCGGGATCCATCCCAACTCCTCCCCGAGGAGACGCCGGCATCGCCCGCTCTCCCTCCGGTTACCATTTTGCGATGGAATCTTTGCCTCTGCCGCCGGTCGGAGATCCCACCGCCACCCCCAGCCCCGACCCCTCCGGGACCCTCCCAGCATCCCGAGGAATCCGGGAAGAGGCAAAGCTTTGCCTCACCTCACCCCTGGAATAATAACCCTCCTTTTCCGCCGGCTCCCGGCACCGCGGCGCTCACCGCGTTCTCCCTTCCAGGTTACGGTGGCAACAGCGGCCGCGGAGGAAACAACTACTCGGGAGGCACCTCCTACAACGCCGGCTCGCACGGGGGCTATGGGGGAGGCTCTGGGGGCGGAGGGTCCTCGTACCAAGGTAAGCAAGGTCAGTACGCCACGCTTCCCTCGGGATATTTTTCCATAGTTTCCCCATTTTTCCACCCACCCGCCACGGTACCGCGGCAGGGATGGCAGTAAAACCCCCTGGATTGTGCCAAACCCCCCCAGTTTCATCCCCGCGGTGGTAATGGAGCTTCTTTCCCATTTTTCCCCCCAAACTTCCTTCCACAGGTGGATATTCCTCTCAATCCAACTACAACTCTCCCGGTTCCGGGCAGAATTACAGCGGCCCTCCCAGTTCCTACCAGGCTTCCCAAGGCGGTTACGGCAGAAACGACCACAGCATGAACTACCAGTACAGATAAAGCCGCCCCTTCCCCGCCGGCGCGGAGCTTCCCCACCTCCCGCCTCCCGGTGGTCGGTTTTACGGCATCACGGTAAACACGGAACCCCCCCCTTGTCCTATCCCCCCAGCCCCCTCCATCCCGCCCCGTTTCCATGTTCCAGTGCTCTTTGTGATCCCAGTCACTACTGGTTGAGTACCTGTAATTCCATAACTAGCTGTATTTTGGGCATCTCCGTATTTAATGGGTTGTTAGTTGCCATTACGACTTTGTCTAAATAGGAATATTCTTATTTTTTGGGAATTTTTTGGGGTTTTTTTTTTTTGGGGGGAGTTGAGACGATTCCGGTCCCCTTTCCCTCTTCCCAAGTTGCCGTGGGAACGCGGACGCTTTGGATGGGGAAGGGCTCCGTCATCCTTGTTGATGCTTTCGTGAAGTGAGTTCGAGGAGCTTTTTCTGTATTTTAAGGCTTTAGTGTTTTCGGTTTTATAAGTGAAAATTTTATTTTCCAAAAAGCGGTGGGAAAAGAGCGGGGGTCGCCTGCCCGGATGCCGCGGGCAGCGCCGCCGGAGTTCGCTGAATGTAGACGAATAAACACGAAACTCGACGCCTCGGGCTCCGGATGCCTCGTTGGGCGGCGCACGCCGGCGCCGCAGCCTCCCCCCTCCCCTAAAACCCCCCAAATTCCAGAATATTTTCCGCTTTTATCACCCAAAACTCTGGATTTTGAGGCTAAACCCCCCCCCCCGGGGGGATTTGATGGATTTCCAGGCCCCCTCGGGCTCCGGATGCCTCGTTGGGCGGCGCGCGCCGGCGCCGCAGCCTCCCCCCTCCCCTAAAACCCCCCAAATTCCAGAATATTTTCCGCTTTTATCACCCAAAACTCTGGATTTTGAGGCTAAACCCCCCGCCCCGGGGGGATTTGATGGATTTCCAGGCTGCCTCGGGCTCCGGATGCCTCGTTGGGCGGCGCGCGCCGGCGCCGCAGCCTCCCCCCTCCCCTAAAACCCCCCAAATTCCAGAATATTTTCCGCTTTTATCACCCAAAACTCTGGATTTTGAGGCTAAACCCCCCCCCGGCGGGATTTGATGGATTTCCAGGCCGCCTCGGGCTCCGGATGCTGCGTTGGGCGGCACGTGCCGGCGCCGCAGCCTCCCCCCTCCCCTAAAACCCCCCAAATTCCAGAATATTTTCCGCTTTTATCACCCAAAACTCTGGATTTTGAGGCTAAACCCCCCCCACTCCGGGGGATTTGACGGATTTCCAGGCCGCCTCGAGCCTCGGGAGGCCGGAACCGGCGCCTTTGCCGGCGATCGGAGCGCGGCGGCGGCTCACCGCGCCAGGGGGCTGCGCGCCGTCCCGCGCCGCAGCGCCTCGTCGGGCAGAAGCGCCGGATTTTCGGCGCGGGGTGGGGTGTTGGAGGGAAGGACCCTTGAACCGACGCGGTGAGGGTTTGGGGTTTAGGTGGTATTTTACGGCAAGCGCCGGCGAGGACTTCCTGGTGTCGATAATCCTGGTGGTTCTTCACTGGCTTCCCGGCTGCGCCGCTTCTGGCACTCCTCCAAACCGTAACAATACACCAAGAATGCCAACGTTGACTCGCCTTTCCAGGGAAAGGGGAGCGGTGTTTGCCAGGCTCCTGCCCCCAAACATTTGCTCCGGTGCTCCCACACCCAAATATTCCGGCACTGGCAGCTGCCGGGTTACGGCGCGCACCGAAGCCCCGCAGGGCAACCGGTGTCCGAGCTACGAAACGGCACCGAAACGCGCCGGAGCCTTGTCGGTTATCGCCCCGGTGCCGCTCTGCCGCGTGCGATTTGGCGTAAGGTGAACGCAGCCTGCGCCGGCGTTTCTGCTTCTTGCCGCGCCGGCGGCACAGCCGGACCCCGGTGCAACCCCTTAACGCCCCAACGGTGCTTTTTTTCCTCCAAACCAGCAGCCAAAGCCTGGCGGGAGCCGGTGTTTTGGTGACGGCGGCTCCTTCCCGGACGGGGGGGGACGGTGGGGGGTTCTTGCCGAAGGGCAGCCGCGGCACGGTGCCGGCACCGGGAAAAGAGGCAGTTACAGGCTCGATCCGGCTGCTTCCAGCCCTTTTATTACAACCATCAGTTATAACTTTATTGCGGGCGCGGCTTTACCGCCGGCAGGTCCCCAACGGCCGAGCCCGGCAGGCTCGGTGCCAAAAAAAATCAATAATCATGTTAATTATAATAATAAGATTAAATAAAGTGATAAAGCGGAGTCACCGGTCCCGCGGGCAAAGCCCTCGGCACCGGCTGGTGGCTCAACGCAGGGGAAAAACCGGCACCGGTGGCGCCGGTGCCGGCGGAGTGGGGGGTCCCTGAGGTTTGGAGACGGCCCCGAGCGGCTGCTCGAGAGCCGGAGATGACCGGAAGGTCGGTGAAGGCGGCGGGTCCCGGCGTTAGTGCCCGCCGCGGTGCCCGGCGTGGCGGCTACCCGGGACACGTCACGTTTGCCCCCTGGAAGTGGGGCCAGAGCCGGAGCAGCTCCCGGTGCCGGTAATGGTGCACCATCACCAACCGGGAGAAGCGGCACTTGTCGTACTCGAGGCGGTACATGTTGAAGACGCCGCGCGGGCTGTCGGTGACGCCGACGCCCAGCGCCTGCAGGCAGATGCCCACGAAGGAATCCTCCATGTTGATGATGGGCAAAGTTTGGGCGACGCCGTAGATTTTGCCGGCTAAATCCCCGGAGAAGACGTAGGCGGGTCCGGCGCAGTACGGCGGGTACGTGGCGTTGGGGTAGACCTCGGGGGGCACGTACCACTTGTAGCCTTTGCCGCGCAGCGGCCCCGTGTTGCGGTAGACGTGCCCCGTCACGAAGTTCTTCTTGGGGGGCAGCAGGAAGCGGCGGACCAGGTAGTCCAAGTTGAGGAAGACGTCGGCGTCGGCCTTCACCACGTAGCCGGCGCCGGGGCAGTGCCGGCTCACCCACTCCACCCCCATCAGCGTCTTCAGCGTCAGGTTGTTGTAGGTGTCGGCGAAGTCCTGCTGGAGGAGGTCGTGGTGCAGGAGGTTCTCCTCCTCCAGCGCCCGCTGCAGCTCGCGCCCGAACGCCGGGTGGACGCCGAGGAGGAAGAGCCGGAGGACGGAGACCCCTGGCACCGCGCTCTCGTTGCCCCACGTTCGCCGGATGGCGTCTCTGCCGGCGAAGTCCGCCGGCTCCGTCGCCACCAGCAGCACCAGGAAGGGCGCCCGGTGGCGGCACTTGTGGGGCTGGTTGAGGAGGAAGCGGTAGGGGTGGGGGTAGGGGGGCCGCAGCGGGTGCCGCGGGGGGGACGTGGCGTTGCGGCGGGGCGTTGCCACCCCGGGTGGGCGCTGCTGGGCGGTGGTGGCACCGGGGGCCTCGGTGAAGTGCCGCAGCGCCAGCAGCGCCAGCGCCAGCAGGATGGGTGGCAGCAGCAGGCGCCGGCGCGGGGCGCACTTCATGGCTCCGGCTGCGACCTGGGGGAGATGTGGCACCTCTGAGCCACGCTTGGTACCCATCCACCCACCCAGCCGCTCGCTCGGTGCCCACCTGGCCACTCGCTTGGCACCCGAAAACCGCTTGGCACCCACCAGCCACTCGCTCGGCGCCCAAAAACTGCTTGGCGCCCACCCAGCCGCTCGCTCAGCACCCGAAAACTGCCCTCTCAGCACCCACCTGGCCGCTCACTTGGCACCCAAAAACTGTGCACTTGGCACCCAAAAAACGCTTGGTGCCCACCCACCCACCCAGCCACTTGCTCAGCACCCACCTGGCCATTCACTTGGCACCCAAAAACGTGCACTTGGCACCCAAGAACTGTTCACTTGACACCCAAAACCACTTGGCACCCAAAAACGTGCACTTGGCACCCAAGAACTGTTCACTTGACACCCAAAACCACTTGGCACCCAAAAAACGCTTGGTGCCCACCCACTCACCCAGCCACTTGCTCAGTGCCCACCTGGCCATTCACTTGGCACCCAAAAACGGCTTGGCACCCACCCACCCAGCCGCTCACTCGACACCCACCAGCCACTCACTTGGCACCCAAAAACTTTTCACTTGGCACCCAAAACCACTTGGCACCCACCCACCCACCCAGCTGCTTGCTTGGCACCCAAAAACTGCTTGGCACCCACCAGCCACTCTCTTGGCACCCAAAAACTGCTTGGCACCCATCTACCCCCTAGCCGCTCGCTCGGCACCCAAAAACCACCCTCTCAGCACCCACCTGGCCACTCACTTGGCACCCAGAAACTGTTCACTTGGCACCCAAAACCACTTGGCGCCCACCCACCCACCCATCCGCTTGCTTGGCACCCAAAAACTGCTTGGCACCCACCAGCCACTCTCTTGGCACCCAAAAACTGCTTGGCACCCAGCAGCCACTCGCTCAGCGCCCAAAAACTGCTTGGCACCCACCAGCCACTCGCTTGGCACCCAAAAACTGCTTGGCTGGCACCCACCCACCCAGCCACTCACTCAGCACCCACCAGCCACTCGCTTGGCACCCAAAAACCTCTTGGTGCCCACTCACCCACCCAGCCGCTTGCTTGGCACCCACCAGCCGTTCACTCAGCACCCATCTGGCCACTCACTTGGCACCCAAAAACTGTTCACTTGGCACCCACCCACCCACCCAGCTGCTCACTTGGCACCCAAAAACTGCTTGGCACCCACCCAACCACTCGCTTGGCACCCAAAAACCGCTTGGCACCCACCCACCCGCTTGCTCAGCACCCACCTGGCCACTCGCTTGGCACCCAAAACCACTTGGCACCCAAAAACCACTTGGTGCCCACCCAGCCGCTCGCTCGGCGCCCACCCAGCTGCTCCCTTGGCACCCAAAACCGTTCGCCCCTCGCTGGCTCTGCCCAGTTCATCCCAGTTCATCCCAGTTTTCCTGGGCACTGCTCCCTCTGCCCCCCTTCTCCCCATTTCTCCCCCAGCTCCTCTCACTGCAGCTCCCAGCCCTTCCCAGTGGATCCCAGTCCTTCCCCAGTCTATCCCAGGTGCTGCTCCCAGTGGATCCCAGCCCACCCCAATTGCTCCCAGCAGATCCCACTTGCTCCCAGCCCTTCCCAGTCCACCCCAAGTGCTGCTGCTTCCAGTGAATCCCCGTTGCTCCCAGTCACTCCCAGCTCACTCCAGGTGCTGCTCCCAGTTGCTCCCAGTCACTCTCGGTGCTGCTCCCAGTTGCTCCCAGTCACTCCCAATTGCTCCCAGTTCACTCCAGGTGCTGCTCCCAGTGTCTCCCAGTGTCTCCCAGCCTCTCCCAGTGGCTCCCAATTCCCTCCAGGTGCGGTTCCCAGTGGCTCCCAGCTCACCCCAGGCGCTGCTCCCAGTCTCTCCCAGTGTCCCCAGGAGCCCTCACCCGCCCCTGGGTCTGGCCGTGGGCGTTGCCAGTGGGACCGGAGCGGCCGGTGGCTGCGGAACTGGCCGGAAGCGGGTGCAGCCTCGGCCACCTTCGCCATGGGGTGGTGGTGGGGGGGTGGGCCCGGTGCCCCCACCCACCCCCAGACCCCCATCGCCCCCCCCCCATCCCCTCCTGGGACCCCCGAGCGTCCCCTGAGCCCCATCTGCGTTCCCGGACCCCCCCTGCACCCCCAGACACCCCCCCTGCCCCCCGTCTCACCCTACCCTGGCACCGAGCCCCTGCCGTGGGCTGACAGCCCCCCCAGACCCACTTAGGACCCCCCCCCCCCCCCGACCCATTTAGGTCTCCCCTAGATCCACTTGAGACCCCCCCACCCACTTGGGAACCCCAGACCCATTTGAGACTTCTCAGACCCAATTAGGACCCCCCCCCCAGACCCACTCTGACACCCCCAGACCCACTTGGGAACCCTCACACCCATTTAGGACCCCCCAGACCCATTTAAGACCCCCAGACCCATTTAGGACCCCCCAGACCCATTTGAGACCCCCAGACCCACTTGAGACCCCCCCAGACCCATTTAGGACCCCCCAGACCCATTTGAGACCCCCAGACCCATTTAGGACCCCCCAGACCCATTTGAGACCCCCAGACCCACTTGAGACCCCCCCAGACCCATTTAGAACCCCCAGACCCATTTGAGACCCCCCAGACCCATTTAGGACCCCCCAGACCCATTTAAGACCCCTAGACCCATTTAGGACCCCCCAGACCCATTTAAGACCCCCTAGACCCATTTGGGACCCCCCCCCCGACCAATTTAGGACTTTCCGGACCCCCTTGAGACCCCCCCAGACCCATTTGGGACCCCCCCAGACCCCTTCAGAGCCACACAACCCGCCGCCCCCCCCAAGAAACTTTATTCAGACGCAGCCTCAACCACCCCCCCCCCAAAAAAAACACCAAACCAGTAAAAAAAAAGACAAAAAAAGTATAAAACCAGAACGACTAAAACCACCCGCGGCGCGGATGGGGGGGGGGGTTGCAGGGTGGGGGGGGGTCTCCGTCAGTCCAGGGTGATGCCGACGGCACCCAGAGCCTCCACCACCCAGGTGGGGACCCCCCCGCGCCCCCCGTACATGGTGTCGAGGAAGCCCCGGACGAATTCGGGGAAGCGCTGGGCCAGGATGCTCTCCCGGATGGAGCTCATGAGATTGAGCTGGGGGGGGGTTAAAGGGGAGGGTGGGACCCCCCAGACCCATTTAGGATCCCCCAGACCCATTTAAGACCCCCCAGCCCCACTTGAGACCCCCCGAGACCCATTTAAGACCCCCCAGCCCCACTTGAGAACCCCCCCCCACTTGGGAACCCCAGACCCATTTGAGACCCCCCAGACCCAGTTAGGACCCCCCCCAGACCCACTTTGACCCCCCCAGACTCACTCAGGACCACCCAGACCCATTTAGGACCCCCCAGACCCATTTAAGACCCCCCAGACCCATTTGACACCCCCCCCAGACCCACTTGAGACCCCCCCACCCACTTGGGACCCCCAGACCCACTTTGATCCCCCAGACCCACTTGAGACCCCCCCAGACCCATTTGGGACCCCCTCAGACCCACATGGGACATCCCCCAGACCCAATGTGACCCCCCAGACTCACTTGGGACCCCCCTAGACCCATTTAGGACTTCCCAGACCCATTTGAGATGCCCCAGACCCACTTGAGACACCCCCAGACCCACTTGAGACCCCCCCACCCACTTGGGACCCCCAGACCCATTTGAGACCCCCCCAGACCCAATTAGGAACCCCCCAGACCCACTTTGATCCCCCCAGACCCACTTGAGACCCCCCCAGACCCATTTGGGACCCCCTCAGACCCACATGGGACATCCCCCAGACCCAATGTGACCCCCCCAGACTCACTTGGGACCCCCCCAGACCCAGTTAGGACCCCCCCAGACCCACTTGGGACCCCCCCAGACCCATTTGAGACCCCCCCCAGACCCACTTGGGACGCCCCCCCAGACCCACTGGAGACCCCCCGACCCAATTAGGACCTCCCCGATCCACTTTGATCCCCCCAGACCCATTTGAGACCCCTCAGACCCATTTGAGACCCCACCAGACCCACTTGGGACCCCCCTAGACCCATTTAAGACCCCCTCAGATCCACATGGGACAACCCCCAGACCCAATTTGACCCCCCCAGACTCACTTGGGACCCCCCCCAGACCCATTTAGGATCCCCCCAGACCCAATTTGACACCCCCCCCCAAAAAAAAACCCACCTGGTAGGCGATGTTGTGGACGGTGAGATGGTGCAGAGCCGCCGTCTCGCTGCGGAGCAGCGCGTGCAGATACGCGCGGCTGTGTCTGGGGGGGGGGGGTTTAAACGGATAAGGGGGTGTCAGCCCCTCCCCCCTCGTTTTAAACCCCCCCCCCAAAAAAATCCTCACCGCCGGCACGTGGGGCAGCCGCAGTCGGCGTCGATGGGGCGGAAATCTTTGGCGAATTGTTTGTTCTTCAGTTGCAGCGAACCCCACGGCACCAGCGCCGAGCCGAAACGCTGCAGGGAGGGGGGGGTTATAGCTGGGGGGGGGGGGGGGGTCTTGTGTGCCCCCCCCCCCAAAAAAAAACCCACCCCCCAGCCCCTCTTACCGCCGTCCGCGTGGGGAAGACGCAGTCGAACATGTCACAGCCCAGCGCGACGCAGACCACCAGGTCGGTGGCGTAACTGGGGAGGGGGATGTGAGCCCCATATCCTGGCCCCCCCGCGGGCTCGGGGGGGGGGTCAGCAGTGCCCCCCCCCCCCCCAAAAAAAAACCCACCTACCCCACGCCCATGAGGTAGCGGGGCTTGTCCCGCGGCAGCAGGTCGGTGCTGAGCTTCACCATGCGCCAGAATCGGTCCTTCGCCTCCCCCCCGCTCAGCCCCCCGATGGCGAAGCCGGGCACGGCCCGCTGGGTCATGGCTGGGGGGGCGCCCGGGGGGGGGTCAGTGCCCCCCACCCCCCACCCACCGACCCCCCGACCCCCCACCCACCGCCACCCACCCAGGGGTCTCGGGGGGTGAGGGGGGGGAATGGGGGGGGAGCACCCTGGGGGGGGTGAGCACCCCGGGGGGGGGGCGGTGAGTGACCCGGGGGGGGGCGGCACCCCCACCCCCACCCCCCGACCCCCACCCACTGCCCCCCACCCACCATCACCCACCCAGGGGCCTCGGGGGGCGAGGGGGGGGAATGGGGGGGGAGCACCCCGGGGGGGGGTGAAGTGCCCCAGGGGGGTTGAATGACCCGGGGGGGGTGGCACCCCCACCCCCCCGACCCCCACCCACTGCCCCCCACCCACCATCACCCACCCAGGGGCCTCGGGGGGTGGGGGGGGGGAATGGGGGGGGGAGCACCCCGGGGGGTGTGAAGTGCCCCGGGGGGGGTTGAATGACCCGGGGGGGGTGGCATCCCCACCCCCCCGACCCCCACCCACTGCCCCCCACCCACCATCACCCACCCAGGGGCCTCGGGGGGTGGGGGGGGGGAATGGGGGGGGGAGCACCCCGGGGGGTGTGAAGTGCCCCGGGGGGGGTTGAATGACCCGGGGGGTGGCACCCCCACCCCCCGACCCCCACCCACTGCCCCCCACCCACCATCACCCACCCAGGGGTCTCGGGGGGCGGGGGGGGAATGGGGGGAGTGGGAGGAGGGGGAGGAAGGGGAGGAAGGTGGGGAAGGGCAGGAAGATGAGGAGAGGGAGGAGGATGAAGAGCAGGAGGAGGATGAGGAGGGGGAGGAAGGTGGGGAGGGGGAGGAGGATGAGCAGGGGGGAGGAAGATGAAGAGTAGGAGGAGGATGAGGAGGGGGAGGAAAGTGGGGAGGGGGAGAATGAGGAGAAGGGGGAGGAGGATGAGGATGAGGAAGGAAAGGAAGGTGGGGAGGGGGAGGAGGATGAAGAGCAGGAGCAGGATGAGGAGTGGGAGGAAGGTGGGGAGGGAGAGGAGGAGGAGGAGGGAGAGGAAGGTGGGGAGGGGGAGGAAGATGAGAAGGAGGAGGCTGAGGAGGGGGAGGAAGGTGGAGGGGGGGGAGGATGAGGAGGGGGAGGAAGGAGGGGAGCGGGAGGAAGGCAGGGAGTGGGGAGCAGGTGGAGGCTGAGGAGCAGGAGGAAGATGAGGAGGATGAGGAGGGTGGCAGCTGAGAAAGTTGGAGGAGGCTGAGGAGTGGGAGGAAGGCCGGGGGGGGGACGGGATGAGGATGATGATGAGGGGCGGGAGGAAGGCCGGGGCAGGGGAGCAGGATGAGGATGATGATGAGGGGCGGGAGGAAGGCCGGGGGGGGCAGCGGGATGAGGATGATGATGAGGGGCGGGAGGAAGGCCGGGGGGGGCAGCGGGATGAGGATGATGATGAGGGGCGGGAGGAAGGCCGGGGGGGGGAGTGGGATGAGGATGATGATGAGGGGTGGGAGGAAGGCCAGGGGGGGCAGCGGGATGAGGATGATGATGAGGGGCGGGAGGAAGGCCGGGGGGGGGCAGTGGGATGAGGATGATGATGAGGGGCGGGAGGAAGGCCGGGGGTACCCTGCAGGCAGCGGGTGCGCAGGGCGGGGTCCAGCCCCCCCTGGACGATGGCGAAGAGGTGCCCGTGCCCCTGGCCGTGCCGCCTGGCGGCGATGCAGCGGTCGAGCCAACGGACGGACCTGGGGGGGGGGGGGGGGGGTGTCAGTGCCGGGGGGGGTCCCGGGGGGGTCCAGGGTGGGGGGAATCTGGGGAGGTTCAGGGGGGTCCCCAGGAGGGGTCTCGGGGGGCGTCTGGTGGGGTCCAGGGGGGTGTGTGGGGGATCTGGGGGGGTCCCTGGGGGGCTGGGGGTGGGGGAAGTCCGGGGGGGGTCCAGGGGGGTCTGGCGGGGGGGGGGGGGGTCCCTGGGGCGGTCCAGGATAGGGTGTCCAGGGGGTGTCTGGGGGTTCCTGGGGGGGTCCGGGCGGGGGTCCCAGGGGTTCCCAGGGGGGTTCCCAGGGGAATGTCTGGGTAGGGGGTACGGGGGGTCCCGGGGTGGTCCCGGGGGTGTCCGGGGGTGTCTGGGGGACCCCCAGGACCCCTCCCTGGGGAAGGGAGATCCCCACCTGGGGGGGTCCAGGGTGGTTCCAGGGGAGGTCTGGGGGGGGTCCTGAGGGGGTCCCAGAGGGGCCTGGGGGGTCCCGGGGGGGGGGTCTCAAGGGTGGTCTGGAGTGGTCCCAGGGGGGTCCTGGGGGGGTCCCGGGGGGGTCTCGCACCTGTGCATGGCCTCGGCCACGCGCAGCCCTGTCGGACCTGGAGGGGGGGGGGGTGTCAGTGCCGGGGTGGGGGTCCCGGGGGGGTCCGGGGGGGGTCCCAGGGGGGGTCTCCGGGGGCCTGGCGGGGTCCCGGGGGGTCCCGCACCTGTGCATGGCCCCGGCCACGCGCAGCCCCATCGGACCTGGAGGTGGGGGGGGTGTCAGTGCCGGGGTGGGGGTCCCGGGGGAGGTCCGAGGGGGGTCCCAGGGGGGTCCCGGGGGTCCCGGGGGGGTCCCACACCTGTGCATGGCCTCAGCCACGCGCGGCCCCGTCGTGGTGCTGCTCACGACGTCGTCCAACTGCATCACGATATCAGCGCCTGCGGGGGGGGGTGATGTGAGGGGGGGAGTCTCCTAATCACCCCCCCCCTCCCCATTTTGGGACCCCCCCACCCTCACCCAGCGCGTCCTGGATCTCCATGGAGCGCTCGGGGCTCAGCAGCATGTCGGCGCCGCCGTGGGGGGGGCGGAAGCGGACCCCCTCCTCCGTCACCTCCGCCAGCGCCGCCAGCGAC
>NW_028238562.1:0-53619 GCF_009769465.1 Tauraco erythrolophus | reverse complement strand
CCCAATGTTCTGCCATGGACCCCATAGAACCCCCCCAGGACCCCCATATCCTACCCTTGACCCTCCCCAACCTGCCCAGGACCCTGGTGTCCTGCCATGGACCCCCTAGGGAACGCCCCCCCCCCCCCAAGACCCCCATCTCCCACCCTGGACCCCCCCAGAACCCAGTGTCCTGTCACAGACACCCTAGAACCCCCCAAGACCCCCCAGAATCCCAGTGTTTTGCCCTAGGTCCCCCAAGAACCCCCCCGGACCCCTACAGGACCCCAATGTCTTGCCCTGGACCCCCCCCAGAACTCGCCCAGGACCCCTGTCTCCCACCCCAGACCCCCCCAGGACCCCAGTGTCCTGCCATGGACACCCTAGGATACCCCCCAGGACCCCCTACAGGACCCCACTGTTCTGACCTGGACCCTCCCAGGACCCCCCCCAAGACCCCCATCTCCCACCCCGGACCCCCCCAGAATGCCAGTGTCCTGCCCTGGACACCTTAGAACCCCCGAAGACCCCCGTGTTCTACCTTGGACCCCCCCAGGACCCCCCTGGACCCCCAGCATCCTACCTCAGACCCCCCCCAAGACCCCAATGTCCCCCCTCAACCCCCCCCGCAGCCCCCCCAGCCCCCTTTCCCCCCCCAAATCACAGCACTCCGCCTCTCCCAGTGCTTTATTGGCAGCTCCGGGGGCCCTTTGGGGGGTCGCCCCCGCCCCTGGGCGGTGGGCACGGGGGGGTCAGGGCACGGTGACGCGGTAGGGGCTGCCGGGGACGTTGTCGTCGCCCCAGCGCACGATGAGGACGTAGTCGCCCTTCTCCTTCACCGTGTACGTCACGTTGTACACCCGGTTGCCCACGTGCTTGACGTAAACCTCCTCGCAGGGGGTCTTGGGGCCGTGGACCCCCACCATCAGCATGTTGGTACCTAGGGGGGGTGGGGGGAGCAGGGCAAAGGGGGTCTTCATCCTGACCACCAGGACCCCCCACTGGATGCCGGACCTCCCCTCCCAGACCGCCCTCCAATGACATATCGCATCCCCCTGGGACCCCAGACCTCCTGGACCCCCCCTCAATGATCCATCACCTCCCACTTGGGTCCCCCTGAGATGCCCCGAGATCCCCCAGGACCCCCAAGATCCCTCAGGACCCCCTGGAGCCCCCCCCAGAACCCACTGGTGACCCATCACCTCCACTCCCAGAACCCCCTGAGGGTCTCCCAGGACCCTCCTTGACCCATCATCTCCCCTCCCAGAACTCCTAGGACCCCCTAAGACCCCCCAGCTGACCCATCACCTCCCCTTCCAGGACCCCCAGGGTCCCTCGAGACCCCTCTAGGCCCCCCAGGACCCCCTGCTGACCCATCACCTCCTCTTCCAGGACCCCTAGGACCCCTTGAGACACCCTCAGGACCCTCCAAGACCCCCCAGGACCCCCTGGAACCCCCCAGGACCCCCCTCTGATCCATCACCTCCCCTCCCAAGACCCCTCAGGAGGCCCCAAGACCCCCCAGGACCCCGCCAGGATCCCCCTCTGACCCATCACCTCCCATCCCAAGACCCCCCAGGACCCCCCAGGTCCCCCCAGGACCCCCTGGAACCCTCCAGGACCCCCCTCGGACCCATCACCTCACCTTCCAAGACCCCCCAGGACCCCTTAAGACCCCCCAGGATCCCCCTCAGACCCACCACCTCACCTCCCAAGACCCCCCAGGACTCCCCAGGTCCCCCCAGGACCCCCTGGAACCCTCCAGGACCCCCCTCAGACCCATCACCTCACCTTCCAAGACCCCCCAGGACCCCTTAAGACCCCCCAGGATCCCCCTCAGACCCACCACCTCACCTCCCAAGACCCCCCAGGGCCCCCCAGGACCCCCCCCACGCACCAGCCTTGCTGCAGTCGACGGTGAAGTGGTTCTTCTGGCCCAGGAAGGCGGTGGTCAGCCCCGGCCCCCGCGCCACCACCTTCCCCGCGTCCGACGAGAACTTGGGGAGCCCCCCGAAAGCGGGGGGACCCCGCGCCGCCGCCGTCGCCGCCGCCCCCCCCCGCGTCACCGTCTCCACCAGCACCGTGGACGTCTCGTGCAGGCTGTGCCCCCCCGACAGCCGCGGGCCTGGGGGCGCGGGGGTGCCGTCAGGGTGTACCCCCCACCCTGGGGACACCCCCACCCTGTCACACCCCCTTGGGCATACCCCTCCCCCCCCCCTCCCCCGGGGAACCCACCAGGCTGCCCCCACCCAGGGACCCCCATCATGCCACCCTGGGGGTCTCGAGCATGTCACCCCAGGGACCCCCCCCATGTCACCCCAGGGACCCCCCCCATGTCATCCCAGGACCCCCTCACCATGTCAGCCTGTGGACCCCCCGTCACACCACCCTGGGGACCCCCCCCCCCATGTCACCCTGGGGACCCCCCATCCTGTCACCCTGGGGCCCCCTCCCATCATATCCCCCCAGGGACCCCCCCCCATGTCACCCTGGGGACCCCCCATCCTGTCACCCTGGGGGGGTCTTCATGTCACCCTGGGGCCCCCCTCCCATCATATCCCCCCAGGGACCCCCCCCATGTCACCCTGGGGACCCCCCCTCACACCACCCTGGGGGGGTCTTCATGTCACCCTGGGGACCCCCCCTCACACCACCCTGGGGGGGCTCTTCACGCCACCCTGTGTCCCTCCATCCTGTCACCCCGGGGGTCCTCCATGGCATCACCCCAGGGACCCCCCATCATCCCCCCCCCCCCCCCAGGGACCCCCCATCACCCCCCCCTGCTCCGTACCGGTGACCTTGGCCTTGAAGGGGCTGCCCACGATGTGGTGGGGGCCGCCGTACTTGATGGAGATGAGGTAGTTGCCGGGGGCCATGGGGGTGTAGGTGACGCGGTGGCCCTCGGCGCACTCCACGCAGTCCAGCTTCACCTTGGAGGGGCCGTCGATGGTGACGGCCAGAGCCCCCGCGCCCGCGTTGGCCGTCTGCACCAGGAACTCCGAGCACACGCCTGCGCCGCGCGGGTCAGCTCAGGGCACCATGGCCATGGCCATCACCTCATCGCTATGTCCCCATGGCCGTGTCCTCACTGCCACCACCTCATGGCCATGGCCATCACCCCATCGCTACGTCCCCATGGCCGTTCCTCACTGCCACCATCTCATGGCCATGGCCATCACACCATCGCTACATCCCCATGGCCGTGTCCTCACTGCCACCATCTCATGGCCATGGCCATCACCCCATCGCTACGTCCCCATGGCCGTGTCCTCACTGCCACCATCTCATAGCCATGGCCATCACCCCATCGCTACGTCCCCATGGCCGTGTCCTCACTGCCACCATCTCATGGCCATGGCCATCACCCCATCGCTACGTCCCCATGGCCGTGTCCTTACTGCCACCATCTCATGGCCATGGCCATCACCCCATCGCTACGTCCCCATGGCCGTGTCCTCACTGCCACCATCTCATGGCCATGGCCATCACCCCATCGCTACGTCCCCATGGCCGTGTCCTCACTGCCACCACCTCATGGCCATGGCCATCACCCCATCGCTACGTCCCCATGGCCGTGTCCTCACTGCCACCATCTCATGGCCATGGCCATCACCCCATTGCTACGTCCCCATGGCCGTGTCCTCACTGCCACCACCTCATGGCCATCTCCTAACTACCACGGCCATGTCGATGTCACCACTCTCCCATGGCCACGGTATTGACCATGGCCATTGTCATCACCTCATGATCACCCCATG
Organism: Tauraco erythrolophus; assembly: GCF_009769465.1. Taxonomy (NCBI): domain Eukaryota; kingdom Metazoa; phylum Chordata; class Aves; order Musophagiformes; family Musophagidae; genus Tauraco; species Tauraco erythrolophus. The sequence goes on along the minus strand of NW_028238562.1, from coordinate 49,882 downwards.
GCCCTGTCTCCATCGCCACCACCCCATGGGCACAGCTACATCCCTCCCATGGCCACACTATCGACCACGGCCACGGCCACCATCCCACAGCTACATCCCCATGGCCATGTCCCATTGCCACCACCCCATGGCCATGTCCCATCTACCACGGCCATGTCCATGTCACCACTCTCCCATGGCCATAGTATTGACCATGGCCATTGCCATCACCCCATGGCCACCCCATGGCCATGTCCCATTGCCACCACCCCATGGCCATCTCCTAACTACCACAGCCACGCCCCCATTGCCACCCTCCCATGGCCACAGTATTGACCATGGCCATGGCCACCACCCCACAGCTACATCCCCATGGCCACGTCCCCATTGCCACCACCCCATGGCCATGTCCCCACCACCATGACCACATCCTCATCATCGCCCTCCCATGACCACAGTATTGACCACGGCCATGGCCACCACCCCATAGCTACATCCCCATGGCCATGTCCCATCTACCACGGCCATGGTATTGACCATAGCCATTGCCATCACCCCATGATCACCCCATGGCCCTGCCCCCAGCGCCACCACCCCATGGGCACAGCTACGTCCCCTTCACCACCCTCTCCCATGGCCACAGTATTGACCATGGCCATGGCCACCACCCTGCAGCTACATCTCCACGGCCATGTCCCATTGCCACCACCCCATGGCCATCTCCCAACTACCACGGCCACGTCCCCATTGCCACCCTCCCATGGCCACAGTATTGACCATGGCCGTGGCCACCACCCCATGGCCACGTCCCCACCACCATGACCACATCCTCATCATCGCCCTCCCATGACCACAGTATTGACCATGGCCATGGCCACCACCCCACAGCTACATCCCCGTGGCCACGTCCCCATTGCCACCACCCCATGGCCACGTCCCCACCACCATGACCACATCCTCATCATCGCCCTCCCATGACCACAGTATTGACCATGGCCACGGCCACCACCCCATCGCTCTGTCCCCACGGCCACGTCCCCATCACCGCCCCCTGCCAGCGGTGTCACCTGTGAGGCCGCCCTCGAGGCCGGGGCCGTAGGCGGTGACGAGCCCGGGGTCGCCAGCCTGGCTCTGCTCGCCCACGCGGATGTTGAAGGGGCTGCCGGGCACGTGGCGCCCGTTGAAGCGCAGGTCGATGGAGTGCACCCCGTTCTCCCGCGGCAGGAACCCGATGGCGTACTTGTCTGCGGGTGCCACCGCGTCACCGCGCCGCCGCCTCCCCGTGTCCCCCTGTCCCCAAAGCCCCCATGTCCCCACACCCCCGTGTCCCCACACCCCTGTGTCCCCGAATCCCCTGTGGCCCCAAACCCCTGTGTCCCCAAACCCCCGTGTCCCCACACCCCCGTGTCCCCAAATCCCCCATGTCCCCACACCCCCCTGTCCCCAAAGCCCCCATGTCCCCACACCCCCGTGTCCCCACACCCCCGTGTCCCCACACCCCTGTGTCCCCGAATCCCCTGTGGCCCCAAACCCCTGTGTCCCCAAACCCCCGTGGCCCCACACCCCTGTGTCCCCAAATCCCCCATGTCCCCACACCCCCCTGTCCCCAAAGCCCCCATGTCCCCACACCCCCGTGTCCCCACACCCCCGTGTCCCCACACCCCCGTGTCCCCAAACCCCCGTGGCCCCACACCCCCGTGTCCCCACATCCTCGTCCCCCACGTCCCCACCTCCCCATGTCCCTGATGTCCCCGTGTCCCTCCGTGGCCCCATCCCCGTGTCCCCCCACATCCATGTCCCCCCGTGCCCCCCAAGTCCCGCAACACCCTCCCCACGCCCCCACGTCCCCGTGCCCCCACGTCCCTGCGACCCCACACCCCATGTCCCTGTGTCTCTATGTCCCCACGTGCCATGTCCCCATGTCCCCACACCCCATGTCCTCATGTCCCCATGTCCCCACACCCCACGTCCCCATGTCTTCATCTCCCCGTGTCCCCATGTCCCCCTGTCCCGGTGTCCCTGTGTCCCCATGCCCCATTTCCCCGTGTCCCCATGTCCTTGTGTCCCCGTGTCCCCATATCGCATGTCCCATGTCCTCACGTCCCTGTGTCCCACGTCCCTCTGCCTCCACGCCCCATGTCCCCATGTCGTCATCTCCCCGTGTCCCCGTGTCCCACATCTCCATGCCCCATGTCCCCGTGTCCCATGTCCTGTGTCCCGTGTCCCCATGTCTCATGTCCCCATGCCCCACACCCCATGCCCCGTGCCCATGCCCCATGCCCCTTGCCCATGCCCCATGCCCCACACCCCATGCCCTGTGCCCATGCCCCATGCCCCTTGCCCGTGCCCCATGCCCCATACCCCATGCCCTGTGCCCATGCCCCATGCCCCTTGCCCCATGCCCCACACCCCATGCCCATGCCCTGTGCCCATGCCCCATGCCCCTTGCCCATGCCCCATGCCCCATGCCCCACACCCCATGCCCCACACCCCACGCCCCGTGCCCATGCCCCACACCCCATGCCCTGTGCCCATGCCCCATGCCTCATACCTCATGCCCCGTGCCCATGCCCCATGTCCCATGCCCCATGCCCCACACCCCATGCCCATGCCCCATGCCCCACACCCCATGCCCCGTGCCCATGCCCCATACCCCATGCCCATGCCCCATGCCCCATGCCCCATGCCCCACACCCCATGCCCTGTGCCCATGCCCCATACCCCATGCCCTGTGCCCATGCCCCACACCCCATGCCCATGCCCCATGCCCCATGCCCCACACCCCATGCCCTGTGCCCATGCCCCATACCCCATGCCCATGCCCCATGCCCCACACCCCATGCCCTGTGCCCATGCCCCACACCCCATGCCCATGCCCCATGCCCATGCCCCATTCCCCACACCCCATGCCCCGTGCCCATGCCCCATGCCCTGTGCCCATGCCCCATACCCCATGCCCATGCCCCATGCCCCATGCCCCACACCCCATGCCCTGTGCCCGTGCCCCGTGCCCCGTGCCCCATGCCCCATGCCCTGTGCCCATGCCCCATGCCCCATGCCCCGTGCCCCGTGCCCCGTGCCCCGTGCCCCACCGCTGTCCAGCTCGGAGACGTAGCACTCCTCGACGACGCCGGCCGGCGTGTGCACCTTGGCATCGATGACGCCGCGCGCCCCGTTCAGCTGCACCGCGAAGGACGCCGGCTGGTTCACCGTCACCGTCTCCTGCGGGCACACGGCGCTGGCACCTGCCCCCAGGGACACGGCCGGGGGGGCATGGGGTGGCACCAAGAGGGGTTCCAAGGGTGACACAGCAGTGCCAGGTGGCCCAGGGGTGACATGGGGGGCACAGGGGTGGCACCAGAGGTGGCACCAGGAGGGGTCTCAAGGGTGACACGGTGGTGCAAGTTGGCCTGGGGTGAGCCGGGGGCACAGAGGTGGCACCAGGGTGGCTCTAAGAGGGGTCCTAAGGGCGACAAGGGGGCACGAGGTGGTCCAGGGGTGACATGAGGTGGCCCAGGGTGACATGGGTGACACCAAGGGTGGCACCAAGAGGGGTCCTAAGGGTGATACAGGGGCACAAGGTGGCCCAGGGTTGACACAGGGTGATACAGGGGACCCAGAGGTGGCACCAGGGGTGGCACCAAGAGGGGTCCCAAGGGTGGCCCAGGGGCGCCAGGTAGCCCAGGGGTGCCACGGGGGTCCCAGGGGTGCCACCAGGGGTCCCGGAGGCAGGGGATGCCCCTGGGGTGCCATGGGGGTGGCTGGTGCCCGCGTACCTGGAGGCTGGTGACGGTGAGGCGCCGCGCGTCGTCGGAGTGGGAGGCCACGGGCACCACGAAGGGGCTGTCGGGGATGTGCTCGTCGTTGAACTTGATGGACACCTCGTAGTCACCTGGGGGCACAGCGGCGGGCTCGCACGGGGATGCCCGCGCACGGGGACACCCTTGCACAAGGATGACCCTTGCCTGGGGATACTCTTGCACGAGGGAGACTCTTGCACGGGGACACCCTGGCACAGGGACACCCTGGCACGGGGACACCCTGGCACGGGGACGCTCTTGCACAAGGATGACCCTCACCTGGGGATACTCTTGCATGAGGGACACCCTGGCACGGGGACACCCTGGCACGGGGATACTCTTGCACAGGGACACCCTTGCACAAGGGCACCCTGGCACAAGGACACCCTGGCACGAGGACACCCTGGCACGAGGATACTCTTGCACGAGGACACCCTGGCACGGAGACACCCTGGCACAGGGACACCCTGGCACGGGGACGCTCTTGCACAAGGATGACCCTCACCTGGGGATACTCTTGCACAGGGACACCCTTGCACGAGGACATCCTGGCACAGGGACGCCCTGGCACAGGGACACCATTGCACGAGGGCACCCTGGCACAAGGACACCCTGGCACGAGGATACTCTTGCATGAGGACATCCTGGCACGGAGACACCCTGGCACAGGGACACCCTTGCCTGGGGATACTCTTGCACGAGGGAGACTCTTGCATGGGGACACCCTGGCACAAGGACACCCTGGCATGGGGACACCCTGGCACGGGGACACCCTGGCACAGGGATACTCTTGCACGAGGACACCCTGGCACGGGGACACCCTGGCACGGGGATACTCTTGCACAAGGATGACCCTTGCCTGGGGATACTCTTGCACGAGGGAGACTCTTGCATGGGGACACCCTGGCACGGGGACACCCTGGCACAGGGACACCCTTGCACAAGGACACCCTGGCATGGGGACACCCTGGCACAGGGACACCCTTGCACAAGGACACCCTGGCATGGGGACACCCTGGCACAGGGACACCCTGGCACGAGGACACCCTGACACAGGGATACTCTTGCACGAGGACACCCTGTCACAGGGACACCCCGGCACGAGGACACCCTGTCACAGGGACACCCCGGCACGGGGACACCCTGGCATGGGGATACGCTGGCACAGGGAGGACCCTTGCCTGGGGATACTCTTGCACGAGGACACCCTGGCACGGGGACACCCTGGCACGAGGGTCCCCCTTGGGTGGCACGCGGCCACGCTCAGCCCTGGCGGGGGGCAGCAGCTCCCGGCTGGGGGTTTGGGGGGTCGGGGGCTGCAGGGGGGGATGACACCCACACCCCCCCACCCCCCCCCACCCCCCCACCCCGTTCCCGCGGACGCACCCGGCTCCTGCACGAGGTAGGAGACGCCGCAGGAGCCGTCCTTGCGGTCCTCGAAGGCGATCTCGGCCTTGCTGGGCCCCTCCACGGCGATGGAGAGCCCCCCCGCGCCCGCCTCCCGCGTCCAGATGCTGAACTCGGCTGGGGGGGGGGGCGGGGGGCACACACCCGTGGGTGCTCCCGGCACCCACAGCCTCCCAGTGCGCCCAGAGCCTCCCCATAGCACCCACAGCCTCCCATATCCCCCGTATCCCCCCATAGCACCCATACCCCCCGTATCCCCCCATATCTGCCCCATACCCCCACATATCCCCCCACACCCCCCCATATCCCCCCACACCCCCATCTCTCGCCTATAGCACTCATGTCCCTCCATATACCCCCTATAGCACCCATATCCCCCCCTTTTCTCTCCCAGCACCCACATCCCCCCCCATACCACCCATCTCCCCCCCGTATCCCCCCCCATAGCACCCATATCCCCCCCTTTCCCCTCCCAGCACCCATATCCCCCATATCCCTCCCCATACCACCCATCTCCCCCCCCATAGCACCCATACCCCCCCATAGCACCCATACCCCCCCATATCCCCCCATAGCACCCATACCCCCCATATCCCCCCATATCTCCCCCATATCCCCCCACACCCCCATCTCTCGCCTATAGCACCCATGTCCCTCCATATAACCCCTATAGCACCCATATCCCCCCCCTTTTCTCTCCCAGCACCCACATCCCCCCCCCATACCACCCACTTCCCCCCCGTATCCCCCTCCACACCCCCCTTCTCCCTCCTATAGCACCCATCTCCCCGCTCCCAGCACCCTTATTCCCCCCATACCCCCACCCCTAGCACCCATATCCCCCCCATACCCCCACCCCTAGCACCCATATCCCCCCCATACCCCCCATATCTCCCCCATAGCACCCATACCCCCCAGCTCCCCCCTCCAGCACCCGTCTCCTACCCTATAGCACCCATATACCCCTATAACTCTCCATCTCCCCCCATACCCCTCATATCCCCCCCATAGCACCCATGTCCCCCCATATCCCCCCTGTAGCACCCATATGCCCCCATATCCCCCCCATAGCACCCATATCCCCCCCTTTCCCCTCCCAGCACCCATATCCCCCATATCCCCCCCCCATACCACCCATCTCCCCCCCATATCCCCCCCCATAGCACCCATATCCCCCCCTTTCCCCTTCCAGCACCCATATCCCCCATATCCCTCCCCATACCACCCATCTCCCCCCCCATAGCACCCATACCCCCCCATAGCACCCATCTCCCCCCATACCCCCCCATAGCACCCATATCCCCCCATACCCCCCCATACTTCCCCATAGCACCCATACCTCTCCATAGCACCCATCTCCCCCCATACCCCCCCTAGCACCCACACCCCCCCATACCCCCCATACTCCCCCAGCACCCATACCCCCCCATACCCCCCATACCACCCCATAGCACCCATACCCCCCATAGCACCCACACCCCCCCATACTCCCCCAGCACCCATACCCCCCCAGCACCCACACCCCCCCATACCCCCCCAGCACCCATATCCCCCCCATACCCCCCCCATACCCCCCATACCCCCATACCTGGCACTCCTGCCACCCCCCGCTGGAGGCCGGGCCCCCCGGCGCGCACCTTGTGGGCACCCCCCTCGCCGAGGGGTCCCACGGTGAACTGGAAGGGGCTGGCGGGCACGTGCTGCCCGCGGTACTTGACGCTGACGGTGTGGGCGCCCGTCTCGCGCGGCACGAAGCGCACGCTGTAGGTGCCCTCGCCCCCCGCCACCACCTCCGCCTCCGACCGCTGCCCCGACGGGCTCAGCACCTGCGCCGACAGCTCCTGCGCCGCCGCCTCGCCTGCGGGCACAGCCGCCGTCACCCGCCAGCCCAGTGCCAGGGCACCCATGGCCAGGGCATCTCGGCACCCCGCCATCCCATTGCCATGGCACCTTGGCACCTCGGCACCTCGCCATCCCAGCACCAGGGCACCCATGGCCAGGGCATCTCGGCACCCCACCATCCCATTGCCATGGCACCTTGGCACCTTGCCATCCCATCGCCAGGGCACCTCGGCACCTGCCATCGCATTGCCATGGCACCTTGGCACCTTGGCACCTCGCCATCCCAGCGCCAGGGCATCCATCGCCAGGGCATCTCGGCACCCGGCCATCCCATTGCCATGGCACCTTGGCACCTCGACATCCCAGTGCCAGGGCACCCATCGCCAGGGCATCTCGGCACCCCACCATCCCATTGCCATGGCACCTTGGCACCTCGCCATCCCATCGCCAGGGCACCTCGGCACCCGCCATCCCATTGCCATGGCACCCCAGCATCCCAACATCCTGGCACTCCAGCACCCCACTGTCGTGGCATCCTGGCACCCCACTATCCCACCATCACATCATCATGGCAACCTGCCATCCCATCGCCAGGGCACCCATCGCCATGGCACCCGGCATCCCACCACCCCATCATCACGGCACCAGGGCACTCCAGCACCAGGGCACCCAGGAACCATGGCACCATGGCAGTCCAACACCTCAGCGCCATGGCACCCTGGCACCAGGGCACTCCAGCACCAGGGCACCTCACTGTCATGGCACCCTGGCACCCACTGGGGACCCCCCACCCCGGTGCACGTCCCCGTGCGAGGGGCGCACGTCCCCTCTCGTGAGCAGAGCGGCCTCGTGCGAGCGAGCGTGTCGCACGGGCACGTGTCGTGGCCTCGTGCGAGGGGCACGCGCAGGCTGGGGTGGGAGGGGGTGTGCTGGGCACCGGGGTGAGCGGGCAGCCCTCGTGCGAGGGCACCGCCTCTCGTGTGAGTGTGAGCCCTCCCAGCCCAATGCCCACCCAACGCCCACCCAACCCCCCACAACTCCTCACCCAACCCCTCACCCAACACCCACTCAACTCTTCACTCAATGCCCACCCAACCCCTCACCCAACGCCCAACCAACTCCTCGCCCAACACCCACCCAACCCCTCGCCCAACACCCACCCAACTCCTCACCCAACTCCTCACCCAACACCCACCCAACTCCTTGCCCAACGCCCACCCAACCCCTCATCCAACCACCACCCAAGCCCACTCAACTCCTCACCCAATGCCCACTCAACGCCCACCCAACCCCTCACCCAACCCCTCACCCAACTCCTCGCCCAACTCCTCACCCAATGCCCACCCAACACCCACACAACCCCTCACCCAACACCCACTCAACTCTTCACTCAATGCCCACCCAACCCCTCACCCAACGCCCAACCAACTCCTCGCCCAACACCCACCCAACCCCTCACCCAACCACCACCCAATGCCCACCCAGCTCCTCACCCAACACCCACCCAACTCCTCACCCAACTCCTCGCCCAACACCCACCCAACTCCTCACCCAACGCCCACCCAACCCCTCATCCAACCACCACCCAAGCCCACTCAACTCCTCACCCAATGCCCACTCAACGCCCACCCAACCCCTCACCCAACCCCTCACCCAACCCCGCCCAACTCCTCACCCAACGCCCACCCAACACCCACCCAACTCCTCACCGAACTCCTTGTCCAATGCCCACCCAACCCCTCGCCCAACGCCCACCCAACGCCCACCCAACTCCTCACCCAACCCCTCACCCAACATCCACCCAACTCCTCACCCAACGTCCACCCAACCCCACCCAACTCCTCACTCAACCCCTCACCCAATCTCCCACCCAACCCCTCACCCAACCCCCCACCCAACCCCTCACCCAACGCCCACCCAACCCCTCACCCAACGTCCACCCAACTCCTCACTCAATGCCCACCCAACCCCTCACCCAACACCCACCCAACTCCTCACCCAACTCCTCACTCAATGCCCACCCAACCCCTCACCCAACGCCCACCCAACCCCTCCCTCGCCCACCCAGCCGCTCGCCCGACACCCACCCTCCTGGCCGCGGGCGATGGAGCCGAAGGAGCCCAGCCCCTCGCGGGCCAGGAAGCCCCCGAAGACGTTGGGGAAGGGGTCGCCGCCGACCTGGGTGGACTCCTCCACCCGCACCTCCCGCTTGGTCTCGCCGCCGCGCGTCTTGCTGATCTCGGTGCGCTCGGTGCGCGTGTAGGTGTGGCTGCTCCGCGTGAAGGTCCGCGTCAGGCGCTCCTGCGCCGACACCATCTGGAACCAGTTGCCTGGCGGGCACCACGCCCGGCGGGTGGCGGGGGACGGGCGAGACGGCGCGGGGAGGGGGCGGGCGGGCAGACGGATGGGGTGGGTGGAGGGTGGTGGGGTGGAGGTGGACATAGGGATGGGTGGAGACGTGGGTGGACGTAGAGATGGACACGGGGATGGACGGAGACGTGGATGGACACGGGGATGGACCCACAGATGGATGTAGGGATGGATGGACACACGGATGGACATGGGGATGGACACGGGGATGGATGGAGACGTGGGCGGACACAGGGATGGACCCACAGATGGATGGACACAGGGATGGACACAGGGATGGACACAGGGATGGATGGAGATGTGGGTGGATGGATGGATGGATGGATGGATGGATGGATGGATGGACGGACGGACGGATGGACCCACAGATGGATGTAGGGATGGATGGACACACAGGTGGACATGGGGATGGACACAGGGATGGATGGAGACGTGGGTGGAGACGTGGGTAGACGTAGAGATGGACACGGGGATGGATGGAGACGTGGATGAATGGATGGATGGACCCACAGATGGATGTAGGGATGGATGGACACACAGGTGGACATGGGGATGGACACAGGGATGGATGGAGACGTGGGTGGAGACGTGGGTAGACGTAGAGATGGACACGGGGATGGATGGAGACGTGGATGGATGGATGGATGGATGGATGGATGGATGGATGGACGGACCCACAGATGGATGTAGGGATGGATGGACACACAGGTGGACATGGGATGGATGGAGACGTGGGTGGAGATGGGGACAGACATAGGGATGGATGGGTGGATGGATGGATGGACCCACAGATGGATGTAGGGATGGATGGACACATGGATGGAGAAATGGATGGACGTAGAAATGGACATGGGGATGGACAGAGACATGGATGGACATGGGGATGGATGGATTGACCCACAGATGGACATAGGGACGGATGGAGACATGGATGGACATAGGGATGGATGGATGAACGGACCCACAGATGGACATAGGGATGGACGGACACATGGGTGGATGTAGGGATGGATGGACAGACAGAGGGATGGAGGTAGAGATGGACACAGGGACGGACAGAGACACGGAGGGACATGGGGAACGGGCAGGGGGATGGAGGCAGGGAGGGATTTCGGGACAACGCCAGGGTGGACGGCCACACGGACGGACGGACGGACGCGCAGACGGGCGGACACGCGGACGGCGGCGGGTGCAAGCGGACACGGGCGTGGACAGGAGGGACACGGACGGACGGACGGACGGAGAGAGAGAGAAGAAGGAGGCGGAAATCAGAGCTGGAGCGGCTGAGACGCGTCCCCGTCCCCGAGCCCCGCGAGGAGGAGGAGGAGGAGGAGGAGGAGGAGAAGGTGGAGGAGGAGGAGGAAGAGGAGGAAGAGGAGGAGGAGGAAGGGCAGCCCCTACCTGGGATCTTGAGGTTGAGGTCGCAGGTGCTGCCGATGGTGGCGATGGAGGGCGCCTGCCGCCGGCGCGTGATGCTCTCCTTCATCCGCCCCTCGCCCGTCACCTTCACCGTGAAGGGGCTCCCTGCGGGCCAGGGCCACCTCAAGGACCTGCTGGCCCCATGGGTGCCACCCGGCGGGTGCCCGCGTCCCACCCCACCCCACCTGGGACGTGCTTGTCGGCGAACTTGATGTTGATGATGTAGTTGCCGGGCTCGGTGGGGCAGTAGGTGACCTTGCAGGTGCCGTCCTCCACGTCCTCGCAGTTGATGTCCACCTTGCTGGGGCCCTCGATGGACAGGCCCAGCCCGCCGTAGCCTGGGCAGCCACGGGGGCACGCTCAGAGGTGGCCCGTGGCTGCTGGCCCCGCCATGGCCATGGCCACCGGCCAGTTTGGCCACGGTCATCGTGTGGCCACCATCCCGTCCCACCTTGGTCATGACCGTGCCGTAGCCACGGTCTTCATGGCATCAGTCCCTCAGCTATGGCTGCACTGTGGTCATGGCCACCATCTTGTCCTGGCCATGGCCACACCACAGCCATAACCGTGGCCACCAACCTGACCCAGCCACCACCACGGACACCACCTCATCCTATGCTGGCCACAGCTCTGGCATGGCGTTGGCCACCATCTGGTCTTGGCTTTGACCACGCCACGACCGTGGCCACCACCCAACCCCAGCCACAACCATGGCCACCATCTCATCCCAGCCACAACCACCATCCCATCCTGGTCATGGCCATGGTGACCTCATCCCAGCCATGACCATGGCCACCATCTCATCCCAGTCGTGGTCACCTTTCCATCCTGGCTGTGACCACGGCCACCATCTCACCCCAGACACAACCATGGCCACGATTCCATCCTGGCCATGGCCATGGTGACCTCATCCCAGCCATGACCATGGCCACCATCTCACCTCAGCCACAACCATGGCCACCATCCCGTCCTGGCCATGGCCACCATCTCATCTCAGCCACGACCACCAGCCCATTCTGGCCATGGTGACCTCACCCCAGCCACAACTATGGCCACCATCCCATCCTGGCCATGGCCACGGTGACCTCATCCCAGTCATGACCTCACCACGCCAACGACCATCCCCACCCGTGGCCCCGGGGAGCATGGTCTCACCGGCGCTGCGCGTGTCCACGATGAACTCGGACATCTCGAACGTGTGCCCTTCCACCAGCCCCTTGCCCCACACCTTCACCCGGCTGGCGTCCCCGATCTCCGACTGCCCCACCAAGATCTTGAAGGGGCTGTTGGTGACGTGCTGCCCGCTCTTCTTCACGCTCACCACGTGCTCGCCCACCTCCTTGGGCGTGAAGGAGATGCCTGCAGGGGACACATACCATGGTCAGCCACCTCCACCAGTTCTGGCCACCTCCACCATCAGCCCCTGGTCATCTCCACCAGTTCTGGCCACCTCCACCAGTCCTGGCCTCCACCATCAGCCCCTGGTCACCTCCATCAGCCCCTGGCCACCTCCACCAGCTGTGGCCACTTCCACTAGACCTGGCCACCACCATCAGCCCCTGGTCACCACCATCAGCCCAGGCCACCTCCATCAGTCTTGGCCACCACCATCAGCCCCATGTCACCTCCACCAGCCCCATGTCACCCTCACCAGCCCCTGGGCACCAGCGACGTGCCCTGGCCGTGGCCACCAAGTCCTGGGCACCCAGTGCCACTGGGCCACCCATCCCCGTGACCTCACAGCCCCACTGTCCCCCATCCCACGTCCCCAAGCCCCATATCACCTTCTCTGCATGCCCACCACCCGACATCCTACATCCCACATCCCGGTTCTCCTGCGCCCACATCGTCCCAGCCCCACCGTGTCCCCGTGCCCCCCGTCCTGTGCCCACCGATGTGGCGGTTGGGCAGGCGCTTGAGCAGGCAGGGCTCCTCGTTGCCCGACGGCGCCCGGATGCTGGCCGTCAGCAGGCTCAGGTCCGTCTCCGTGATCTTCAGCGAGACGTCCGTCGAGGTGCCCACGTTGAGTTGGGACGTCCGCATGGAGTCGTCCCCTGTGGAGAAGCCATCAGTGGGGCTGAGGGTGGATGGGGGGGGGATAGATGGGGTCTCCAGGGCTGGAGATGGATGGGGCGTCCAGGGTTGGAGACGGATGGGGTCACCAGGGTTGGAGATGGGTAGGGTCTCCAAGGCTGGAGATTGATGGGGTCACCAGGGTTGGAGACGGATGGGGTCTCCAAGGATGGAGATGGATGGGGTCTCCAGGGTTGGAGATGGATGGGGTCTCCAGGGTTGGAGATTGATGGGGTCTCCAGGGTTGGAGATGGATGAGGTCTCCATAGCCATGTGGACAGGGTCCCCAGGGTCAGGGATGGATGGGGTTCCCATAGATGCATGAATCAGGTCCTCGAGGCCACACGACAGGGACCCTGTGAGGACCCCTGGGCCACGTGATGGGGTCCCGGTGACCACGCAGGGGTGGTCAAGACCATGTGATGGGGTCTTGAAGGCTGGGGAGGGATGGGGTCCCCGTGGCCATGTGGTGGGGTCCTGGTGGCCGCGCAGGTGTCCCCATGGACAAGGTCCCCATGGTCATGTGATGAGGTCTTCAAGGTCCCCATGGCCATGTGATGGGGTCCCAAAGGCCCCACAAGGTCCCCATGGCCATGTGACGGGGTCCTGGTGGCCAGAGACCCCATGGTTGTGTGACAGGTTCCTGGTGGCCACGCAGGTGCCCCCACGACCACGCAGGTGCCCCCATGACCATGACCACGCGGAGGTCCCCACGGCCATACGGAGGTCCCAAAGCCCTTGGTGGGATGCCCAGGACCACGAGGTCCCATCTCACCGGTGATCTTGGCGGTGAAGGGGCTGCCCGGGATGTGCTTGTCATCGAAGCGCACGATGATGTTGTAGTCGCCGGGCGCGGTGGGCAGGTAGGACACGGTGCAGGTCCCGTCCTTGTTGTCCTGGCAGGTGATCTCCGCCTTGGAAGGACCTTCCACCGCCAACGAGAGCCCACCTGGGCACCACGGGGTGGGCGTCAGGAGGCGTCGGGGGTCTCCAACCTCTTCCTGGTGGTCTCCAAAACCCTCCCAGACCCGCCCTGGTGCTGCCCCTCGGCCACCCTCACCCTCGCCGGCGTCCTTGGTGACGATGGTGAAGGTGCAGGGCTTGTTGACCATGCCATGGCTCAGCCCCGGCCCGTAGGCGCTGACGTGACGGGGGTTGATGGCGTCCACGTAGAACTGGAGGGGACTCCCTGGGGACATGGTGGGGTGGGACGCAACGGTCAGGGACCCCATGGAGCCACCCAGCACCACGATGAGCCGCTCGACCCATGGGCACTCAAGGTGGCATCAACCTTCCTCAGCCACCTCCCGGTAGCCCCCAGGAGCCCCCCGGTAGCCCGCCGTGGTCTCACCAGGGATGTGGTTGCCGTCGTAGCGGATGTCCATCTCGTGCAGCCCCTTCTCGGTGGGGGCGTAGCGCACCGTCACCGTCCCGTCCTTGTTGTCCGTGATGTTGGGGCGCGCCGTCTTTCCCGAGGGCATCCGCACCTCCCCTGGGGCCACCACCGCCTCGCGTTGGTCCGTGCCCCACGGCTCGGTTGGGCCGTGGTGGCCACCTCCACCCCAAAAGCCCCGTCCCGTACCTGTGATCTCACCCTTCTGCACCGTGAAGGGGATGACGAGGTTGAAGGGCCGGAGGTTCTCGGCGGTGGCGGGTGGCTCCTCTGTGGCCTGGTGCCGTGGGGCAGAGGGGAGGTGTGAGGACCACGGTACCCCACGGTGGGCTCCCAAGCCCGCGGTGACCATCGCGGTCCCCAAACCCCACGGCACAACATCTTGGCCTCAACTCTCCACTCCACGGTGCCCTCCATGGTCTCCCAGTCCCATGATGTCCACCACGGCCCCAACTCTCTGCCCCATGGTGCCCATCATGATCTTTCAACTCCATGGTATCCACCATGACCCCAGCTCTCTGCTCCTTGGTGGCCATCACCGTCTCCCACCTCCACAGTCTACACCATGGCCTCAACTCAGGTCCATGGTGTCCACCATGGTCCCAACCCCATGATGACCATCATGATCTCCCAGTTCCATGGTACCCACCACATCCTCCACACCCCTTGGTGCCCACCATGGCCCTGACACCATGGTGCCCATCATGGCCTCCCAACCCCATGGTGTCCACCATGGCCTCAACCCTACGATGCCTATCATGGTCTCCCCATTCCACGGTACCCACTATGTCCTCCCAACCCCACAGTGTCCATCATGGCCCCAGCCTCACGATGCCTATTGCAGTCTCTCAATTCCATGGTGCCCACCATGGTCTCCCAACCCTATGGTGCCCACTATGGCCCTGACCCCATGGTGTCCATCCCAGTCTCCCAACCCCATGATGCTCATCATGGTCTCCCAACCCTATGGTGTCCATCCCAGTCTCCCCATTCCACAGTGCCCACCATGGCCCCCCAACCCCACGGTGCCCACCATGGCCCCAACCCCATAGTGTCCACCACATCCTCCCAACCCCACGGTGCCCACCACATCCTCCCAATCCTATGGTACCCACCATGGCCCTGACCCCATGGTGCTCATCATGGTCTCCCAACCCTACGGAGCCCACCATGTCCTCCACCCCCCGACCCACCATGACGTGGAAGGGGCTGTTGGGGACGTGCTCGCCGCCGAAGCGGATGGTGATGACATATTTGCCGGGCTCGGGAGCGGTGTAGTAGATGTCGAAGGTGCCGTCATGGTTCTCCACCACGTCCACGTCCAGCTCAGCGCCGTCAGGGGTGGACACCTTGCAGGTGACCTTGCCCTGCCCGGCTGCTTTGGCGTCCACCGTGATCACCGTCTCCTCCCCGATCTGGATGGTGGGACCCAAGCAGGTACCTGAGGGGGAAAAGGGGGGATTGGGTCATGGCCATGGTCATGGTCATGGTCGTGGTCATGGCCATCGTCATAATCATGGTCATGGTTGTGGTCATGGTCATGGTCATGGTCATGGCCATCGTCATAATCATGGTCATGGTTGTGGTCATGGTCATGGTTATGGTCATGATCATGGTAATGGTCATGGTCATGGTCATGGCCATGTTCATGGTCATGTTCATGGTTATGGTTATGGTCATGGCCATTGTCATGGTCATGGTAATGGTCATGGTCATGACCGTGATCATGGTTATGGTCATGGCCATCATCATGGTCGTGGTCATGACCGTAGTCATGGTCATGATCATGGCCATGGTCATGGCCATGGTTATGGTCATGGTCACGGAGACCCACAGCTCCGCCCCACCACTGGCCCCGCCCCCGGAGCCACTTACCGGGTCCGTGGCCCCCAATGGAAACTGCGGAGAGAGACCAGAGACCACGTGAGATGGGGGCGGGGGCGGGGGGGCCGCTCAGCCCCACTGCGCCGTGGGGCAGGGGTGGGGGGCAGCAGTGGGGCAGCTGGGGGGGGCGATGGGGCAGGGGGTGGGGGCAGCCGTGGGGTGAGGAGGGGGTGCCGGGGGGGGGAGGGGCCGCTGTGGGGCAATGGGTGACGCCGTGGGGCAGCACGGGGGTGCTGGGGGGCAGCGGGGGGCAACACGGGGATGGTGTGGGGCAGTGGGGAGATAGGGGATGCCATGGGGCAGGAAGGAGGCGCCGTGGGGCAGTAAGTGATGCCATGGGGCAGGAAGGGGACGCTGTGGGGCAGGAAGGGGATGCCATGGGGCAGGAAGGGGACGCCGTGGGGCAGTAAGTGATGCCATGGGGCAGGAAGGAGACACCGTGGGGCAGGAAGGGGATGCCATGGGGCAGGAAGGAGGCGCCGTGGGGCAGTAAGTGATGCCATGGGGCAGGAAGGGGACGCCGTGGGGCAGGAAGGGGATGCCATGGGGCAGGAAGGAGGCGCTGTGGGGCAGTAAGTGATGCCATGGGGCAGGAAGGAGGCGCCGTGGGGCAGGAAGGGGATGCCATGGGGCAGGAAGGAGGTGCTGTGGGGCAGTAAGTGATGCCATGGGGCAGGAAGGAGGCGCCGTGGGGCAGGAAGGGGATGCCATGGGGCAGGAAGGGGACACCGTGGGGCAGGAAGGGGACGCCGTGGGGCAGGAAGGGGATGCCGTGGGGCAGGAAGGAGACGCCGTGGGGCAGTAGGTGATGCCATGGGGCAGGAAGGAGGTGCTGTGGGGCAGTAAGTCATGCCGTGGGGCAGAAGGGGACGCCGTGGGGCAGGAGGAAGCAGCACAGGGATGCTGCGGGGCAGCATGGGGATGCCACGGGGCAGCAAGAGGACGCCATGGGGCAGCAAGCGATGCCACGGGGCACCGAGGAGATGCCGTGGGGCAGGACGGGGCCGCCGTGTGGGGCAGCGGGGCCGCTGTGGGGCAGGACGGGGCTGCCGTGGGGCAGCGGTGGTGCCATGGGGCAGGGCGCACCTGTGACGAGGCACTTGCTGGCGTCGCCGGCGGGCACTGCCAGGGTGCGGAAGGGCGAGCGCGGGATGTCGTCGCCGCCGTACTTGACGGTGATGGTGTAGCGCCCGGGCACGTCGGGCACGTAGGACACCGTGTAGGTGCCGTCGCCGTTGTCGCCGATCGACGCCTTCTTGGGCTGCCCCTCGGGGTCCTGCGGGCACCCCCCGCCTCAGCACCCCGTGGCACGGGGAAAAGGCACCCGCCCGGGCACCCGGTGGGGCCCAGCGCCCAACGGGGTAGGTGCCAGGGCACTCTATGGGGCTCAGCATCCAATGGCATGGGTGCCAGGGCAACATATGGGGCTCAGTGCCCCATAGCATGAGTGCCAGGACAACATATTGGGCTCAGCATCCCATGGTGTGGGTGCCAGGGCACCTTATGGGGCTCAGCACCCAACGACAAGGGTGGCAGGGAACCATATGGGGGTCAGTGCCCAACGGGGTAGGTGCCAGGGCACCCTATGGGGCTCAGCACCCCATAGTGAGGGTGCTACGGCACCCTATGGGGCTCAGTACCCAATGGCATGGGTGCCAGGGCAACATATGGGGCTCAGCACCCCATAGTGAGGGTGCTACGGCACCCTATGGGGCTCAGCACCCAATGGCATGGGTGCCAGGGCAACATATGGGGCTCAGTGCCCCATAGCATGAGTGCCAGGACAACATATTGGGCTCAGCACCCCATGATGTGGGTGCCAAGGCACCTTATGGGGCTCAGCACCCAACGGCAAGGGTGGCAGAGAACCATATGGGGGTCAGTGCCCCATGGCGTTGGGTGCCAGGGCACCTTATGGGGCTCAGCACCCAACGACAAGGGTGGCAGGGAACCATATGGGGGTCAGTGCCCCATGGTGTTGGGTGCCAGGGCACCCTATGGGGCTCAGCACCCCATAGTGAGGGTGCTACGGCACCCTATGGGGCTCAGCACCCAATGGCATGAGTGCCAGGGCAACATATGGGGCTCAGTGCCCCACAGCATGAGTGCCAGGACAACATATTGGGCTCAGCACCCCATGGTGTGGGTGCCAGGGCACCTTATGGGGCTCAGCACCCAACGGCAAGGGTGGCAGGGAACCATATGGGGGTCAGTGCCCCATGGTGCTGGGTGCCAGGGCACCCTATGGGGCTCAGCACCCCATGGTGTTGGGTGCCAGGGCATCCTATGGGGCTCAGCACCCCATGGCATGCGTGCCAGGGCACCCTATGGGGTTCAGCACCCCATGGTGTTGGATGCCAGGGCAACATATGGGGATTAGCATCCCATGGCATGGGTGCCAGGGCACTCTATAGGTCCCACCACCCCATGGCATGGGTGCCAGGGCATTATATGGGTCCCAGCACCCAATGGCATGGGTGCCAGGGCTACAATATGGGGCTCAGCACCCCATGGCATGGTTCTAGCACAACATATGGGGCTCAGCACCCAACGGCATGTGTGCCAGGACACCATGTGGGTCCCAGCACCCAACAGCACGAGTGCCAGGGCAACAATATGGGTCTCAGCACCCCATGGCATGGGTGCCAGGGCAACAATATGGGTCCCAGCACCCCATGGCATGGTTCTAGCACAACATATGGGGCTCAGCACCCAACAGCATGCATGCCAGGGCACCATGTGGGTCCCACCCTGCCACGTCCTACCCTCCAAGCCACCCATGAACCTCCACCCCACCACGCCGCGGGCACCAGACCACCCTGTGCAGCTCAACACCCACCGCCGTGCCCCACCACCTCCCGGGCTGGAGTCCCCACCCCACCCCATGCCACCCCATGCCACCCACCAGGATCTGGACGGTGAGCAGCCCCTCGCCCGCGTCGCGGGCGTCGATGGTGAACTCGACGGGCAGGCTGGCAGGGATGCCACTGGCGCTCAGCCCCGGCCCGCTGGCACGCACCTTGCTGGCATCGTGCGCCGGCAGCACCTTGATCTTGAAGGGGCTGCGGGTGGTGGGTGGGAGAGGTCAGTGGGGCGGTGGTCCCGTCCCACCCCACCCCACCCCAGGGTGGTGGGTCCTCACCTACGGGGCACCTCCTGGTCGGCGTACTTGACGGCCACGGTGTAGGGCCCGTCGGTGCCCGGGGTGTAGTTGACCTTGTGGGTGCCGTCGCCGTTGTCGCGGATCTCCACCGGCTCCGCCAGACCTGCGGGGGGTGGGCATCAGTGGGGCTGGGGGGGAGCCGTGGGGTGGGGAGACTTGTGGGGCAGAGCAGCCAACGGTAGGGCGTCCCATGGGGCAGGACATCCCATGGGGCAGGACACCTTATGGAGTAGGGCATCCATGGGGCAGGACTTCCATGGGGCAGGACACCTTATGGGACATGATGCCCTATGGAGTAGGGCATCCATGAGGCTGGACACCCTATGGGGCAGGACATCCTATAGGGCAGGACATCCCATGGAATAGGGTATCTATGGGCTTGGGCACCATATGAAGCAGGACAACCCATGAAGCAGGACATCCATGGGGCAAGACATCCCATGGGGCAGGACACCTTATGCAGTAGGGCATCCATGGGGCAAGACATCCCATGGAGCAGGACACCTTATGGAGTAGGGCATGCATGGGGCAGGACTTCCATGGGGCAGGACACCTTATGAGACAGGATGCCCTATGGAGTAGGGCATCCATGGGGTTGGACACCCTATGGGGCAGGACATCCTATAGGGCAGGGCATCCCATGGGGCAGGACATCCCATGGAATAGGGTATCCATGGGCTTGGGCACCATATGAAGCAGGACATCCCATGGGGCAGGACATCCCATGGGGCAGGACACCTTATGGAGTAGGGCATCCATGGGACAGGGCGCCCTATGGAGCAGGACACCCTATGGATTAGGGCATTCATGTGGTTGGGCACCCTATGGAGCATGGGACCCATGGGGTTGGACATCCTATGGAGCAGGACATCCATGGGGCAGGACAACTCATGGGGTAGGACATCTATGGGGCAGGGACATCCTATGGATTAGGGCATCCATGTGGTTGGGCACCCTATGGAGCAGGACAACTCATGGAGTTGGGCACCCCATGGAGGAGAACATCCCATGGAGGAGGACACGCCATGGGCAGGACACCCCAGGGGTAAGACCCTCCCTCCACCCACGCCCCCACCGTGTCCCCACGTACCGGAGGGTCCCAGCAGGGTGACCTCCAGGGGCGCCAGCCCCGCGGCGCTGCAGTCCACGGTGAAGGTCTGGGGCACCCGTGCCCTCACGCTGGGGCCCAGCCCCGGCCCCGAGCACTTCACCTTGCTGGGGTCCACCACGTCCTTCACCGGCACCCGGAACGGGCTCCCTGCGGCAGCGGTGGGGTCAGGGGGGAGCTTGGGGTGGCCATGGGGTCAACACGGCCATGGGGTCAATGACAGCGTGGGGACAGCACGGCCAGGGGTCAACATGGCCATGGGGACAGAATGGGCATGGGTCAACATGGCCATGGAGTCAATGTGGCCATGGGGTCAGCATGGCCATGGGGTCAATGACAGCGTGGGGATCGACTGGCCAGGGGTCAACATGTCTATGGGGTCAACACGGCCATGGGGACAGTATGGCCATGGGTCAGCATGACTGTGGAGTCAACGTGGCCAGGGGGTCAACATGGCCATGGGGTCAACAACAGCGTGGGGATAGATCAGCCAGGGGTCAATATGGCCATGGGGTCAACATGGCCATGGATCAACATGGTTATGGAGTCAATGTGGGCATGGGGACAGCACGGCCATGAATCAACATGGCCATGGAGTCAACGTGGCCATGGGGACAGTATAGGAACAGCACGGCCATGGGTCAACCTGGCCATGGGGTATAACGTGGCCATGGGGTCAACATGGCCATGGGGTCAACAACAGTGTGGCGATAGACTGGCCAGGGGTCAACATGGCCATGTGGTCAACACGGCCATGGAGACAACATGGGGACAGCATGGCCATGGGTCAGCATGGCTGTGGAGTCAACGTGGCCGCAGGTGCAGCATAGCCGTGGGTCAACATGTCCATGGGGTCACCATGTCCACAGGGTCAACATCTCCATGGGGTCAACACGGGCATGGGCACAGCATGGAGACAGCATGGCCATGGGGTCAATGTCTCTACAGGGTCAACACCTCCATGGGGTCAACATGGACATGGAGCCACCAAAGCCACGGCCGTAGGGACAGCCATGGTCAGTGGGTGGAGTCAGCACAGCCACGGGGTCACCATGGCTGTGGGCATGAGGCCATCACGATCACCCCCAGCCGCCAGCACCCAGGAACCCACCCCCGCCCCACGGCCACCCCGGTGGGTGCCCCTGGCCACCCCCAGCCCCAGCCACGCACCAGGGATGGGGTGGCCACCGAAGGTGATGTTGACATCGTAGTCGCCGGGCGTGAAGGGGATGTACTCCACCGTGCAGCTCCCGTCCTTGTTGTCCTTGCAGGACATCTTGGCCTCGGAGGGCCCCTCGATGGCCAGGCCCAGCCCCCCCGTGCCTGCGCCCCTGTGGGCATGGTGCCGCTCAGGGACGTGGTCACGGGTGGCACGGCCGGGGTGGGAGGGGTGTGTCCGTGGGAGGGAGATGGAGATGCCACCTCCATGGCAGGTGGATGGAGGTGTCATGGTGGTGGCGTGGGGCTGGATGGAGGTGTCACCTCCACGGCAAGGGGATGGAGATGCCACCTCCATGGCAGGTGGATGGAGGTCTCACGATGGTGGCAAAGGGATGGAGATATCGCAATGATGGTGACAGAATGGACATGTGACCTCCATGGCAAGGAGATAGCATGATGGTGGCAAGGGGATGAAGATGTCACCTCCATGGCAAGGAGATGGAGATGGCATGACGGTGGCAAGGGGATGGAGATGCCACCTCCATGGTAAGGGGATGGAGATGTCACAATGGTGGCGAGGAGATGGAGATGTCGTGATGGTGGCGACAGGATGGAGATGCCACCTCCATGGCAAGGAGATGGAGATGGCACAATGGTGGCAAGGGGATGGAGATGCCACATCCATGGCAGGGGTTGGAAATCCCACATTGGTGGCAAGAGATGGAGGTGCCACACCCATGGCAGGAGGACAGAGGTGCCACACTGGTGGCATGGGACGGAGGTGACGCATCCAATGGCACAGGATGGAGGTGGCACCTCCATCGCAGGAGAAGGAGGTGCCACACTGGTGGCAGGGGTGGGAGGTGGCCGCGGGGGGTCCGGTGCCCACCTGGTCTCCACGGTGAAGCGGTTGGCCTTGCCGACGAGGCCGCCCTCCAGGCCGGGCCCGTGTGCCCGCACGCGGCTGGGGTCACAGCCCTCCGCCACCCCCACGCGGAAGGGGCTCTTGGGGACGGCCACCTCGTCGTAGGTCACCTCCACCCGGTGCACGCCTGGCAGGGAGGGGGCACGCCGTCACCCTCCTGCCTGCCCCACCATGGAGGGGAGGTCCTTGGGTGGGGTTTAGGAGGGTCTCAAGGGGTTTGGGGACCCTTGGGTGGGGTTTAGGAGGGTCTCAAGGGATTTGGGGACCCTTGGGTGGGGTTTGAGGAGGGTCTCAGGGGGCTTGGGGGTCACTGGTTGGAGTTTGGGAGGGTCTCAAGGGGTTTGGAGGTCCTTGGGTGGAGTTTGAGGAGGGTCTCAGGGGGTTTGGGGTCCTTGGGTGGGGTTTGAGAGGGTCTCAGGGGGTTTGGGGGTCGCTGGTTGGAGTTTGAGAGGGTCTCAAGGGGTTTGGGGGTCCTTGGTGGGGTTTGGGGGGATCTCAGGGGGTTTGGAGGTTCCTTCTTGGTGGTGTTTTTGGGGGGGTCTCAGGGTTTTGGGGGTCCCTGGTTGGGGTTTGGGTGGAGATTGAGAGTCCCTGGTTGGGGTTTGGGGGATCTCAGGGGGTTTGAGGGTCCCTGGGTGGGGTTTGAGGAGGGTTTCAGGGGATTTGGAGGTCCATGGTTGGAGTCTGGAGGGATCTCAGGGGGTTTGGGGGTCCCTTGGTGGGGTCTTGGAGGGGTTTGGAGGTCCCTAGTTGGGGTTTGAGGAAGGTCTCAAGGGGTTTGGGCTTTCCTTGATGGGGCTTTGGGGGGATCTCAAGTGGCTTGGGGGTCCCTGGTTGAGGTTTGGAGGATCTCAGAGAGTTTGGGGGCTCCTTGGTGGGGCTTGGGGGGGTCTCAGGAATTTGAGGGTGGACGGGGCTTGAGGGGGGTCCCTCTCCAAGGGTTCCTTGAGGGATGAAGGACGACTGGCCAGGGTGGGGGGTCCCTGGAGTGGGTGGGGGTCCCCGGGGGGGGGTCTCTCACCGTCCTCGTAGGGGGTGTAGTCCACACGGTAGGTGCCATCGCCGTGGTCGGTGACGTAGGCGTCGGTGGTGGCCCCCGAGGGGTTGACCACCCGGGCCTTGACGTGGGGTCCCCCCGTCTTGGTGAGCGCCCGGGCGTCCACCGTGAAGTCGGTGGCCACTTCCCGCAGCACCCCTGCGGGGTGGCACGGCACCCTCAGCGCCCGCCCGCCGAGGGGGTCCTCACCCACCACCCACCACCCGCCCTTCCCGAACTGGGGGGTCTCCAGCCCCTCGTCCTGCTGCGCCCCACCACGACGGGGGGACGGGGTGCCCGGGGGAGCCCCTCCAGGAGATGGGGTGACCGTGGGGATGTCCCAAGGACCTCATGGGCAAGGGTGGCGTGGGGAGGAGGTGGCCATGGGGGTGTCTATGGGGAGGAGATGCCTGTCAAGGGTGCCCATGGGGAGGAGATGTCCATGGGGATGCCCGTGAGGAGGAGGTGCCCAAGAAGATGCCCATCCAAGGGGGAGATGGTCATGGAGGGCACATGTCCATGAGGATGCCCCTGGGGAGGGTGTGTCCATGGGGAGGAGAAACCCATTGAGAATGCCCATGGGGAGGAGATGGCCATGAAGGGAAGGAGATCGTGGGGATGCCCATTGAATGGGGAGGTGCCCATGAGGAGAACACGTCCATGGGGAGGAGAAACCCATCAAGGGTGCCCATGGGGAGGGGACACCTATGGATGGTGCCCATGGGGAGGAGATGGCCATGAGTGAGAGATGCCAACGAGGAGGTCCCCCATGAGGAGAACATGACCATGGGGAGGAGAAACCCACTGATGGTGCCCAAGGGGAGGACAGAGCCATAAGGGAGAGGTGCCCATGGGGAGGAGATACCCATGGATGGTGCCCATGGGGAGGGGACACCATCAAGGGTGCCCATGGGGAGGAGATGGCCACGAGTTAGAGGTGCCCATGGGGATGCCCATCCAACGAGGAGATCCCCATGAGGAGAGCATGCCCATGGGGAGGAGAAACCCATTGATGGTGCCCATGGGGAGGACAGAGCCATGAGGGAGGGAGAGGTGCCCATGGGGAGGAGACACCCATCAAGGGTGCCTATGGGGAGGAGACACCCATGGATGGTGCCCATGGGGAGGAGATGGCCATGAGGGAGAGGTGCCCATGGGGATGCCCATCCAATGAGAAGGTCCCCATGAGGAGAACACGTCCATGGGGAGGAGAAACCCATGGATGGTGCCCATGGGAAGGAGACACCCATGGATGGTGCCCATGGGGAGGAGACACCCATGGATGGTGCCCATGGGGAGGAGATGGCCATGAGGGAGAGGTGCCCATGGGGATGCCCATCCAATGAGGAGAACACGTCCATGGGGAGGAGAAACCCATTGATGGTGCCCATGGGGAGGACAGAGCCATGAGGGAGGGAGAGGTGCCCATGGGGAGGAGACACCCATCAAGGGTGCCCACGGGGAGGAGACACCCATGGATGGTGCCCATGGGGAGGAGACACCCCTGGATGGTGCCCATGGGGAGGAGATGGCCATGAGGGAGAGGTGCCCATGGGGATGCCCATTCAATGAGGAGAACACGTCCATGGGGAGGAGAAACCCACTGATGGTGCCCATGGGGAGGACAGAGCCATGAGGGAGGGAGAGGTGCCCATGGGGAGGAGACACCCATGGATGGTGCCCATGGGGAGGAGATGGCCATGAGGGAGAGGTGCCCATGGGGATGCCCATCCAAGGAGGAGGTCCCCATGAGGAGAACACGTCCATGGGGAGGAGAAACCCATGGATGGTGCCCACGGGGAGGAGAAACCCCTGGATGGTGCCCACGGGGAGGAGACACCCCTGGATGGTGCCCATGGGGAGGAGATGGCCATGAGGGAGAGGTGCCCATGGGGATGCCCATCCAATGAGGAGAACACGTCCATGGGGAGGAGAAACCCACTGATGGTGCCCAAGGGGAGGACAGAGCCATGAGGGAGAGGTGCCCATGGGGAGGAGAAACCCCTGGATGGTGCCCACGGGGAGGAGAAACCCCTGGATGGTGCCCACGGGGAGGAGACACCCCTGGATGGTGCCCATGGGGAGGAGACACCCCTGGATGGTGCCCATGGGGAGGAGATGGCCATGAGGGAGAGGTGCCCATGGGGATGCCCATCCAATGAGGATGTCCCCATGACGAGAACACGTCCATGGGGAGGAGAAACCCATGGATGGTGCCCACGGGGAGGAGATGGCCACGAGGGAGAGGTGCCCACGGGGAGAAGCATCCTGCGGGCATCAGGCCCCACCACCAGCGCCACCGGCCGCCCTCACCTCGCGGCTCCACGCCTTTGCCGTAGACCTTGACGTCGGCGGTGTCGACGGCGGGCTCGACGGCCACGCGGGCAGGGAACTTGGGCACGGGCCGCCCGCCGTACTTGATGGTGACGGTGTAGGCGCCGGCGCAGGCGGGCGTGTAGGTGATGGCGTAGGTGCCATCGCGGTTGTTCTGGATGAGCACCTCGGCCTTGGTGCCCGCCTCCGAGATGATCTCGATGGTCAACTCCGCCTCGCCCGCTTCCGAGCAGTCCACGGTGAAGGTGGCAGTCTCGCCCGCCCGGCCCCGCTCCAACCCGGGCCCGCTGGCACGCACCTTCTCCGGGTCGAAGCGTGGCACCACGGTGGCGGTGAAGGGGCTGCCTGGCACGTGGGTGCCAGCGAAGAGGATGTTGATGGCGTAGTCGCCCGGCGCGGCGGGCAGGTAGGAGACGGCGCAGGAGCCGTCGCCGTTGTCCTGGCACTCGATCTTGGCCTCGCACGGACCCTCCACCGTCAGCCCCAGCCCCCCGGCGCCCGCGCCCGCCGTCTCGATGGTGAAGGGCGCCGGGACCCCCACCAGCCCCCCGCGGAGTCCCGGGCCGTGGGCACGAACCTGCGGGCAGAGGGGAGGGGGGGTGGGTGGGTGGGTGGGCGAGGGGCGGGCGAGGGGGTGGGCACGGTGCGGGTGAGGGGGCGAGGGGGGTGGGCAAGGGGTGGGCATGCGAGGGGTGGGCACACTGGGGGGGCGTGCAAGGGGTGGGCACGCTGGGGGGGTGTGCAAGGGAAGGGCACACTGGGGGTGGGCATGCGAGAGTTGGGCACACTGCGGGGGTGTGCAAGGGGTGGGCACACTGGGGGGGTGTGCAAGGGGTGGGCACACTGGGGGGTATGCAAGGGGTGGGCACACTGGGGGGCGTGCAAGGGGTGGGCACACTGGGGGGGTATGCAAAGGGTGGGCACACTGGGGGGGTGTGCAAAGGGTGGGCACACTGGGGGGGTGTGCAAGGGAAGGGCACGCTGGGGGTGGGCATGCGAGAGTTGGGCACACTGCAGGTGAGGGGGGGTGCTGGGGGGTGTGCAAGGGGTGGGCACGCTGTGGGGGTGTGCAAGGGGTGGGCACACTAGGGGGGTGTGCAAGGGGTGGGCATACTGGGGGGTGTGCAAAGGGTGGGCACACGGGGTGGGCATGCGAGGGGTGGGCACACTGTGGGGGTGTGCAAGGGGTGGGCACACTGGGGGTGTGTGCAAGGGGTGGGCACACTGGGGGGGGTGTGCAAGGGGTGGGCACACTGTGGAGGTGTGCAAGGGGCGGGCACACTGGGGGGTGTGCAAGAGGTGGGCACACTGGGGGGTGTGCAAGGGGTGGGCACACTAGGGGTGAGCATGCGAGGGGTGGGCACGCTGCGGGTGAGCGTGCCAGGGGCGGGGGTGCTGGGAGTCAGCGTGCAAGAGATGGGCACAGTGGCAGTGAGCGTGCAAGGGATGGGGGTGCCAGGGGCAGGCGTGCAAGAGACGGCTGTGCTGGGGTCAGCGTGCAAGGGGTGGGCACACTAGGGGTGGGCACACTAGGGGTGGGCACAGGGGGCGCCCACACATGAGAGGGGGGGTGTGTGTGCCAGGGGGGTGGTCGCATGTGGCGCACACTCATGCCAGGCAGGGGGGGCGTGGGCACACGTCGCACACGCGCGTGCCAGGGCTGACCTTGGTGGGGTCGGGGGGCAGCTGCGCCTCCACGAGGAAGGGGCTGCCGGGCACCGGGTGCCCGTCATAGGTGACGTCGACGCGGTAGGGTCCTTCCTCGGGGGGGGTGAAGGCGGCGGGGCGGGGGGCGCCGGGGGGCGCGGTGCCCAGGCGGCATGGCACCGCGCGGCGCCCGGGGCCCGTCACCGTCACCTCGAGCCGGCCCTGGCCCCCCGCGCCCGCCGTGTCCACCGCGAACTCCTGCGCCTGCCCCACCTGCGCCTCTGGGGGGGCACGGGGGGGGGGGTCAGGGGGTGCCCCCCACCCAAGGGGGTGCCCCCCACCCAAGCGGGCACCCTGCCCAAAGGGGTCTCACCCCCCCAGGGGTGCTAAAGAGGGTCCCTTCCCCCAGCCAGGGTGCTCCCCCCACCAAGGGGGTCTCCCCACCCCCCCAAAATGCCACCCCCCACCCCCCCCCCGCCACTGGCACACTGCCCACCCAAGGGTGCCCCCACCCAAGTGTTTCCCCCCCCAAGTGTTTTCTCCCATCCCCCCCCCCTCAGGGTGCCCCCCCCCCCCCCCAAGTGCCCCCTGCCCACCCCAGGGTGCCCTCCCTCACCCCAAGTGCCCCCCCACAACCCCAGGGTGCCCCTCTCAAGTGTGTCCTCCCCCCAACCCCCACCCCAGGGTGCCCACCCCAAGGGTGCCCCCCCCCCCCGCCCCTCAGGGTGCCCCCCCCTCCAAGTGCCCCCTGCCCACCCCAGGGTGCCCTCCCTCACCCCAAGTACCCCCCCAACCCCAGGGTGCCCCTCTCAAGTGTGTCCTCCCCCTACCCCCACCCCAGGGTGCCCCCCCCAAGGGTGCCCCCCCCAAGGGTGCCCCCCACTCACTGCTGTTGAGCCCCAGGACCTTGACGTGGCCCAGCTGCAGGGGGGGGGCCACGGTGACGGGGAAGGGGCTGCGCGGGACCTGGTCCCCCCCGTAGGTGACCACCACCGACAGGGGACCCTGCGGGGCACCCGCCGCGTCAGGGCGCTGGGGGGGCACCAACCCCACCCATGGGTGCTGGGGGGGAGTGGGACATACCCCCCCCCAACCGGATCCATATGGGATTCAGGAGGGGAGGGGGGCGTTGGGGTCACCCATGGGTGCTGGGGGGCAGCTGGGGGGGTTGGGGTCACCCATGGGTGCTGGGGGGCAGCTGGGGGGCAGGTTGGGGTCACCCATGGGTGCTGGGGGGCAGCTGAGGGGGGAGTTGGGGTCACCCATGGGTGCTGGGGGGGCAGCTGGGGGGGGAGTTGGGGTCCCCCATGGGTGCTGGGGGACAGCTGGGGGGGGTTTGGGGTCACCTATGGGTGCTGGGGGGCAGCTTTGGGGGGGGGTTGGGGTCACCCATGGGTGCTGGGGGGGCAGCTGGGGGGGGAGATGGGGGTCACCCATGGGTGCTGAGGGGCAGCTGGGGGGCAGTTTGGGGTCACCCATGGGTGCTGGGGGGCAGTTGGGGGGGGGTTGGGGTCCCCCATGGGTGCTGGGGGGGCAGCTGGGGGGGGTTGGGGTCACCTATGGGTGCTGGGGGGCAGCTTGGGGGGGGGGTTGGGGTCACCCATGGGTGCGGGGGGGCAGCTGGGGGGGGTTGGGGTCACCCATGGGTGCTGGGGGGCAGCTGGGGGGGGGTTGGGGTCACCCATGGGTGCTGGGGGGCAGCTGGGGGGGGAGTTTGGGGTCACCCATGGGTGCTGGGGGGCAGCTGGGGGGGGTTGGGGTCACCCATGGGTGCTGGGGGGCAGCTTGGGGGGGGGTTGGGGTCACCCATGGGTGCTGGGGGGCAGCTGGGGGGCAGGTTGGGGTCACCCATGGGTGCTGGGGGGGCAGCTGGGGGGGGGTTGGGGTCACCCATGGGTGCTGGGGGGCAGCTGGGGGGGGGTTGGGGTCACCCATGGGTGCTGGGGGGGGTGGGTATGGGGGGCTGTTTTGGGGGCGCCCAGGTGGTGGGTGTCAGTCGGGGTCCCTCTATGGGGTGCCCCATGGCGGGGGGGGGGGTGGCCCCACGGGGTGCCCCTATGGGGTCCCTCTATGGGGTGGGTGTCCCATGGGGTGGAGTCCCTCTATGGGGTGCCCCATGGGGTGCCCTGTGGTTTAGGGTGCTCCGCGGGGCGGGGTCCCTCCATGGGGTGGGGTCTCTATGGGGTGGGGTCTCTATGGGGTGGGGTCTCTATGGGGCGGGGTCCCCATGGGGGTGGGGTCTCTATGGGGCAGGGTCTCTATTGGGCAGGGTCTCTATGGGGCAGGGGTCCCCATGGGGGTGGGGTCCCCATGGGGCAGGGTCTATGGGGTGGGATCTCCATGGGGGTGGGGTCCCTCCATGGGGGCGGGTTCTCCATGGGGTGGGGGATCCATGGGGCGGGGTCCCCATGGGGCGGGGTCTCCATGGGGCAGAGGATCTATGGGGCGGGCTCTGTGGGGCAGGATCTATGGGGCGGGGGATCCATGGGGCGGGGGATCTATGGGGCAGGATCTATGGGGCAGAGGATCTATGGGGCAGAGGATCTATGGGGCGAGGGATCTATGGGGTGGGGTCCCTATGGAGCAGAGAATCTATGGGGCGGGGGATGTATGGGGCGGGGGATCTATGGGGCGGGGGATCCATGGGGCGGGGGATCCATGGGGCGGGGTCTCCATGGGGCAGAGGATCCATGGGGCGGGATCTATGGGGCGGGGGATCCATGGGGCAGAGGATCCATGGGGCGGGGGATCCATGGGGCGGGGGATCCATGGGGCGGGGTCCCTATGGGGCGGGGTCCCTATGGGGCGGGGGATGTATGGGGCGGGGGATGTATGGGGCGGGGGATGTATGGGGCGAGGGATCTATGGGGCGGGATCCATGGGGCAGGATCCATGGGGTGGGGTCTCCATGGGGTGGGATCTATGGGGCGGGGGATCCATGGGGCAGAGGATCCATGGGGCGGGATCTATGGGGCGGGGGATCCATGGGGCAGAGGATCTATGGGGCGAGGGATCTATGGGGCGGGATCCATGGGGCGGGGTCTCCATGGGGCGGGGTCCCTATGGGGCGGGATCTATGGGGCGGGGTCCCTATGGGGCGGGGGATCCATGGGGCAGAGGATCTATGGGGCGAGGGATCTATGGGGCGGGATCCATGGGGCGGGGTCTCCATGGGGCGGGGTCCCTATGGGGCGGGGTCCCTATGGGGCGGGGTCCGTGGGGCGCACCTGCTGCAGCGGGGTGTACTTGACGGTGTGCGAGTAGTCGTGGTTGTCGATGACGTCAAAGTCGCGCACGGCGGCGCCCGGCCCCGCCCCCGCGAACTGCACGTGCAGCGGCGCCTTCCCCGCCCCCTTCGTCTGCACCGTGAAGTGGGTGGGCTGCCCCGCCTCCACCCCTGCGGGGGGTCAGTGACCCACAGTGACCCACAGCGACCCATAGTGACCCATAGTGACCCACCGACCCACAGCGACCCATAGTGACCCACCGACCCACAGCGACCCACCGACCCACAGCGACCCATAGTGACCCACAGCGACCCATAGCGACCCACCGACCCACAGCGACCCACCGCGACCCACAGCAAACCACCGACCCACCGCGACCCATAGCGACCCACAGCGACCCACCGCGACCCACCGATCCACAGCGACCCACCGCGACCCATAGCGACCCACAGCGACCCACAGCGACCCACCGACCCACAGCGACCCACAGCGACCCACAGCACCCACCAATCCACAGCGACCCACAGCGACCCATAGCGACCCACAGCGACCCATAGCGACCCACCGACCCACAGCGACCCATAGTGACCCACAGCGACCCACCAACCCACAGCGACCCACAGCGACCCACAGCGACCCACCACGACCCATAGCGACCCACAGCGACCCACAGCACCCACCGACCCACAGCAACCCACAGCACCCACCGACCCACAGCACCCACCGACCCACAGCGACCCACAGCGACCCACAGCACCCACCGACCCACAGCGACCCACAGCACCCACCAACCCATAGCGACCCACAGCAACCCACAGCATCCACCGACCCACAGCGACCCACCGCATCCACCGACCCATAGCAACCCATAGCGACCCACCGACCCACAGCAACCCACAGCACCCACCGACCCACAGCACCCACCGACCCACAGCGACCCCCAGCACCCACCAACACGCTGCAACCCACCACCCCATAGCAACCCACCACACCCCACCGACCCGTGGCACCCACCGCCCCATAGAAACCCACCGCACCCACCAACTCACCGCTGTGCCCCACTGCAACCCACAGCACCCACCACCCCATAGCGACCCACGGCACCCACCAACCCACCATGACCCACCGCACCCACCAACCCATCGCACCCACCACCGTGCCCCACTGCGACCCACAGCACCCACCACCCCACAGCACCCACAGCCACCCACCGCCCTGCCCCATAGCGACCCACCGCGACCCACAGCCCCCGCCCCACAGCCCCCGCCTCACCGGTGCGGCTCAGCCCGGGCCCCTCGGCCTTGACCTTGGTGGCATCGTGGGACGGGTCCACCGTGATGCGGAAGGGGCTGCTGGGGATCTCCTGGGCACGGAGACGGCGGCGCGGTGACATCACAGCCGCATGGTGATGTCACGGCGGCGCGGTGACATCACGGTGGCGCGGGTGGGCACCCACCAGGGCGGGCGGGCGGTACCTGGTTGGCGAAGAGGACCATGATGGTGTAGAGCCCGGCGCCCGGCGGCGTGTACTTGACCGTGAAGGTGTCGTTGTCGTTCTTGATGATGTCAAAGTCGATGTCGGCCTCCAGCGGCCCCACCACGCCCGGCGCGCACTTGATGCCGATGCTGACGTCACCTGGGGGGGTGGGGTCAAGGCTGGGTCACCACCCGCTCCTCCCCCCCACCCTGCTCCTGGGGTGGCACCAGGGGGTGGGGTTGGACCAGGGACACGGGGGTGGTGGAGCAGGGGTGATGGATGAGGGACCAGGGCTGAGGGATGATGGACCAGGGATGATGGACCAAGACCATGGATGAAGGACCAGGACCACAGATGGATGCAGGACTAGGTCCAGGGATGATGGACCAAGACCATGGATGAAGGACCAGGACCACAGATGGATGCAGGACTAGGTCCAGGGATGATGGACCAGGGATGATGGACCAAGACCATGGATGAAGGACCAGGACCACAGATGAAGGACCAGGACCATGGATGCAGGACTAGGTCCAGGGATGATGGACCAGGGATGATGGGCCAGGACCAGGGATGCAGGACCAGGACCAGGACCATGGATGATGGACCAGGACCATGGATGCAGGACTAGGTCCAGGGATGATGGACCAGGACCATGGATGAAGGCCCAGGGCGAGAGATGATGGATCAGAACCAATAGGCCAAGGATGATGGACCAGGACTGGAGACGGTGGACCTGGACCATGGATGAAGGACCAGGACCAGGGATGATAGACCAGGGATGAAGGACCAGGTCCAGGGTGAGAGATGATGGACCAGGGATGCAGGACCAGGACTGATGGAGCAGGTCCCAGGATGATGGACCAGAGGTGATGGACCAAGGATGCAGGACCAGGACCAAGGATGGTGGACCAGGGATGCAGGACATGGCTGTCCCACCCACAAAGGGGTCTCCATGGGTGCTGGGTGCCCCCCGTGGTGGGTACCCACCCTGCCCGGCCTCGCTGCAGTCCACGGTGAAGTAGGTGGGCTCGTTGGCCTTCAGCCCCGTCTTCTCCACGCCTGGCCCGTAGACCTTCACCTTGCTGGGGTGGCTGCCCTCGCCCACGCTCACCTGTGGGCACAGGGGGTGTCACCCGTGGGCACCTGGGGTGCCATGAACCCCTCCCCTCGCCCGACATCCCCCACTCGCCATCACTCTGTCTGGCACCTCATGGACCTGGGACCCCCAACCCCACCCCCAGCACCCCATAGGTTTGGGACCCCTGTCTCCATCCCCAGCACCCCAAAGGACTCCCATGGCCACCCCAGCACCCCATGGGACCCCCATGGCCACCTCAGCACCCTATGGGACTCCCATCGTCACCCCAGCACCCCATAGGACCCCCATGGCCACCTCAGCACCCTATGGGACCCTCATCGTCACCCCAGCACTCCATGGGACCCCCATGGCCACCCCAGCACCCCATGGGACCCCCAGCCCCATCACCCCACGGGACCGCCCCTCGCCGCCATGGCACCCACGCGGAAGGGGCTGCGGGGGGTGTTGACGCCCCCCCAGGTGACGATGATGGTGTGCTTGATGGCCTTGGTGGGCACGTAGACACAGTGGTAGGTGCCGTCCCCGTTGTCCTTCACCTTGATGTCGATGGGGAAGCCCTCGGCGTCCTGCGGGTAGTGGGGGGGTGAGGGCACCCAACGGCACCCAATGGTGTTCAACAGCACCCAATGCTGCTCAACAGCGCCCAACGGCACCCAACAGTGCCCAATAGCACCCAGTGGTGCCTAGCGGAACCCAATGGTGCCCAACAGCACCCAATGGTGTTCAACAGCACCCAATGGCAGCCAATGCTGCCCAACGGTGCCCAATGGCACCCAACAGTGGCCAATAGTGCTCAACGACACTCAACGGTGCTCAACGGCACCCAACAGCACCCAGTGGTGCTCAGCGGTGTTCAGTGGCACCCAGTGGTACCCAACGGCACCCAGTAGTGCTCAAGGGAACCCAATGGCACCAAATGATGCCCAATGGTGCCCAACAGCACACAACAGCACCTGATGGTGCTCAACAGCACCCGATGGTGTCCAACAGCCCCAGCGGTGCTCAATGGCACCCAACAGTGCCCAACGGCACTCAACGGTGCTCAACAGCACCCAGTGGCGCCCAACGGCACCCAGTGGTGCCAAATGGTGCTCAATGGCACCCAGTGGTGCCAAATGGTGCCCAACAGCACCCAACAACACCTAATGGTGCTCAACAGCACTGAACAGCACCCAACGGCACCCATGCCCAACGGCACCCGACAATACTTGATTGTGCGCAACGGCACCTGATGGTGCTCAGTGGTGCCCAGTGGCACCCAACAGCACCTGACAGTGCCCAACGGCACTCAATGGTGCTCAACAGCACCCAACAGTGCCCAATGACATCCAGCTGCACCCAACAGTGTCCAACGGCACCCAACGGTGCCCAGTGGTGCTCAATGGCACACAATGGTACTCAACAGCACCCAGTGGTGCCAAATGGTGCTGAATGGTGCCCAACAGCACCCAACAGTGCTCAACAACACCCAATGGCACCTAATGGTGCCCAATGTCACCTGATGGTGCTCAACAGTGCCCAATGGCACTCAATGGTGCCCAATGGCACTCAACAGTGCTCAACAGCACCCAGTGGTGCCCAATGGTACCTGATGGTGCCTAACGGCACCTGATGGTGTTCAACAGCACCCAACAGCACCTAGTAGTGTCCAACGGTGCCCAACAGCACCCAATGATGCCCAACGACATTCAACGGCACCCAACGGTGCCCAACAACACCCAATGGCCACCAATGACACCCAACGGCATTCAATGGTGCCCAACAACATCCAGTGGCACCCAGTGGTGCTCACGGACATCCAATGGCACCCAACAGTGCCCAACGACATCCAATGGCACCCAACGGTGCCCAACGACATCCAACGGCACCCAACGGTGCCCAACGACATCCAACGGCACCCAACGGTGCCCAACAGCACTCAGTGGCACCCAGTGGTGCCCAACGACATCCAATGGCACCCAGTGGTGCCCAACGGCACCCAGCGACACCCTACCTGGGCGTAGAGCTTGAGGGGTCCCTTGCCGGCGCCGCGGGTGTCGATGGTGAACTCGGCCGGTCGGTCCACGATGCAGCCGGTGGGCTCCAGCCCCGGCCCGAAGGCCTTCACCTATGGGTGGGGTGGGGTCAGGGCCGCGCCGGCACCCCCAGCACCCACAGGGGTGGTGCAATGGGGTGCTATGGGGCAGAGTGGGGCACAGCAGGGTGCTATGGGGTGCAACGGGGTTCGATGGGGCCCAACAGGGAGCAATGGGGTTTAATGGGGCATTATGGGGCCCAGAGGGTGCTATGGGGCACAATGGGGTGCAATGGGTGGCAGTGGGGCACAATGGGGCTCTATGGGGCACCATAGGGCACAGTAGGGTGCTATGGGTGGCAATGGGTAGCTATGGGGCACAGTGAGGCACTATGGGGCTCTGTAGGGCACCATGGGGCACAGCGGGGTGCTGTGGGTGGCAGTGGGGCACTATGGGGCACAGTAGGGTGCTATGGGTGGCAGTGGGGCACAGTGGGGCAGTATGGGGCTCTATAGGGCACCATGGGGCACAGCGGGGTGCTATGGGGGGTAGCGGGTGGCCATGGGGCACAGTGGGGCACTATGGGCCTCTATAGGGCATCATGGGGCACAATAGGGTGCTATGGGTGGCTGTGGTTGGCAGTGGGGCACTATGGGGCACAGTAAGGTGCTATGGGTGGCAGTGGGGCACAGCGGGGCACTATGGGGCACAGTGGGGTGCAGCGGGGCTCTATAAGGCACCATGGGGCACGGCAGGGGGCTACGGGTGGCTGTAGTTGGCAGTGGGGCACAGTGGGGCACTATGGGTGGCTGTGGTTGGCAGTGGGGCACTTAGGGGCACAGTAGGGTGCTATGGGTGGCAGTGGGTGGCCATGGGGCACAGTGGGGCACTATGGGGCTCTATAGGGCACCATAGGGCACAGCAGGGTGCTATGGGTGGCTGTGGTTGGCAGTGGGGCACAGTGAGGCACTCTGGGGCACAGCAGGGTGCTATGGGCAGCAGTGGGGCACAGTGGGGCTCTACAGGGAAACATGGGGCACAGCAGGGTGCTATGGGTGGCTGTGGTTGGCAGTGGGGCACTTAGGGGCACAGTAGGGTGCTATGGGTGGCAGTGGGTGGCTATGGGGCACAGTGGGGCACTATGGGGCTCTATAGGGCACCATAGGGCACAGCAGGGTGCTATGGGTGGCTGTGGGTGGCAGTGGGGCACTTAGGGGCACAGTAGGGTGCTATGGGTGGCAGTGGGTGGCTATGGGGCACAGTGGGGCACTATGGGGCTCTATAGGGCACCATAGGGCACAGCAGGGTGCTATGGGTGGCTGTGGGTGGCAGTGGGGCACTTAGGGGCACAGTAGGGTGCTATGGGTGGCAGTGGGTGGCTATGGGGCACAGTGGGGCACTATGGGGCTCTATAGGGCACCATAGGACACAGCAGGGTGCTATGGGTGGCTGTGGGTGGCAGTGGGGCACTTAGGGGCACAGTAGGGTGCTATGGGTGGCAGTGGGTGGCTATGGGGCACAGTGGGGCACTATGGGGCTCTATAGGGCACCATAGGGCACAGCAGGGTGCTATGGGTGGCTGTGGGTGGCAGTGGGGCACTTAGGGGCACAGTAGGGTGCTATGGGTGGCTGTGGGTGGCAGTGGGGCACTTAGGGGCACAGTAGGGTGCTATGGGTGGCAGTGGGTGGCTATAGGGCACAGTGGGGCACTATGGGGCTCTATAGGGCACCATAGGGCACAGCAGGGTGCTATGGGTGGCTGTGGGTGGCAGTGGGGCACTTAGGGGCACAGTAGGGTGCTATGGGTGGCAGTGGGTGGCTATGGGGCACAGTGGGGCACTATGGGGCTCTATAGGGCACCATAGGGCACAGCAGGGTGCTATGGGTGGCTGTGGGTGGCAGTGGGGCACTTAGGGGCACAGTAGGGTGCTATGGGTGGCAGTGGGTGGCTATGGGGCACAGTGGGGCACTATGGGGCTCTATAGGGCACCATAGGGCACAGCAGGGTGCTATGGGTGGCTGTGGGTGGCAGTGGGGCACTTAGGGGCACAGTAGGGTGCTATGGGTGGCAGTGGGTGGCTATGGGGCACAGTGGGGCACTATGGGGCTCTATAGGGCACCATAGGGCACAGCAGGGTGCTATGGGTGGCTGTGGGTGGCAGTGGGGCACTTAGGGGCACAGTAGGGTGCTATGGGTGGCAGCGGGTGGCCATGGGGCACAGTGGGGCACTATGGGGCTCTATAGGGCACCATAGGGCACAGCAGGGTGCTATGGGTGGCTGTGGTTGGCAGTGGGGCACAGTGGGGCACAGCGGGGTGCTATGGGTGGCTGTAGTTGGCAGTGGGGCACAGTGGGGCAGTGTGGGTCACAGTGGGGTGCTATGGGTGGCTGTTGTTGGCAGTGGGGCACTTAGGGGCACAGTAGGGTGTTATGGGTGGCAGTGGGTGGCTATGGGGCACAGTGGGGCACTATGGGGCTCTGTAGGGTGCTATGGGTGGCAGTGGGGCACAGTGGGGCACTATGGGGCACAGTGGGGTGCAGCAGGGCTCTATAGGGCACTATGGGGCACAGTAGGGTGCTATGGGTGGCTGTGGTTGGCAGTGGGGCACTTAGGGGCACAGTAGGGTGCTATGGGTGGCAGTGGGTGGCTATGGGGCACAGTGGGGCACTATGGGGCTCTATAGGGCACAGCAGGGTGCAGTGGGTGGCAGTGGGGCACTACGGGTGGCAGAGGGGCACAGTGAGGCACTATGGGGCACAGCAGGGTGCAGTGGGTGGCAGCGGGGCACTACGGGTGGCAGCGGGGCACTACGGGGCGCACCTTGTCGGGGTGGGTGCCAGGCGCGGCGGGCAGGATGTGGGCGATGAAGGGGCTGTCCTTGATGTCCTCGTCGTCGCAGACGACGTGCACGGCGTAGGGCCCCGGCTCGCTGGGCCAGTAGCGCACGTCGCACGAGCCGTCGCCGCGGTCGTCGCACTCGATGCGGGCCTGCGACGGGCCCTCGATGGAGAACCCTGCGCCAGGCGGTGGCACGGGCTGGCACCAAGCTCTCGGCTCCACTGTGGGGTCCCTCAGCCCATCTCCACGTCCCCATGGTGGTGCCACCCCACGTGCCACCATCTCCACGTCCCCACGGTGGTGCCACCCCACGTGTCACCATCTCCACGTCCTCATGGTGGTGCCACCATCTCAACGTCCCCACGGTGGTGCCACCATCTCCACGTCCCCACGGTGGTGCCACCCCACGTGTCACCATCTCCACATCCCCACGGTGGTGCCACCATCTCCACGTCCCCGCGGTGGTGCCACCCCACATGTCACCATGCCCACGTCCTCATGGTGGTGCCACCATCTCCATGTCCCCACAGTGGTGCCACCCCACGTGTCACCATCTCCACATCCCCGCGGTGGTGCCACCATCTCCACGTCCCCACGGTGGTGCCACCATCTCCACGTGTCACCATCTCCACGTCCCCACGATGGTGCCACCCCACGTGTCACCATCTCCACGTCCCCACGGTGGTGCCACCACACGTGTCACCATGCCCACATCCTCATGGTGCTGACCCCCAATCCTTGTCCCTCAACCCACGCCCGTGTCACCATGGTGGTGCCACCCCACGTGTCACCGTGTCCACGTCCCCACGGTGGTGCCACCATCTCCACGTCCCCACGGTGGTGCCACCCCACGTGTCACCATCTCCACGTCCCCACCACGGTGTCCCCCATCCCATGCCCCCAAGATGACCCTCCCCAAGCCATCCCCACCCCATGCCCACGTCCCCACCGTGGTGTCCCCCAGTGTCTCCATCACGATGCCACCCGCACCATGCCCATGTCCCCAAGACCTCCCTCCCCCCAGCCCATGCCCATGTCCTCACCCTGGTGTCCCCCACTACGTCTCCACGTCCCCACCACCCCGCCCTCCATCTCGTGCCCACGTCCCCATCATGATGCCACCCACCCCATGCCCAGGTCCCCCCCGTGGTGTCCCCCACCCCATCCCACGCCCTCCCACCAGTGCCCGGGGCTCACCGAGGGTGCCCACTTCGGTGCCAACAGCCTCCACGACGAAGTCGGCCGAGCGTCCCACCACGCCGCCCTCCAGCCCCGGCCCCCAGGCCCGCACCTTCTGGCACCCCGGCGCGCCCGACACCTGCACCTCGAACGGGCTGTGCCAGCGCGTCAGTACCCGCCGCGCGGGCACCCGGCACACCCTCCACACCCCGGCATGCACCTTGCACACCCCTGGCACACCCTCGGCATGCACTTTACACACCCTCCACACCCCTGGCACACCCCTGGCACACCCTCCACACCCCTGGCATGCACCTTCCACACCCTCCACACCCCTGGCATGCACCTTCCACACCCCTGGCACATGCCTGGCACACTCTTCACACCCCTGGCATGCACCTTGCGCACCCCTGGCACACCCTCCACACCCCTGGCATGCACCTTCCACATCCCTGGCACGCACCTTCCACATCCCTGGCACATGCCTGGCACACTCTTCACACCCCTGGCACACCCTCCACATCCCTGGCACACTCCTGGCATGCACCTTGCGCACCCCTGGCACACCCTCCACACCCCTGGCATGCACCTTCCACACCCTCCACACCCCTGGCATGCACCTTCCACACCCCTGGCACATGCCTGGCACACCCCCCACACCCCTGGCACGTGCCTGGCATGCACCTTGTGCACCCCCGGCACATCCCTGGCACACCCCCCCCACCCCTGGCACAACCCTGGCATGCACCTTGCACGCCCCTGCACCTTGCGCATGCCGGCACCCCCCTGGCACACCCTGGCACATGCCTGGCACGCCCTCCACACCCCTGGCACACCTCCCCAACACACACACCTCCTTGCACACCCCCTCCCAGCTTTGCACGCCTCCTTGCACACCCCCCACCCACCTTGTACCCCCCCCTTGCACACTCATTGCCCACCCCCTTGCACACGCACACCCCCCACCCCCCCCCCCCCCCAACCCTGGCAGCCCGGTGGGGTTGGGAGGGGTGCCATGGCGGGGGGGGTGCCATGGCGGGGGGGGTGTGCCATGGATGGGGGTGCCATGAGGGGGGGTGTGTGCCATGGGGGGGGGGGGTGCTGTGGGGGGGGGGTGCCATGGGGGAGGGGGTGCCATAGATGAAGGGGGTGCCATGGATGAAGGGTGCCATGGATGGGGGGGGGTGTGTGCCATGGGGGGGTGTGCCATGGGGGGGTGGTGCCATGGGGGGGGGGGTGCCAGCTGACCTGCGCGGGATGGCGTAGCCCCCCCAGGTGATGGACACCTGGTACTTGCCGGGCACCCCGGGGCGGTACTCGCACTCGTAGACGCCGTCGCCCGCGTCCCGCACCGTCACCGGCTCCTCCGTCCCGGCTGGGGGGGGGGGGGTTGCACACTCACCCTTTGCACACCCACCCTTTGTATGCCCACCCACCCTCGCACGCCCACCCTTGCACGCCCCCGTGGCCTTGCACCCCCACGCCTTCAGCATGCATGCCCACCCTTGTGCCCACCCTTTTTTGCACACCCTTCCTTGCACACCCACCCTTGCACCCCCATGCCTTTGGCATGCACGTCCACCCTTGCACCCACATCTTTGCACACTCACCCTTGCACCCACCCCTTGGCACCCGCACCCTTTGCACCCACACCTTTGCACACCCCATGCCCTTGCACGCACCCCTTTTGCACACACGCCCACCCTTGCACCTACATCTTTGCACACTCACCCTTGCACCCACCCCTTGGCACCTGCACCCTTGCACCCTTTGCACCCACACCTTTGCACGCCCCATGCCCTTGCACCCACTGCTTTGGCATGCACGCCCATCCTTGCACCCACATCTTTGCACACTCACCCTTGCACCCACCCCTTTTGCACGCCCCATGCCCTTGCACACTCCCCTTGGCACCTGCACCCTTTGCACCCACACCTTTGCACGCCCCATGCCCTTGCACCCCCCCCTTTTGCACGCACGCCCACCCTTGCACCTCACCCTTTGCACCCACATCTTTGCACACTCACCCTTGCACCCACCCACCCTTGCACACTCCCCTTGGCACCCACATCCTTGCACCCACACCTTTGCACACCCCATGCCCTTGCACACTCCCCTTGGCACCTGCACCTTTGCACCCACACCTTTGCACACTCACCCCTTTTGCATGCCCCATGCCCTTGCACACTCCCCCTGGCACCCGCACCCTTGCACCCACACCTTTGCACGCCCCATGCCCTTGCACCCCCCCCTTTTGCACGCACGCCCACCCTTGCGCCTCACCCTTTGCACCCACATCTTTGCACGCCCACCCTCGCACGCCCCCCCCCCCCCCCTTGCACACTCACCGGGCCCCTTGACCAGCACGCGCAGCTCGCCGGTGCCCGCGCCCTTGGTGTGCACCTTGAAGTCGGCCACCTCCTGCACCCGCACCCCCTTGGGCTGCAGCCCCCGGCCCGTGGCCCGACACGCCGACGGGGTGCACGCTGCCGCACGGACCCTCAGCACCCACCGCCGGCACCGCCCGGGGTGCTGGGGGCGGGGGGGGGGTCCGGGGGAGGGGGGTGATGGGGATGGGGGGGACATGGGGACACCCTGGGGCATAACGGACCCCTAGGGACACCCTTGGGGATACAGGGGTGCCACGGGG
The DNA here is from genome assembly GCF_009769465.1 of Tauraco erythrolophus. NCBI lineage: Eukaryota > Metazoa > Chordata > Aves > Musophagiformes > Musophagidae > Tauraco > Tauraco erythrolophus. The sequence goes on along the minus strand of NW_028238562.1, from coordinate 7,854 downwards.
GAGTAAGGGACTCAGGGGACACCCTGGGGGACACAGGGGTGCCACGGGGACACCCTGGGGCATAAGGGACCCCCTAGGGACACAGGGGTGCCATGGGGGCATAAGGGACCCTGGGGACACCCTGGGGGACACAGGGGTGCCATGGGGGAATAAGGGACCCTGGGGACACCCTGGGGGACACAGGGGTGCCACGGGGACACCCTGGGGCATAACGGACCCCTAGGGACACCCTTGGGGATACAGGGGTGCCATGGGGGGGTAAGGGACCCAGAGGACACCCTGGGGGACACAGGGGTGCCATGGGGGAGTAAGGGACCCTGGGGACACCCTGGGGGACACAGGGGTGCCATGGGGGAGTAAGGGACCCTGGGGACACCCTGGGGGACACAGGGGTGCCATGGGGGAGTAAGGGACCCAGGGGACACCCTGGGGGACACAGAGGTGCCATGGGGGAGTAAGGGACCCTGGGGACACCCTGGGGGACACAGGGGTGCCATGGGGGAGTAAGGGACCCTGGGGACACCCTGGGGGACACAGGGGTGCCACGGGGACACCCTGGGGCATAAGGGACCCCCTAGGGACACAGGGGTGCCATGGGGGAATAAGGGACCCTGGGGACACCCTGGGGGACACAGGGGTGCCACGGGGACACCCTGGGGCATAAGGGACCCTTGGGGGACACCCTGGGGACAGAGGGGTGCCATGGGGAGGTAAAGGACCTGTGGGGACACCGTGGGGACATAGGGGACCCATGGGGACACCCTGGGGACACCTTAGGACTTAAGGGTGCCATGGGGACACCCTGGGGACAGAGAGGTGCCATGGGGGGGTAAGGGACCCAGGGGACACCCTAGGGGACACAGGGGTGCCACGGGGTCCCCAGGGGCATAAGGGACCCATGGGGACACCCCAAGGGGTGGAGGGGTGCCACGGGGGCACCCTGGGGACATAAGGGACCCACAGGGACACTAGGGACCCATGGGGACACCCTGGGGACAGAGAGGGGCCACGGGGCCACGTGGGGAACGGACAGGGACCACCACGGGCGCTGGTGGGTGCCACGGACACAGGGCAGGGACCCCCGGGGCGGGTCTCACCTTCAGCCACGTTGACGGTGAAGGGGCTCTTGGGGACCTGGGCGCCCGCGTAGGTGACGCAGACGGTGTGTGGCCCCTCCAGGACGGGCCGGTAGGTGCAGCGGTAGATGTTGTCCCCTTTGTCCTCCAGCATCACCTCCACCGTGTCCCGCCGGCCCTGGGGGTCCACGATCACCACCCCCACGTCGCCCGGGCCGGCTCCTGCCACCGCGGGGACACGGCGTCAGTGCCACCGGAGCCACGGCTGGGCCACCACCAGGACGCACCATGGCCGGGCCACCACAAGGATGTGGCCCTGGAGCCACCAAGATACCTCATGGCCACGTCACCATGAGAACATGGCACCGGTGCCACCAGGACACACCATGGCCACATCACCATGAGAACATGGCACCGGTGCCACCAGGACACACCATGGCCATACCACCAGGTAGATGTGGTCTTGGTGCCACCCAGCACCACCATGGCCATGCCCCCATGAGGACATGATCCCAGAGCCACCTGCCCTGCCGTGGCCAGGCCTCCACACATGGCCTCAGTGCCACCAGGACGTGCCATTGCCACATTATTATGAAGACATGGTCCCAGAGCCACCCAGCCATGGCACGGCCATGGCACGAGAAGGACAGCCACGTCGTGGCCACACCACCATGAGAACACGGCACCTGGGCCACCTGCCGTGCCATGGCCACGTCACCATGAGAACATGGCACCAGAGTCATCAGCCCACGCCATGGCCATGCCACCAGAAGGATGTGGCACCAGGGCCACCAAATCACGCCATGGCTATGCCACCACGAGGACACGGCACCAGAGCAACCAGATCACGCCACGGCCACGCCACCATGAGAACATGGCACTAGAGCTACTAGCCCACGCCATGGCCATGCCACCATGATGACGTGTCCCCAAAGCCATCAACCCACGCCATGGCCATGCCACCATGAGAACGTGGCACCAGAGCCACCAGCCCACGCCATGGCCATGCCACCACGAGAACGTGGCACCAGAGCCACCAGCCCACGCCATGGCCATGCCACCACGACGACATGGCCTCAGTGCCACCAGCCCACGCCACCATGAAGATCCATCCCAGGAGCCACCAGCCCACCCCATGGCCACGCCATCACGCAGACATGCCCTCAACGCCGCCCAGCGCCACCGTTGCCACGTAACCCCCCCCCCCCCGGTGCCACCTGCCCACGCCACGTCCCGGAGCACCGTGTGCCCCCCAGCACCCACCCGCGGTGTAGATGTCGAAGTAGGTGGGCTTGTTGGCCACGTTGCCCACGGGCTCCAGGCCGGGGCCGCGCGCCGTCACCTTGCTGGCGTCGCCCAGCGCCATGGCCACGTTGACGCCGAAGGGGCTCTTGTCGATGTTCTGCCCCGCAAACAGCACCGTCACCTGCCGGGAAATGGGGGGGGGGGGGTCATGGCAGGGGGCCACGGCCACCACCGCCACCTCGGTGACCGTCCCCAAGAGGGGACACTAAGGGGGACACCCCAGTGCAACAGCCAGAAGGGGATTCCCGGCGCTGACCCCCCCCCAGGGACCCCTTAGTGTACCCCCCCGGTGCAGAAGCCAATGGGGACCCAAATGGGACCCCCAGTTCTGTTCCCTGGGGGACCCTGATGGGACCCCCCATGGGATCCTTAGGGACCCCCCCAGGGACCCAAACAGGACCCCCAGTGCCATTCCCAGCAGGTCCTAATGGGACTCCCCTGGGGATCCTTAGGGACCCCCCCAGGGACCCCTTAGTGTACCCCCCCAGTGCAGAAGCCAACGGGGACTCAAATGGGACCCCCCAGGGTCCCCCAGTTCTGTTCCTTGGGGGACCCTAATGGGACCCCCCATGAGATGCTTAGGGACCCCCCCAGGGACCCAAACAGGACCCCCAGGGACCCCTCAGGGACCCCCCATGGGATCCTTAGGGACCCCCAGGGGCTCCTCACGGACCCCCCCGGACCCCTCAGTTCCAAGCACCTCCCCACCCCCCACATCCAGGTGTGGGGGGGATGGGGGGGGGGGGCTCACCTTGTGCAGCCCCCCGACCTTGGGCACGTAGGTGACGCTGTACGTCCGCTTCTTGTCGTTGTTGGGGACCACCTTGGCCTGGAGAGGGAGGGGGGACCCCCAAAATAATGGGGGGGGGGTATGAGAAAAAGGCAAGGGGGGGTCGGGGGGGGCTGTTGGGTGGGGGACACCCCCCCGTTACCTCCTCGGTGTGACCCTCGGGGTCCTCGACGTAGACCAGGACCTCTCCCACCCCCGCCTCGAGGGTCTCCACCGTGAACTGCGCCGGCTTCAGCACCACGTTCCCCTGTGGCTCGATGCCTGCGGGGGGGGGGAGCGGGGGGGTCAGGGTGCCCCCCACCCATCCATCACCCCAGGGTGGGCGCCCAGCCCCTGGGTTCCCCCCCCCAGGGCTCAATCACTGGGACTTGGGACCTTCAGGTGGTCCTTGGGGTGCTGGTGGGGGGGGGTGTCCTTGGGTGCCCCCAGGTATGGGGGGGGGGGAGCTTGGGGGGTCAAAGGGGGGCACTGGGAATGGGGGGGGGGGGGGCCTGGGGTGTCTGTGGGAATGGGGGGGGGTCCTGGGAGAGGTCAAAGGGGATGCCAGGGCAGGGGGGGATGACACTGGGGTATCAATGGGAAGGGGGGGGGCACTGGGAGGGTCAAAGGGGGGCACTGGGAATGGGGGAGACCTGGGGTGTCTGTGGGAATGGGGGGGGTCAAAGGGGGTGTCTGGGAATGGGAGGGGGCACTGCGGTGTCCCTGGGAATGGGGGGGGTCCCGGGGGGGTCAAAAGGGGGCACTGGGAATGAGGGAGGTCCTGGGGGGGTCAAAGAGGGGCACGGGGAATGGGGGGGGGACCCTGAGGTATCCTTGGGCATGGGGGTGACCCTGGGGGGGGTCAAAGGGGGTCCCTGAGCATGGGGGGGTACCCTGGGGGGTCAAGGGGGGGTCCTTGGGCACAGGGGATACCCCAGGGTGTCCCTGGGCATGGGGGGGGTCCTGGCACGGGGGTCAAAGAGGGTCCCGGGGCATGGGGGGGGGGGGGGACATCGGGGTGTCCTTGGGCACCCATCCCCACCCCGTGCCCCCTCCCCATGTCACCCTTGTGCCCCCCCGTGCCCCCCACACCCCGTACCGGGCCCGTAGGCGCGGGCACGAGCGGGCTGGGGGGGGCGGGCGCGCAGGGGGGCCCCCGGCTTGAGCTTGGCCTTGGGGAACTGGGACAGGTACGTCATCACCGAGTGCTCGTCCACGTCGGGGTCCACGATCTCCTCGGGGGCGATCACCTGGGGGGGGGGGGGCGGGGGGGACCCCCCGGCACCCGTCAGCTCCTCCCGGCACCCCCCCCCCCACCACCACCCGGGGGACCCCTCTCTGGCACCCACCCAGGGGCCCCAATGTGCCCAGGGATCCCCCCCCAACACCCTCAGGGACCCCCCCCCCCGATACCCCCCTGTACCCCCAGGGGCCGCTCCAAGCCCAAGGACCCCCCCAGGGACCCCCCCCCTCACCCAGGGACCCCCCTATAACCCCCAGAACACTCTGGGGACCCCCCTGCACCCCAAGGGACCCCTCCTCCCATGCCCACGGACCCCCCTATAACCCCAGGGACCCCCCTTGCACCCCCAGAGTCCCCCCCATGCCCAGGGACCCCCCCCCATACCCAGGGACCCCCCGGGGACCCCCCCTTGCACCCCCAGGGACCCCCTCCCCAATACCCAGGGACACCCCAGAGACCCCTCCACACCCCCTGCACCCCATCATGGGACTCGCTGGCACCCCTAGACCCCCCCCACCCCCCAACCCGGGCCCTCCCAGCACCCCCAGTATCCCCAGTACCCCCATGGCCCCCCCGTACCTGGGGCACCCCCAGCCAGTCGTCCGCCTGCTGCATGGCCTCGCGGGCGTTCTGCACGGGCTGGTTGGGGTCCCAGCTCTCCCAGTCCGGGCACAAGCCTGGCACGGGGTTGGGGGGGGTATGTGAGACAAGGCCCCCCCCAGGTTGGGGGGGAGGTCAGCACCCCCCTCCCTTTTCAGCCTCCCAGTGCCCCCCAGCATCCCCCAGTACTGATGGGGGGGGTCGTCGTGCCCCATTACCCACCCTGGGCACTGGGGTGGAGGGACCCCACCCACTGGCTGGGTGTCATCACCCCTGTGCCCACCCTGTGCCCAACGACCAGGGGGGGCAATCGCCCCCCATATCCTCTAGCTAGGGGGGCAAGCGCCCCCCCGATTAGAGGGGAATAGGGGTATGGGGGGCGATTGCCCCCCCCAACCCCCATGCCCCCCTAACTGGGGGGAGGAGGCAATCGCCCCCTTAACTGGGGGGGCAATTACCCCCATACCCCCCTAACTGGGGGGGCAACTGCCCCCATACTCCATGCCTCCTAATTAGGGGTGCAAGTGCCCCCCCATTTACCCCCATCAAGGCTGTGATTGCCCCCCCACCCCCCCCCCCACCCCCCAAACTGGGGTGCAATCACCTCCATATCACCTCTAACTGGGGGCACAATTGCCCCCCCACACCGCCCAACTGGGGGTAAATTGCCCTCCCCCATCCCCTAACTGGGGGTAAATTGTCCCCCCCATGCCCCCAAACTGGGGGTACAATTGCCCCCCCACCCCTCCCTAACTGGGAGTACAATTGCCCCCCACACCCCCCTAACTGGGAGTACGATTGCCCCCCCATGCCCCCTAACTGGGGGCACGATTGCCCCCCCAATGCCCCTAACTGGGGGCACGATTGCCCCCCCAATGCCCCCAAACTGGGGTGCAATCACCTCCATATCACCTCTAACTGGGGGCACAATTGCCCCTCCCAATGCCCCCTAACTGGGGGTACAATTGCCCCCCCACCCCCCAACTGGGGGCACAATTGCCCCCCCATGCCCCCTAACTGGGGGGCAATCACCCCCATCCCCCCAAACCACGGCTGCCCCCCCCCCCCTCCCCACGGCCCCCCCCCCTCACCCGGGGCGCAGTTGTCCACCAGTGCTCCCAGTGCCTTCCCGTCGCGCCAGTCGCGGTGGAAGTTGGTGATGGGCAGCTGCGGCACCTTGTGCTGGATCCAGCCCAGCAGGCGCTGCTTGGGGGTCTGCCGCCGGCCTTCCTCGTCCTCCTCATCCTCCCAGACGGGCATGGAGATGGAGTAGTGCAGGATGAGCGTCCAGATCAGCCCCAGGATCAGCTTCAGGTTCCCGTCCACGATGGCTTTGCTGTCTGGGGGGGGGGGCGGGGGGGTCAGGGGCACCCCGCGATGGGTGGGGGGTCCTGGCACCACGGCACCCACAGGGTCGGTGGCACCACAACACCCCCAGGGCACCCCGGCACCCCACAGCACTCCGGTATGGGTAGGGGTCCTGGCACCCTGACACCCCCAGGGCACCCCTGCACCCCACAGCACCCTGGTATGGGTGGGGGTCCTGGTACCCCAACACCCCCAGGGCACTCTGGGGCACCCCACAGCACTCCGGTATGAGTGGGGGGGTCCAGGCACCCCAACACACCCAGGACACCCCTGCACCCCACAGCACCCTGGTATGGGTGGGGGGGTCCTGGCACCCCAACACCCCAGGGCACCCCTGCACCCCACAGCAGCCTGGTATGGGTGGGGGGGTCCTGGCACCCCAACACCCCGAGGGCACTCCAGCACCCCACAGCACCCTGGTATGGGCAGGGGTCCTGGCAACCCGGGGCACCCTGGCACCCCACAGCGCCCTGGTATGGGTAGGGGTCCTGGCACCCCAACACCCCCAGGGGCACCCTACAGCACCCTGGTATGGGTAGGGGTCCTGGCACCCCAACACCCCCAGGGCACTCTGGGGCACCCCACAGCACTCCGGTATGGGTGGGGGGGTCCTGGCACCCCAACACACTCAGGGCACCCCTGCACCCCACAGCACCCTGGTATGGGTGGGGGTCCTGGCACCCCAATGCCCCCAGGGCACTCTGGGGCACCCTGGCACCCCACAGCACCCTGGTATGGGTGGGGGGTCCTGGCACCCCAGCACCCACGGGCACAGCTGGGGGGTCCCTGACACCCCAGGGCACCCCAGCATGGGTGGGGGTCCCGAGCACCCCCAGGGCATGGGCGGGGGTCCCTGGTACCTTGGCACCCCCAAGAGTCCCCACCCCACCCCGGCACCCCAACGCGGGGACGGGTCCCCTCCAGCACCCCGGGGGTCCCTGACCCCCCAGCACCCTTTGGGGGGGGGGGGTCCTCCCCCATCACCCCGGGGGTCCCCGGCGGCGGGGGGGTGCCGGGATGGGGAAACTGAGGCAGGCAGCTGGGGGGGGGGGGGGGGCGGAAATCCAGACATCCCGGCCCCCTCCCCCACCGAGAGGACCCGGGTGTCCCGGCCCCTCCCCCTCCCCTCCCCCCCCCAAAGCGCGAACCCAGGCGACCGCCCCCTCCCCCCCCCCCCACCGCCCCCCCCCCCCGCGAGCGATCGTGTTTCGGGGAGGAAATGGGCTGCAGATGTGGCCGGGACCCCCCCACTGCGGGGGCCTCCGGGGGGGCAACATCTGGGGGGACCCCCCAACATCGGGGGGGACCCCAACATGGGGAGGGGGCAACATCTGGGCACAAGGACACGTACGGGGGGGGGGGGGGGGGGTGTGACACCCCCGGGGGGGTCCCCAGAGATGCGGGTCTGGGTGTGCAAGGGGGGGGGGGGGGGGGCAGGGTGTGCACACGCGTGTGCAGTCCACGTGCAACACCCCCCCCCCCCCCCAGGCTGC